>NC_058131.1:30402155-30451833 GCF_016433145.1 Gracilinanus agilis
AAGAGAAAAGGAAGAGGGAGAGGGGAAAGGAAGAAAAGGGAAGAGGAAGAGAGAAGAAATGAGGGAAAGAGGAAGAAGGGAAGAGGGAAAGAAGAGAAGAGGGGAGAGAAAGAGAGGAAGAAGGGCAGAAATGCAAAGAGAAGGAAGGGGAAGAGGAGAGGAGAAAGAGATGGTGTACAAAATGGCTGGCTCCTTTTTCAATGGGATTAGGATAAGAACAACTGGGATTAGCTGCCCAAGTAGAATTCAAATCAGCTCCAGGGGAAGAATTCTATGAGAAGGGTTTTCAGACACAAGAATGGGTAACCCAGAAAAATGTAGAATCAGTAGTGTAACTGAGGCAGTATGATACAGAAAGACTGCTAGAAAGAGAGGGAGACCTAGGTTCAAATCCTACCTCTGACATTTACCAGCTGTGTGACCATAGGTCATAGTCAGTTAACTGCTCCGAGCTTCAGTTTTCTCATCACTCCATTTCATGGAGTGCCTACTTCCCAGAGGTCTTGTGAGACTCGAATGACATCATGCATGTAAATCAGACTAGATTGAGATGCAAAGTCCAGAACCTAAGAGCTGACTGTCCCACTGTCCTCTGCTCTGGCCAAACCCTATCTAGTCATTAGGCTCAGTTCTCAGTGTCACATTTAAAGAGGCTCATTGACAAGCTGGGAAAGACCCAGGCCAGGAAGGCAAGAAAGATGGGGAAACTGTACATCCTGCCCCAGCAGGGGCAGTTTGGCCATGGAATGGAAGACCTAGGGATAACGCAGTATTGACCTTCAAGTATTTCAAGGATGGTCATGTGGAAGAAGAGTGAGCTTTGCTCTACTTGACCTCAAAGGAGAGAACAAGGAGCAATGGGCAAATTTAGAATGGATGTCAGGGAAAGCTTCTATGACTGCTACCTTGTGGTGGGATATCAGGGAAGAAGAGACCAGATAACTATTTATCAGGAGTGTTATAAGAAGAGATTCTTGGTAAGGCACAGGAGGGATGACTGGGGCTCAGTTGGACCAATCTTGAGTTTTCCCAATGTTCTTCATGTTGTCTTACTCCCTACCTGCAAAGTCTCTCTGTTGCCAGATCCTGTCAATTTACATGGTCACCAACCTAGATCAGATCCTTGTCACCACTCATCTAGACTACTGAAATCGCCTTCTCATTGAGTTCCACCACTTCAGTCTTTCCCCTCTCCGATCTGTTCTCCTCACAGCTGTCAAAACGGTATTCTTGGGGGCAGCTGGGTAGCTCAGTGGATTGAGAGCCAGGCCTAGAGACGGGAAGTCCTAGGTTCAAATCCAGCCTCAGACACTTCCCAGCTGTGTGACCCTGGGCAAGTCACTTGACCCCCATTGCCTACCCTTACCACTCTTCCACCTATAAGTCAATACACAGAAGTTAAGGGTTTAAAATTTAAAAAAAAAAAAAAAAAAGGTATTCTTAAAGTATAAATACAGCTATGTCACTCTCCTGCTCAAGAAGGTCCGATGGCTCACTATTGCCTTTAAAATAAAATACAAACTCTCCTGTTGGGCATCTTCACCATCAGCCTCCAACTTGCCTGTTGAGATTTATTACACAGTCCACACCACACTCACTAGGATCCCACCAAACTATCTTATTTGCTGTCCTATCTCTGCTTCAGCACAGGCTACTTTCCAGGCCCAGACTGTACTTTCTTCTCATTTCTGCTTTGGACAATCCTTCTTTGAAGGCTCAGCTCAAGCACCACCTCTTCCAAGAGGACCACCCTATCCTTCTGGATGCTAGTTCCCTCCCATCACCTCAATTACCTTCTTTTTATTTTGAATATACTTATGAGCATGTGCCATTTCCTCTGAGGGAAAGAGAATGCCTCGGGGGCTGGTCCAGCTTCATTTTTGTCATTGTATTCCCAGAACTGAGCAAAGTGTCTCACACCTATGGGACACTGAACACATACTTGTTGGTTGATGGATGTGGGGACAATGGAGTCGCCGGAGCAAGAGGGATTGGTCAGGGAAGGTGTCAGGGAGGAGACTTTTGAACCAGACCAGTCGCACAAATAAAGAATCCCTCAGCCATTCAGCTTGCAGCATCGGACTAGCTGCCGTGCTTATGTATAAATTGGGATCATTTCACTACACACCCAAAGGGGAAAAAAAGTTTCCATCTTCAAATGTTAAGCTTAAAATAAGGTACTACATGGGTGCCAGCTGATCTGTGAAATCTGCTGAGTAAACTGGCAGCATCCTCCAGAGAAAACCAGCCTGTTTCTCCCTGGCTTTCAGGAGTGTGTGGAAGGGGGTGGAAGGGAGACAGAGGAGAGGGACTCTGGGGCAAGGCAGTCCGATGGATGGCCCCCAGAGGGGCAGGAAGGAAGCAAGGGGCTGGACTGAGTGGACAGTGCTACTCACCAGGACAAGAGCAGCTTGGCTGCCTCTTCCAGAGGCATAATTACGAAGGAGGAACCTGCCTCTCCAGCCTCTCTCATGCCCAGCCCTGCAGCATCCAGGGAGAGATAACTTTCTGTCACATTCATCTCCATCCCCACGTCTATTTCTTTGCAAGCATTTCTGGTGCCTTCTTCATGTGTAAATATATCCTTCCTCCTCCAGCAGACCAGGGGCCCCCTGAGGACAGGAGCTGGGTCTCCCCTATAATGCCAGGGGCTCCTTGAGGGCAGAGACTATGCCCTGCAGCAGACTCCTGCTTCCCCCATCAGCTCCAAGAGGCAAGGCCAGAGCTTCTTCTGCGTCTCTTCACCCTGTGCTGGCATAGGGAGGTGCCCACATCTCACCTCTCTAAGCCTCTCTCCCCCTGCCCCAAACACACACACACACACACACACACACACACACACACACACACACACACACACACTCCTTCTGTCTCATCCAAGTGCATCTCCTCCCTCTCCATATGTCCATACTCATTCTCACTTGTTCACCTTTGCCCTGTTTCTCTCACCTGGAACTGCCTAAGCCCTCCTCCTCCCCTTTGCCTATGCAAATCTTACTGTCCTTCAAGGTCTAATTTGAGTCCTGCCTCCTCCAGGAAGTCTTCACCGGCTACACTAAAGTCACCTTTCTCTCACTTAGGGCTCTACTGTCTGGATCCCATCGCCCACAGCCAGGAACCTGGCCACACAATCCAATTCAACACATACATAGAGGAGCACTTGCTGTGTTTGGGGCTCTGAACACTAGAAGATCTCTGTGGACCTGAATCAGCTCCCTGAGAGCAGTGGGGTTAGGATGGTGTCTTTTGTCTCTTTATGTCCCCAACAGTACATGGCACGTAACAGATATTCAGTCAATGCTTCCAGAGTCAATGGTTGGATTAATATTGAGCTCAAGTCATAAAACATTTATTTAAGTACCTACTGTGTGCCAGCAACTGTGCTAGGCACTTTACAGATATTGTCTCATTTGATCTTCACGACAACTCTGGAAGGTAGGTGCTCTTAGGACCTCCATTTTACAGTTGAGGAAACTGAGGCAGCCAGAGGGTTATAAGACTTGATCAGGGTCAAAAAGCTAATATCTGTAAACTTAAGTCTTCTTTACTCTGGGTTCAGGGCTGTTGAACCATGTGGCTGGAGATACAATGGCAAAAATGAAATATTCCCTTACATTTTGCAAGGGTGGGGGACGTGGAGGACAACATGGAGCTGAAAATGTAAACAAGAAGTCACTGGAGGAGGGAGAGAGTATTAACCCAGAAAGGATCAGAAAGGCTTTCCAAGGAGTAAGAAACAAGCAAAAACAAGACTCCCGAGAGGTAGAGATGAGTTCGGAATGCATTCCTGGCATGAGGGATGGCTATGGGTAAATGCACAGAGGTAAGACGGAATGTTGAGAATGGGGAAGAGCTGGTAGTCCAGTTTGGCTGGAATGTAGAGCTTGGGAAGGGGAGGGATGTGAAAGAAGCCTGCGAGAGTTGGAGTCAGATTCCAGAGGACCTTAAATACTAGGCAAAGGTGTTTATATTTTTTCCTTGGGCAAAAGAAAGTCATTAAAGGCTTTTGAGCAGGGGAGTGACACAATGCAACCAAGCTGTACTCTTTTCTGACTATACATTCCTTGAGGAAGAGAAGCATCTCTATTCTTTTTGTTTTCCCCACAGGGTCTAGGAAAAGTCTGAGGCTACAATAGGTTGCCAAAGAATGCTGGCTGGACCAATGATGGCTAAGAAACTTGAGTAGTTCTTATGCAATGGCAGCAGGAAGGCAGGCTTGCTCAGATACTTACGATGGGAGTTCCAAAGGGGATGTAACCTGTAGGAGAAAGGGAAGGAGAAGCAAGTCAGTGCCCCCATTTCTATTTCCTGAGAGCTCTCAGATGCAGAACCTGGGCAGTGCTGGGCCCGAGAGCTCCTCTGAGAATCAGCCTGGGTTCTTCCTTCTGAGCTGACCTTCCCGGGCTGAGATCTACCTGGGACAGCAACAAGAGGGGCAGAGGGACATTGCTGTACACTCCCTCTCTCTTCCATCACAGATTTGGAAGCTATGCAGCCTTTCCCAGAAGCCCAGGAGGGAGCAGAAGACTTCCCCAATCTGGCCTCCCCCTCCCTTCTGCAATGTTGTCTCTCTCTCTCACACGCACACATAGCAGATACCTCCAGCCAGGCCAGTCTCTTTGCTAGAACCCTCCAGGCCTTGGGCTCCCAGGATCCCCCAGTCCAGACTATGTTTCACTTTTATCTCCTTCCCCCAGGTTACTCTCCACCAATCATTATCTCATCATAGATTCAGAAATGGCAAGGGCCTTGGGAATATCTCATCCAACCTCCTCATTTTACAGATGGGAAAACTGAGGCCCAGAGAGTCAGGATTAGCATATACCAGTGATTCCCAAAGTGGGCACCACTGCCCCCTGGTGGGTGCTGCAGCGATCCAGAAGGACGGTGATGGCCACAGGTGCATTTATCTTTCCTATTAATTGCTATTAATATTTTAAAAAAAATTAATTTCCAGGGGGCTAAGTAATATTTTTTCTGGAAAGGGGGCAGTAGGCCAAAAAAGTTTGGGAACCCCTGGTATATACCATAACTCACAGATTTAGAGGCAGAGGAACCCTTAGAGTCCATGGAGACCAACCCCTTGTTGGATAGTTGGGGAAGCTTCCAGTGACTAGCCCAAGGACTTAAAGGTATCAGATGTCTAGCTCAGGACTGGAACTCAAGTTGTCTGACTCTAGCGTCCTGGCTAGGAGTAAGGAGGATCCAGGTTCAATCCTGTTGCAGGTACTTAAGAGCTGGGACTGGGGCAAAATGACTTAAAATCTCTGTGCCTCTGGTGCCTCCTATGTAAAATGAGAGGATTGGACTTGATGCCCTCTTGGGTTCCGTCTAGAGCCATAAAATCCCATGATCTGGTCTGATGGTACAGGCAGTGACAAGCAGTTGGCACTCAAGCCCAACACCTTCTCCATGCCACCATCCAAATGTTGCCCATCCTCTAAGGCTCAGGTCAAGATTTGGTGGTTGGAGGAGGCCTGCCTTGACCTTCCCAATCCAATCCTCCTCGATAATTCCAACTACACCAGCTGCCTCCTGCTCTGGCCTCTAATACTACTATACAGGTCCATGGTCCCAGCTAGATGAGGTGATCCTTGAGGGTGGTCCTATGCCTTTGCTTATCTCCTCCCTCCTCTTCTAATAAAATGAGTCCCTCCAGTCCATGAAACATGGGTCAAATCTTCCCTCTTCCAGGAAGCCTTCCCTGATTAGCCCAACATAAACCGTGCACCATAGCAATACCTCATTGATCTGGAAATGGATGCTTCGACAGAAGTGAGCTTTCTAGACATTCCATTTTGGCCACTTTGAAGGTACTGAATCCTTCTCTGTCTCCTTAAGAAAAGGACTGTGAAAGGTTCATTGGATCCTTTCTGGGTTGCTTTACAAAGTAATCTCTTTAGGTGCAATGATGATTGTAAATGGCATTGACTCAGGGCAAAGGACAAAGAAGGGATCACAGGGTATCTGGGCTGGTACTTCCAGGAGGACTTCCTGGTGGTGGTGGGGGATATTGGACAGGCTTGGAAGAAGGGCAAATCCAAAGAAGATATATGAACTGGGGGCTCACGGGTATTAGAGCACTGCAAAGAGCATTAAACTTTTTCAATGTGTTGGTTGGTTTTGTCGAACTTAAATTCTTTTTGCTTTGTTAAAAAAGATGCTCTTTGAGGGGAGGGAAAGGGAGGAATCTAGGCAGGAGGATATACTGGAAAATGTTTAATGACCAGCATATATATGTAAGTATGTGTATGTATATATATATGTGGGTATACACACACACACATGCACCCATGGCACCCTTTTCAGTCTACATTATTAACATTTCCCCTCATTTTTGAAGTCTAGGCATTCATCAGCTAACCCTAAATTTGTGCATTTCCAGGGTGTAAATAGTCTCAATGAAATCTGAATAACTGGCCCCTGGAGAGCTGGTCTGAGCTGGCACCAACATATCCCTGGCTATAGAGGGGAATGCGGCAAAGGCTTCAATAAAAATATTTTAATATATTTTTAAAAGGGAAATGGAAATATGAATATACTTATATATTCAATAAAAATATTTTTTTAAAAGGGAAATAGAAAATAAGGGCAAAAACAAGGACTGGGAGAGGTGCACTTTCCGAGTGGTTGGTCTAGTCTGGGATATGGTGATCACAATTGGTGGAACAACTAAGCAGTGTGTGCAGACCTTTGTTTGTGCTCAATCTCTGGGGCACAGGAGTATAACATATCTCTGTTGGGGGAGGGCAGGGTATGGATATCATCCTTGGCTGGGGGTTACCAGGAAGCCTAAAAGGAACAGAAAACACTGGCTCTGTTAGAGGATCTGGATTCAAATCCTTCCTTTGTCACATGGTACCTATGTAATCTTGGACACATAAATTCACCTCATGTGCACAGGAGGGGGGGTTGGTCCAGATGACCTGAAGTGACCATTCAAGCTCTAGAGCTAGGATGCTTTGGCTCCCTGAGGGCTTACCTGACATTCTAAAAGGCATGAAGATCTTCTCATTGGTGTCCGGGTGTAGGATTGCCTGCAAGATAGTCAGGAAACAGTACAGCATTAAGAACAGGCGGAGTTCAGGTGGGGCTGGGGTTAGGAGAAATGAGAGGGACCCCTTGGGGAAGAAGAGGGAGGAAAGAGAGCATGAATGCCCCAAAGAAAATACAAAACATCATGCCAGTTCATGTGATAGTCAACAAATTCAAACCACACAGTCCACCCTTTTTGGACTCTCCCATACTACACCATGCCTACAATCAAGCTCTGCCCAAAGGTCCCTGGAGGCTCTGGATGGTTTGTTGCATGGGTTCTGACTCTAGCAGAAGCCACCAAAGGCAGTATTTGGGCTGTTCCAACCCTATAGACATTCACTTCTTTCCAATGGGAACAAAGGGGATAGAAGAAGAAATTCACAGTAAGCATCATGAACACTAATGGGAGGGAGACTGATCTTCTTCAGGAGATTCCCCAGTATGGTCTAGAATCTAGTTCTGGAGAATAAGGGAGGAAAAGGCTCTATGCAGAGGAGAGGAAGGAACAAGCCTAGAGGAAGTAGGGATGGTCCAAGTACCATCAAGATGAGGGGAAAGAATTCCAAATCAAATTACCTGCTTGATTTTCTGAGCACTCCAAAGCTGAAAGAAAAAAAAGAAAAAGAAGATATCAGAGTTAAACCCAACGAAGAAGTTATAATATACAATAACAAGATATTGGTACATTAATAACAGGAAGCTGCAACAGAACCAAGAGCCTAAATTGTGGAGCTAAGAGTGAGACAGTGACCTGAGACTTCCCAGTAGAACTGAACACAGCAACTGAGCTCCCTGGATTTCTGCAAGACCCAGCTCCAATCTCACTTTCTGCAAGAGGCCTTTTCAATACCCCCTGCCCCCACTCCAGAATGAGATGGATGATTTCGTACAACTCTCCTCACTGAACTCCAATTTACTCGCAAGTCAAGATATCACATCATGATGCCATTGGTCTTCTTTGAAAATGAAGGACGAACAATGATGACCTCAGACCCAATGCTTTCCCTGAGATTACCTCCCACTTCCCCTAGATGTGTCTGATGCACAGCTGTT
Source organism: Gracilinanus agilis (assembly GCF_016433145.1). Classification (NCBI taxonomy): domain Eukaryota; kingdom Metazoa; phylum Chordata; class Mammalia; order Didelphimorphia; family Didelphidae; genus Gracilinanus; species Gracilinanus agilis. The sequence continues at coordinate 30,410,247 of NC_058131.1, forward strand.
TGCATGTTGTCCCCCTCATCAGATTGTGGGATCCTGGAGGGTCAGGCTCATATTTTCCCCTTTTTTGTTACCCACTCTGCCTAGCACTCTCCCTGGCAGATAGTAAGTGCTGAATACATATTCATTGACAGGCTAAAGTAGATTATAAAAATTTGCCTTTTTATGTCTTTTTTTAAAGCCTTACCTTCTATCTTAGAATTAATACTAAGTATAAGTTTCAAGGAAGAAGAGTGGTATGGGCTAGGCAATGGGGTTTAAATGACTTGCTTAAGATCACACAGCTAGGAAGTTTCTTAGACCAGATTTGAATCCAGAACTTCCCATCTCTAAGTCTGGCTCTCTATTCACTAAGCTGACCTTTTGTGACTTTACCAATTAAGTCTTGGTTACTCAAATATTACAAACTCTAACAGCCAGAAGTCATTTGGTCTATTTTGTTCCCGAGAATGTTTTCTTCATGACATGATCATCCAACTCAAAAACCTCTAACAAGGGGGAAAAGACAAGCCCCTAAGGTTTTCCATTCCATTTTTGAATAGTTCTGTTAGGTTTTTCTTTATATTAAACCCAACTTTGTTTCTCTATAACTTCCAGTCATTGACCTACATTTAAAACCCATCCCTCTCCTTTATCATCTACATGACCTGAATCAAATTACTTTAACTGTCTAGGCTGCAGGTTCCTCATCTGTAAAATGACAGGTTGAACAACATGATCTCTGACATCCCTTCAAGAGCTAAATCTACTATCATAAGATTCAAAATCAAATTCTCTTTCAACGTCTTTAGTTGGTTTGCAGTCATGTCCACCTCTCATGACCCCATTTGGGATTTTCTTGGCAAAGATACTTGAGTGGCCTGCCATTTCCTTCTCCAGCTCATTTTCCAGATGAGGAAACTGAGGCAAACATGGTAAGTGATTTTCCCAGGGTCATCCAGCTAGTAAGTGTCTGAGGCCTGATTTGAACACAGAAAGATGAGTCTTCCTGACTCCAGGCTCAGCACTCTATCCACTGTACTACCAACTGCCCTTATATTTATATCATAAATTACATAAATATTTGTATATTTAATGTTTGTTATTTACCAATTTTATTAATATTAATCTCCATTAATATTAATGTTTCTATATTGTGCTGAAATCTGTCTCTGCAATTTCGAACCCCTGGATGCTAGTTTTACCCTCCAGGTACAAAGCCCACTATAAACATTTATTAACCGTGGAAGCCTGAGCAAGAAGATACTTGACCTCTCTGAGACCAGCAAGTCCCTTCTTCAGTGGCCATCAGATGCCTGATGACTAATTGAGTGAAGACAAATAACCCTCCTTGATTAGTCATTAGTCAGCTGAAGGGCTGATCGCACACACATGAAATAATGAGCAGTTATTCTAAGACCAAGTGGGCACCACAGAGCTCCAAGTCTGAAGTCAGAAGACCTGATTCCATGTGGACTCAGACAACGGCCAGCTGGGTGACTCTGGGCAAGTCACTTACCCTCTTTGCCTCAGTTTCCTCAACTGTAAAATGGGGATAACAACAGAACCTACCTCAAAGAACTGTTGTAAGGATCAAATGAGATAATCTTTGTAAAGCACTTGGCACAGCTCCTACCACGTAATCATAATAACCAGAGCTAACATTTATGCAGCACTTATTATGCAGGGGCTATATAAATGCTTATTCTCCTACTCTCTTCCCACAGGTTTTAGCCCTATATTACAGATGAGGAAACTGATGTTCAGGGAGCAGGTATGACTTATCCATGGCTCACAATTAGTAAGTGGCAGATGGGAGATTTGAACATGGGTTCTTGTGGCTCCACATCCACCCTTCTATGAGACTCTGCAATATGTTAGAGAAGGCTGAGTCCCTCCCTAGTGCTAGTTCAGGCTAGTTTAGACCAGGAAAGAGTCCGGAGGAGGCAGAGAGACCAGGGACTAATTATTGAATAGAAGAAGAGAGAAAAGGAGGGGTCAAAGATGGCTGAGTATGTGAGAGAAAAATGTCTTAAGAACCATTCACATTCCATAGGCCTTTAAGACTTGCAAAGGGTTTTCTATACATTATCTTATTTGAGTCTCACAACAAACCCTGGGGAACAGGTCCAAATGGGTGCCAGGATTATTCCATTTTATAAAGGAGTAAAGTGATTTGCTCAGGGTCACACAGCTATTAAGTACTAAAGGCAGGACTCAAACACAGAAGGCATGAGTTTGTCACTATTCTTACTGAATTTATGAATTTGGTCAAGTGACTTCCCCTCTCTGGGCCTCAATTCCCTCAACAAAATGAAGGGGTATGAGAAGATGGTCCCTAAAGTTTATTCCAACTTGAACATGTGAAATTCTCTGACCAGACTGTTGAAGAAACTGAGGCCAGGGGTCATATAGCTAGCTAGTAAGTAGCAGTCAGGTTTTGAACTCAGATCCTCGCTCCAATCTAATTCTCTTTCCACTGTACCACATTAGAAAGTGGAAGACTGAAAAGAGGAGAGCAGAAAGTGGGGGGAGAAGACTTGAAGACAAAGTGATTCTTCTGAGGCTTTTCCTCTGGGGAAACTGAATCTTCACCACTTCTCGCAGAGGCTGTTATGTGCCAGTCGGGCACCAGCTGTTTGAACACGCAGCCAACCAGCAGGGGGAGCCAAGCAACCTCCTCATTGGCAAGTCTCTCTGCCCACTGGCCAGAGCCACCTTTTGGATCATGGAGATCACTGGGAAATGGGGCTACTCTGGATGGTCTCTAGCAAGCGTGCTCCAGTCTGGAGAACTGATGATTCCAATTCTGGCTCTCTGGGAACAAAAGCAGCCTGGTTTGCCAAGCCTTCTACAGGGACAGGGAGCAGGGGTTGGATGTGGGAAGTTCAGACACCAGCAACACCTCTGACCTTGGGGTATCTGCCTGGCAGGGTTGCTGCCACGTTCAACCGAGTTAGCATAGGTAAACTCTTTGGCAAGCACTCAGCTTCCGTATTAACACCAGCTCTTATTAGAACCTCTTGTCTGGTCTCCCTATAGCTAGCCTCTCCATTTTCCCAAAATCCAGGATTCTCTCTAGTCTTAGGGCTATTTTGACCCCATCACTCTCCAGCTCAATAACCTCCAGTGGCTCCCAGTTACCTCCAAGCCCAAATGCCACAGGACTGTGGTTGCCGAGTCATTTTCAGTCAGGTCCAACTTCATGTCCCCATTTAGGACTTTCCTGGCAAAGATCCTGGTGTGGTTGGCCATTTCTTTCTCTAACTCATTTTACAGAGGAGGAAACTGAAGCAAACATGGTTCCGTGACTTGTCCAGGGCCACACAGCCAGTAAAAGGCTACATTTGAACTCCAGGCTTAGTGCTCTATCCATTGCATCACCTAGCAGCCCCACCACTTGCTAAAGTGCTATTTTTAAAAGCATGAATCTAATCAGGTCAAACCCTATTTTTCTCCCTTCCTTTGTATCCCCAATACCTCAGGGGAGTGCTAGGACATAGTGTTTATAAATGCTTATTGGCTTAAGCTATCTCTTCCCAATTCAAGAAGATTCAATAGCTCCCTATTGCCTTTAGGATAAAATATAAACTCTTTGGCATTGAGAGCTCTCCCTGCACTGGCTTATTTTTCCAGGCTTATTTCACATGACTCCTCCTCTTCACACACTCAAATTTCCAGCAAACTTGCCTATTTGAAAGTTCCTGTTAAGATCTTTCCATCTCCCCCCTCCATACCTTTGTCCAGCCTGTCTTCCACGTCTATATTGCTCACACTCCTCGCTGCCCCTTCCTGAAATCCTTGCCTTTTTTCTGGACTCGGCTCATGTGCCACTTCCCATATGAGACCTTTCATGGCTCTCCCAGCTGTTAGTGACCCCTGCCTAGTTACTCTGCCTTTATTTTCAATACACTTTTGGCCTGTCGTTTTGTGTAGTTATACTGCCTCAAGGCCAGGAAGATCCAGGTTCCAGTCCCACCTCGGACACCCCACAGATGTGTGAGCCTGGGCAGTGCCCCATGAAGGTGCTGAGCAGCACAGGCGGAAGAATTTCTTCACCTGTTCTCTCCACTGGCAGGTTCTGTTTGCAAGCACTTGACACAATTAAAGCAAGAAGATGCTCTCTGAGGACTCCTCTCTCGTTTGATCCTCCCTTTCCACACCGTCAGCCATGTCCCAGCAGGAGCTGGCCTCATAAACCAAGGCACAGCAATTATTTCCTACAAGCCCGACAATACGACTGGAGGCAGCGAAGCCTGGTTTTGATGGGTAATGGCGACTCTCTCTATTATAAGGAAGGCCTGTCTACAGCATGGGGGGTGGTGAGGGGGTGGAAGAGGATCCTGTGCAGGAGGGGCACTGAACCTGGGAGAGGCTGAACTGGGTCTCAGCTCTTTGGCACAGTGTCTCCCTTTGTTGGAAGGCAGAGTGGAACATGAGGCAAAGCGTGTGGCTTAGAATCAAGAAGGCCAGGGGCATCTGAGTGGCTCAGTGGATGGAGAGCCAGGCCTAGAGATGGGAGGCCCAGGGGGGTTGGCCTCAGACACTTCCTAGCTGGGTGACCCTGGGCAAGTCACTTAACGTCCATTGTCTAGTCCTTACTGTTCTTCTGCCTTGGAACCAATACACAGCATTAATTCTAAGATGGAAAGTGGGAGTTGAAAAAGAAAGAGTGCAGACAGCAACTCATCCACTCTTGGTGACCCTTGACCCAATCCCCCCTAAATCTTGCATAGATGTGTCTGCCAGATGTCTTCTATGTATAGACCCATTTTGTGCAGCCATTTTTCTTTCATCTGAAAAAAAAAAAAAGATCACTGGCAATGGCATGGAATGGATGATGCATCCAGAAATGACTGGAATTAAAAACAAAAGTATTAATAAAACTGTGAATTTTGGAAAAGAGAATATTAGTATTAGAGATGAACCCTTGTTTCAAAAAGTTGGGAGGCTCAAGAACACAGTGATTTTCCAAATGCAATCCCATCCATACTCCTTTATTTCAATTCTGGGACCAGCTCATTGTCCATCTATAAGGAGGCACATACTGAATTCACCAGCTCTATGCTATTCAGCAAGCTGTATATTATAGTCTAGATATTAGATATTCTTCATCCACTTGGTTTTTCTTGTGTGGATGGCCAGGCCAAATGGAAAGAGCATTGAATGAGAAGTCAGAAGACTGTGCGACCTTGAGTAAATCACTTAACATCTCTGACCCTCAATTTCCTCCTATGCAAAATGAGGGGATTTTGTCTGGATAGCCTCAGAGATCCCCTAGCTTTAAATCTGTGATCTAATAGATCTATAAATCTAGCGATGGTGGAGCTTATTTAGGAAGGACTATGGTGTTCCTGCCCTTGATGCAATCAGTACAATGTCATCCCCAAGTGGAAAAGCCCAGCATTTAGAGACAATCTGCTTTCCTTCTGGACTCTGCATTGGCCATCCTCCATGCAGTGGCAAACACTTTGGATATCATCACCATTGGTGGAGAAAATGGCGGCTGAGGACACCTTGGTAAGTACCAGTCCACACACCTAGCTTCTCGGCTCTCTCCGCTTTTATGAGACTGATCTAGAGATGTACTGAAGGCATTGCTGATGATGGCTGGGCTGGGAGCAGGCGGGTTTCTGCCAATGATATGAGGCAAGAGAACAGCCATACAATTGACAGAAAGGTAGAGAATACAAGGACCCAGCGTACTGATTCCATGAACGATTTAACAAGTGTGTTGTTTGGCAGGATAAAATGCCTCTAAAGGCTCTTTGCCAGCATCAAGGCTCCCGTGCATTCCTCAATAAGCCAACTCTGATGGGAACGCCAACCTCGACCTCTTGGTCTGGGGGCCTCTGACCAGCTCGCTTCTCTTAGGGGGTCGACAGGGACTATGGCTGAACACTGAAATGTCCATTTGCAGTCAATTTCCTCCTTCCTCTCTTCCCGTCTCCCCTCTTTGCTTGCCTTTCTTCTGGCCAGAGGCTCAGGGGCTCTTCAACTGGGGTCTATGAACCTTAATACTTGGATAATTGTAATTCAATATCATTGGTGTCCAGGAGCCCATCGGTTATACAATTGCCAAGGGATCAAAAGGTAAAGGACTCCTGCTCTAGGCCAAGCTCTCTGCCCATAGGTCCATAGATGAGTCCAGTAATAGCGAACCTTTTAGAGACCAAGTGCCCAAACTACAACCCTCAGACCACAGGTGAGCCCCTCGCCTTACCCCAGACAGGGGAGAGAGGAAGCACTCCCATTGGGCTGCTTAGGCATGCATGGAGAGGGGGAAGGGAGCAGCTCCCTCTGGCACACATGCCATAGGTTCACCAACACGGGACTAGTCCACAGTCGGGGCTGGGATTGAATCTCCAAGTTCTGTGGATTCCTTGTTTTCTTTTCTCATTGCCAGAGGTAGAGAGATTCAGGCAGGGATGCCATCAGGGGACCTTTATAGGTATGACCTTTATAGGTATAATCTCCATTTGTGGTTGGATAGTTGTTTTAGCTGAGTTTGACTCTTAGTGACCCCATTTGGGGCATTTCCTTCTCCAGCTCATTTTCCAGATGAGGAAACTGAGGCAAACATTGTTAAGTGACTCATCTAAGATGGCAGAGCTAGACTCCAGGCTCAGTGCTTTCTCTACAATGCCACCTAGCTGTCCCAATAATCTCCATTTTACAGATGAGGGAACTAAAGCCTCATGAAAGGTTAAATGATTACACCTGGAGTCGGTACTAGGGCCAGAACTACTGTGCAAAATCCAAGGATGCTTCCTGGAGAAGGTCACATCTTACATGTTTGAGCAGAGCAGGTCCAAAAAGGTAGATCCCAGAGGTGAATATATTTTAAGAGGTGAAAAAGGCTATATAAATACAAGGTAATCATGCACTGGATTTAGCTGTTCTCTTTGGCTTCCAGACTCCCTGCCATTTCCAAACTTCAAGAGGTGGGAAACTAGAAAACCCGACCAGGAAAACTAGGGAGTTGGTGGCACAGTGGATAGAGCCAGCTTCAAATCCTACTTCCAAGTCCTTAATAGTTGTATGTCCCTAGGCAAGTCACTCAACCTCTGCCAGCCTCGGTTTCCTCATCTCTATAAAATGGGATAATACTAGCACCTGCCTCTCCAGGTGGTAGTGAGCACCAAATGAGTTGATATTTATAAGATTCTACATAAATGCTAGTGATGATGACTCATCAGGACCCCAAACTCAATAGGACCACCTGAATGAGGGGGGTGGGGTGGAAGGGAGGGAATGGAGAGAGAGAGAACAAAACAGGAAGAAGGGGGAAAAGAAAAATGAGAAAGGAAGACAAGGCAGAAAGAAAAGAAAAAGGAAAGAGAAAGAGAAAAGGAAAAATGAGTCAGGAAAGAGAAAGGAGTGAAGGACAAGGAAGGAAAGAAGGAAAGAAAGGAGGGAGACAATTTCCTGCAAATGGGCCATTTCACTCTTCATCAGCTGTGTAAGAAAAGCTATTAATCCCTCAGGGGAGGCTGTCTGGTCTGAGGTCCTCTCCTTGGTTTCTGCTGGGGTTCTGCCAACGGTGGGGCGGTCCCTCCTGCTGGGCAGATGATTGGAGGAAAAGAGTGTGGCTAAAGCAGGTCCTGATGCCCAGGAGCCCAGGAAAGGGAACATAAACCACAGGGAGGGGGCAAGTCTCCCAAGGGTTTCTCTGCCAGGGGGGACGGAAGGAGAGAGGTCACCTCCCAAGCCCCAGGCAAGCCTCAGCTCTCCTCCCCACCCAGCAGCCCCATCCCTTGGAAGAAAGCTTCCTGAAAGAGCCCCTGCCCACCCCCACGCCTGCTGGAGAGAGCTGCCAAGTAGAGAGCCGCATCTCTGGCCGGGCACCTTGGGGCCTTTCACTTTCTCACAGGTCCTTCGCTCTACCCCAGCAGGAGTCCCCCACTGGCCAAGGCAGAAACACTCCATGCCAGTCACTGCTCAGACCAAGGGCCCACAGGGTGTGCCTTCAGCTCCTGCCTTCTTCTCTGTGCCCTTTCCCACAATCCCTGCTCAATGGCCCTTCCCCCTTCAAGCAGCAGACTGCTCTGTGTCCCCTTTATCAGGGGAAAAATGAGGATAAACTCATGTGCTTAATAGCTGTGTGGTATAATGAGAGCGTGGAAGAAGTCCAGAGATCTAGGCTCAGATCTCAGCTCCAACATTTGTTCATTGTGTGACCCTGGGAAAGTCACTTAAAAAAAAAGCGGTTACCTTCTGTCTTACAGTCTATCAATTCCCAGGCAGAAGAGGAGTAAGGGCTAGGCAACTGGGGTTGAGTGACTTGCCCAGGGTCACACGGCTAGGAAATGTCTTCTGAGGCCAGATTTGAATCCAGGACCACCTGCCTCTAGACTTAGCCCTCTATCCACTGAGCCACCCAGCTTCTGGGCCCTGAGTAAGTCGCTTAACCTCTGCCAGTCTCAATTTCCTCCTCTGTAAAATGGGGATAAATAAAAGTATCTGCCTCATAGGATTGTTAGGATCAAAGATAATAAGAAAAGTGCTTTGTAAACCTTAAAAATTATATAAATTACATTATTATTATTCCAGCCTTAAACTTACAATCCTTTGATCCTAGGTAGGCAATGAGGCTAGCCCTGGGCAAGAGGGCTCTACGGAGGTGAGACAATGAATCTGAAATAGGAGCAAGGAGGACAGTAGGGAGCCAGCAACAGGCCTGAGATGTAGGGGAGAGAGAGAGCTGCACGTCCCCAGGTAAGTCTCACCCTCTGCCAGCTTCAGTTTCTTCATCCATAAAATGGGGATAACAATAGTGCCTGCCTGCTTCCCAGGGGCACTGTGAGCCCCAGAGAGGTCCATATGAGCTGCCTTGTCTCTTCCAGGTTTGGGTTAGCCCCTTAGCTGTGATTTACAGCAATAGAAGACAAGTCTCCTGAGGGCAGTCCTTGGTTGCTCCTTCACTATGGCCTTAAGGAGCTGCCTAGGACACTGAGGGGGGCAGTGATTTGGGTAAGGGCCCGGGCAGGGATGTGTAAGAGGCAGCCCAGAGCTGGGGGCTTCTGCCACTGCCCCTTGCCTGGCGCACGGCAGGCGCTGAATAAATGTTGGATAAATCATGACGGATTGAGTCCAAACCCTCCTTGCTGAGAACCTTGGAAAGGGAGGGACTGGCCCAAGGTCACACAGAGAGCTGGGGGGAGGGAGGGCCAGGACCCGAACCCCAAGTCTCCTGACTTCTGTCAGGCTCTTTCCATAACATCCTTGGGCCCTGGGAGAGGAAGAAAGGCCCAAGGAACAGGGAGGTAGGAGGAAGGGGAAAGCTAGAGCCCATCTCCAAGAACTGCCCTGAGAAGCAAGTCCTACCTTAGTTCCCAAACCTCAGAAGTCTCTGGCTCTCCTAGAGGGACCCTGGGAGGATGGGAGGCTGCAGCGCTAGGGCATCACCCCCCACCCCTGCCCATGCTTCAGTTAATGGCCTCCAGCTGGGGTTGAGGGCACCTCCGCCTAACCATCACTCCATCCAGCAGAGGGTTAGAGGATCACACATCTAGCCTGGCAAGGGAACCTTGCAGATTGGGAAGGGGTCGCCGGGCGGCTCAGTGGATGGAAGGGCTTGGAGGGCTTGGAGTCAAGAAGAATCCTCTCCCTGAGTTCAAATCTGTGCCTTAGATACTCACTGGCTGTGTGACCCTGGGCAAGTCACTTAACTGAGAAAAAAATTTGTCTCTAATACAGATCAGGAAACAAAAGTTAAGCAGTGGCCCAGGATCAAAGAGCTGAAAAGTGGCACAGCTGGCCATTGAGCTCAGGGCCTCGGCTTCTGCCTCTGGACCCTCATCTTTCCCCATCACTCAACATGAGTAGAAGTCCAAAGTTATGAATTGTTTTCACACCCTGCCCTTTCCTCCTCCTAACCTGGGGTGTTTGCCCTTCTCCAGTCTCGCGGCACCTCTTCTTTGAAATCCCGTCTCTCTGTATGACTTTAGGCAAGTCTCATGGACCTCAGTTTCCTTCTTCTTAATAAGGGAATTGCTCTAGAGCAGTGATGGGCCAACTTTCTAGAGAGGGGCCAAAGGAAAGGAAATGCTCCTCTGTCAGTCTGTTTCTAAGGCAACTCTTTCGAGGTTTCATTGTATTGTATCCCACTCATTGTGTTTGTCAGATTAGGAATAATGTCACAGGGCCGGAAAGAACATTTCAGGGGGCTGCATCTGGCCTGCAGGCCATGGTTGGCCCATCACTGCTCTAGAGGGTCTGTAGGGTGCTCTTCAGCTCTACTCATCTGACAGTAGCCCCATGACTGGCACACTGCAAGGAGACAACACGATGGAGCAGAAATAACAATGGACAGAACTCCTGCCGCTCTGCCTCTGTCCAGGCTGTTCCTCCTGTCTCGAATGCACTCCTAGATTCCTTGGAAGCACGACTCAGGTGTCGCCTCCTTCAAAAGGCATTTCCCCACCCCACGCCCCCAGCACCCCTTTCCTCCTGAAGATGACTGTGTGTTTGCTTTGCAGTGTCTTATTGTTCAATGGTGTGTCCCCCCCCCAGGAGAGTGGAAGTCTGCCCTCAGGACCTCGCGTGGTGGCTGGCACACCGCAGAAGCTTAATAAATGGTAGCTGCACTAAACTGAATTGGCCTAGAAGACTGCAGATCTGGCTCTTGTTTGGATTTGGCCATGGAGCCCTTCGGTGATTCATTTAGCCTCTCCTGTCTCTCTCCGAGTCTCTCTGTCTGTCTGTCTGTCTGTCTGTCTGTCTGTCTGTCTCTCTTCTCCTCTCCTCTCCTCTTCTCTGTCTCTCTCTGTGTCTCTCTCTTGGCACAAATCAAGAAGGAAAAAGAATACATTAGGTGACCCAAGCAAGAGTTCTCACACACACACACACACACACACACACACACACACACACACACACATGCATGCACACATGCACACGCACACACACGTGTGCCCCGCCTTTATCATTTCATGGTTTTGCCCGGTGGAGCCTCGGCTCACTCCCTCTCTGCCATCTTCACTCCTATATGTGCTGCTGAAGGAAGATGGAGAAAACCACACGCTGGTTCTAAGTGGGTCCCTAGATTTGTTACACATCCTTAACTGGGCCCTCCCTGCTACAAGGCCGTCTTCCGACACCTCCCCTAGGAAGGCCCCGTCAAGCCCTCCAGAGGGGCTCTTCCAAAGCTTCTCATCCCTCCTCTGATCTCCCGTGGCTCCCTCTTCCTCCTTTCTCTCAGCTAAGAACTCTGCCTCATGTTTTACCAAAACAATGGAAACCATTTGCCATGAACATTCTTTTCCCCGCTTTCTTTTCCCATCACTCAGATGGGCAGCTGGGAGGCACATTGGATGGAAGGCCAGGTCTGGGGCAAGGAAGACTCATCTTCTTGAGTTCTAATCTGGCCTCAGACATGAGTAGCTGTGTGACCCTGCACAAGTCACTTAACCCTGTTTGCCTCTGTTTCCTCATCTACAAGATGAAGTGGAGAAGGAAATGGCACTTCGAGATGTTTGCCCAAATGGGGTCATGAAGAGCTGGACGTAACTGGCATGACAAAACATCAAAAATCGCTCCGATGCCTTCTGCCACCTTCTCCTCCTTCATCCTGCCTCGGGAGATGAGGCCGTCTCTTTCCTTGCCAAGGCTAACCCTTGTACAAACAATCCCGTTCCATCTTGTCTTCGAAAGATTGCCCATTCGGTCATCCTCACTCTATCGCTTCTTTTGTTTTTAACCCTTACTTTCTGTCTTAGCAACAACTCTAGAACAGAAGGGAAAGTGTTAGGCAAACAGGGTTAAGAGACTTGCCCAAGGTCACACAGCTACGACGTGTCAGAGGCCACATTTGAACCCAGGTCCTCTCAATTCCAGATCGGGTGTTCTTTTCCTAGGCCACTTAGCTGCTCCTTTCTATCACCTATTTCCAGTCTCTCCCTGTCTACTAGCTCCTTCCCTGCTACCTACAAATATGCCTAATCTCCATCCTCAAAAAATCCCTTACGAGATCCTTCCATCCCTGCTAACTATCGCCCTTCAGTTCCTTGGAAAGGCTGTCTACGCTCTGAAAGGCCAGCTTCTACCTCATCGTGCCCCCACGCTGCTCTCTCCCGGGTGCCAGCGATCTCTTCTCCAGTGGCCTTTCCTCGGGCCTCATTCTCTTTGCCCCTCTGCAGCGTCTGACGCTGCTGCTAATCCTGATCTTGGGCCTCCTGAACATCATTCCCTTTCGGTTTTCTTCCTCCCTCTCTGACCCTCTTTCTCTCTCCTTTGCTGGGTCGTCCTCCAGATCTGCACACTGACCTCAGGGGTCCTCGAGCACTCTGCTGGACTCTCGTCTCTTCTCCTCGCCTCGTGATCCCCTCGGTTCTAGGGCTTCATTTACCATCTCCATGCAGATGACTCTGGAAGTCCCCAAGCTGGCCCTACCATGCTGCTGACTTCCAGCCTCGCATCCTGGGCTGCCCTCCAGGGGTCCCAGACGGAAAGAACAGCGGACGGCTCACACCGGTGTCCCCGGCTGAGCTTGCTTTCCCCCTAAAGTGTTGAGGGCAGCCCGCCGTACTGGTCCCCAGACCCGCCACCCGGGCATCGCCCCGGCTCTCTCACTCTTACTCCCCAAAGCCTGCCAATTGGCCCCTCGCAGTCTCCCTCCACGATGCCCCCGTCTCCTTGGACGCCGGCCCACAGAGGGTGTAGACCGCAGAGGAAGGCTTCGCTCGGAAGCCTCTTCCAAGCTAACGTGAGGATGGCGGCTCTGGAGGGGCCTAAATGCTGCATGACCTTGGCCAAGTCACTTGGACTCCCCCCTGCCTTAGTGGCCTCATCTGGGAAGTGAGAGGTTGGGCTAGCTAGCCTCTACGGCCCCTTCCAGCTCTGGACCTGAGCTCCCATGATCCTGTGACCCCCAGCCAGCCTGCCTGCCTCTGGGGGAGGATCAAGGCTTAGTGGGTGAGAAAGTCTAGGAAAACAGACATGTCTGGCATGGTGGCAACGCCCGCCCTCCCCAAATGCCTCAGCCAGCCTGACCTGACGGCAGGGACTGTCCTCCCCATCCAGCAGACGCCTGCTCTAGGGCTGGGCACCCCAGGCCCCCGCCCCCAAGCACAGACAAGCCTCCCTCCATTCCTCCCAGGGAGCTGGTCCGCACCCAACTCTGCCTCCCTGCACTTCTGCCTTCGCTCCCTCGCCAGCATCAATCTGTCTCTCCAATCTGCCGCTCCGCTGGGCCCGGAGGAAGCTCCTGGAGCCCAGGGGACACAGATGCAGCTTCACCAATTAGAGGAACAATGCCGCCAGGGCCAGCTCAGGAAGAGGGGCAGGTGCCATCTCGGGATGGGGGCTGCTAGAGCAGGAGCCAGCGCGGTGGCCAGGAACCAAGGGAGGTTCAGGCCTTGTTTTTGGCTCTCCGGGGCCCCGGGCTGGATCTTGGGAGATCCCAACCCAGGACAGAAGGAGGGAGCCAGCCTCTGAGATCACGGCACAGCAGAGGAGGGCCCCAGGAACCATCCCAAGCCTCTCTTCCTGGCCTCTGCACCATCCGGGACATCTGACGGCTCTCTACAATGCCAGCCAGCAGGGTCTGGAATCTCTCCTACTGCCCTTGCCCCAACACAGACCAAGAAACAAAGCCCTCACTTGGACCAAAGTTCCAGTGCCCTGCGGCCAAGCCTTCCCCAGAATCCCTTGCAAACAGTGAAACAAACTGTTCCGAGCCACTGGCAGACAAGAAAGAGCCACCGAGGCCTCCCCTGGCCCAGGATCTGAGCTTGTCCAAAGGGCCTTACAGTGACTCCTGTAGGGTAGGCGAGCAGGCGCTCGTTGTTCTATTTATTTTAAACCCTTACCTTCGTCCTCGTATCCGTTCTAAGGCAGAAGCCTAGCAAGGGCTAGGCAGTTGGGTTAAATGACTTGCCCAAGGTCACACGGCTAGAACGTGCCCGAGGTCACGTTTGAGCTTGGATCCTCCAGACTCCAGGCCTGGCCCCTCCTAACTCTATCTTAAAGATGCAGGAGCTGCCTCCACTCAGGCCACCGTCCCTTCCGTTTCCTTCTACTCTCTCCCACTAGACCTTAGAACTTGGCCCCTGGGCCACTGGGCTGGAATAGGTGAGCTTCTGCCCTTTTTTTGCCATCTGGGCGCCATGCCCCGTCCCAGCCCTGCCCCCTCCCCAATGTCCTTTATCTGTGATCTTCCGTGAGAATGGTGAGCTTCTTGAGGCCAGAGCCTGTCTTTTGGGCTTGCATTTGTCTCCCCAGTGCTTAGCCAAGAGTCTGGTACAGAGTAAGTACTTAATGCATCCTCGAGATACCTCTAGCTACCATAAGGGACTTGTCCAAGGTCACAGCTACTTATCCATGGAACTAGGACTAAGGTCCAGCTGGCCCAGCTTCCGGTCTAGGTATTTTCCTTGGAGAAATACTACCTCCAAGAGGCAGATGGAGGGAGGTAGAGGCAACAGCTAGAGGTCTGGAAGATTCACAGAGGGGCCATCAATCCCTGCGATCTGGCTGCAAGAGCTCAAGTGAAGGAAGCCAGTGGAAAGGAGATGGAGGGAAAAGAATGCTGGGGGGCCCCGTTCCAATTTAACTCATCCGCGGAGATTTTCATTTCAAAGTTAAAAATAGTTCCAACCTGATTTCCTTTGGGGCTTGGGCTGACTTTTTTGGGGCCACATTGCTTGGAGAGCACGTGTGGTGCTGGCTAGGGTGGAGGCAAGAACATAACAGGCTCCAGAGTCTACAGCACTGAGGCCAAGCCCGCCAACAAGAGAGAACTCTGGGAATCCGGAGGTGAAGGGTCTTCAGGGCTGTCTAGACCAGCTCTGACCTCTCCAAGTGCTCCTCCTGTCTCTGCCGGGAGGCTCCCAGCGAGGGAAAGCCCACCACTTCCTAGAACAGCTCATTCCGCTTGAGGACAACTCTAATGGGGAGGAAAATGTGGAGGCAGCTGGTGACTCAGTGGATTGAGAGCCATGCCTAGAAATGGGAGGTCCTGGGTTCAAATCAGGTCTCAGACACTGCCTAGCTCTGTGACCCTGGGCAAGTCACCTAACCCCATATTGCCTACCCTTTACTGCTCTTCTACCTTGGAACCAATACACAGTATTGATTTTAAGACAGAAGATAAGGGGGAGGAGAGAGAGACAGAGACGGAGACAGAGACAGAGACAGAGACAGAGACAGAGACAGAGACAGAGACAGAGACAGAGACAGAGAGATCTAATTGGCTTCCTAAAGCTTCCACCCATTTCCCTACCTTGTAGGGCCAAGTAGAACAAGTCTAACCTCACTTCCACTGGACAGGCTTTCAAATACCGCACGCCAGTTATCATGCCTCCTTCGCCTTCTTCTCCGGGATAACCCCACTCCTCGCCCCCAGTTCCTTTAATCATATGCTGAGATCCCAAAGCCCTTCCCCACACTCCAGATGCTCTCCCACTCATCACTGTCCTTCCTCTACCAGCCCCCAGCCCTGAACACAAGGCTATAGGTGCGCCCCGCCTGGGGCAGAGAACAGAGGGATCCGGCGGTTCTCAAACTGCCTCGATGTCCCCAGAACTTAGCACAGCAGCTAGCATATAGTAGGCACCATTGTTTATTGAATAAAGGAGGCTCGCAAAGCCAAAACTGTTTGGATATGAGGTTTCTCCTCTTTCTAACACAGAAAGCCTCAATACATACAACCCACAGAAACGAATCTCTTTGGAGTTCTCAACAATTGTTTTTACACCTTTACCTTCCATCTTAGAGTCAAGTATTGGTTCCAAGCCACAGGAGTGGTAAGGGCTAAGCAGTGGGGGTTAAGCAACTTGCCCAGGGTCACACAGCCAAGCAGTGTCTGAGGCCAGATTTGAACCCAGGGCCTCTCTGTTCTAGGCCTGGACCTTAATCCACTGAGCCGCCCCCTCCTCGATAATTTTTATGAGCTTAAAAGGGTCCTAAGGCCGAAACACTTATTCCAAAATGATATTCCTCTCTGAATACAGCCCGAGACGGAGTGGCAATGTAGACAGAGTGCTGGACTCAGAGCCAGGTCTGGCTGGGTTCGAATCCCACCTTCCACCCTTAATAGCAGTGTCACCCTGGGCAAGTCATTTCTCAAGCCTGTTTCTTCATCTGTAGAAGTGGGATAAGAAGCGGAATTACCTCCCATTCGACTATCTCCCAGGGAGGCTTTGAGGATCAAAGAAGGTTACTGTAGACTCTTCCTCGAAAACTTTAAAGTATCGTAGCAGCATGAGCTACTAAGCATCCCTTCTCATTTTTGTTCCACTTTGTATCCAACTCATGACCCTGAAGGGCTCAGGGCTGGGCTCTTGCTTCACTGAAGAACATCCAGGTGAGGAAATGCACCAATGAAGACTGCCACCGTCTCAGCAATTTATGGCTTGAAAAAGTTGCCTTGAGGGGCAACTAGGTGGCTCAGTGGACAGAGAGCCAGGCCTGGAGACAGGAGGTCTTGGGTTCAAATCTGGCCTCAGATACTTCCTAGCTGTGTGGTCCTGGGCAAGTCACTTAACCCTTGGAACAGAATGATTCTAAGAATGTAAAGCATTTTTTAAAAAGTTGTCCTTTGGAGTGAGAGATCAAGTGACTGGCCTAGGGTCACACAATCAGTATATGTCAGAGGCAAGACATCAAGCCAGGTCTTCCTGATGCCAAGTTCAGCTCTACCCATTAGACTACAATGCCTCTTGCCTGTCACAGAGCATGTGCTTAATAAATACTTGTGGAATAAATTGGTTCTAGATCCTTCTCAGTCCCTTTGCTGCCAAAGAACCTAAAACAGAGCCTGTTTGAAATACCCACGAGGGAACTGAAGTCATGGTATGGTCTTTTTGGTTTGAACTTGGGTAGGAAACTCCCTCCATCAGGACAACTGTCTCTGAGAGCTACCTGGGTCTCAGGAGTAGACCAAGAGTTGCCCACAGTCACATATCTGGGATGTGTCAGAGGCAAGACTTGAACTCAGGTCTTCCTTATTCCCAAGACAGCCTTCTATCTGCTTAGACTGTGCAGCCTCTTGGAATGCTGGAAGAGATCATTTTCTAAAGCAAAGATCCCTCTTCAGGTCCATTTGAGTTTCCTCACTCTTGAGCCTCCCATGTAAGAGAAAAGCCATTCTATCCCACACCTGGCTTTGAGGCAAGGGGAGAAAACAGACATTCCATCTTGTTGGATCACCTGCTTGCTCCCCTGTCTTCTTCAGCAACAGGAGAAATAAATAACATGCCATAGAACAATAGACTCCTCCCTCCCCTCCAGGGAAGGAAAGAGAGGCCATTCCATCAAGTCTCCAGCCTTGAGGAAAAAGGAGAAACCCCATTCCTTCAGTCCCCAACAGTAGTTCACCTGAGCTCCCTATGGCCCTGACATGCTTCACCCTGAGCTCAACCCCAATGGACGATGAAAACCCCTTCAAACCCAGGATGAACCAACTCCCCCTTCCTATCCTCATCATGGTGATCACGAACCTCTTCCATGACCAAACTGAGTTCCCCCTTTCTCTGCTCACTTCCTCAATCCTATACTTTGCATAATTTTCCTAAAATGCAAGGTTTGAAATCTTGGAGAAATTTCAGAAAAAGAAACTCGCCAACATCACGAATCAAGTAAGTATGGGAAGCCAATAAGAGAATAGATAAAAGTCTGAGACTCCTCTTTTGACCCCTTTTGTGATCCTTGTGATTTCTTGTTGGAAAGTATTGTGGCCTTATTGTAAAGCTTTAAGTTCCTAGCTAACCAGAAGTTAAATGGTTAACACTCCCCCTTTGGGCAGGAATGCAGTTGACTGGTACAGCCAAGGCCAAAAGTTTAGCAGGACAATTCAACCCTGAGAAAAATATTCCCCGACCTGGCTTTCTGATAAGAACCCAGTCAAAATTCAGCCTTGGCCTTGTTCTATTCTGAAGCCAATGAGACCTTTCGTGTTTCAATATGACATAATTTGTAACTTCTGCGCATCTGCGAAGTTTTGGGGGGGGGGTTCTTTTGTGTGAACTGAGTCTTGAAATATATATAACAAACTCCATGCTACTGGAGCCAGAGCTGGAAGCATGAGCTAAAAGATGTTCAGGGTCCCTTATTTCCTTATCAACTAAACTGTCCTTATCAGATTATCAGAGATGATAAAGAGATCTCTAGAAGTAAGCAGATCTTTTTGGAGAAGGTGCCATAAAGAAGCCTGTGGAAGCCACACATTGCATCAGAAGATTCAGAGTGAACTTTGGGATATAATGAACTGAACTGAAGGGGGTTGAACACATTTATTCTGAATGTAAAATCTTATGCCAAAGGGGACTGCCCCCTAATTGGCTTTTTATCAATGTGCCTATCAATCATTGTTTTTGCTTTCTTTCTCTTTCATTTCCCTCATCTCCAACTATCACAATTCCCTCTAGAGAAAGTGCAATATTGTATGCACCTCTAGCTAGAAGATCTTTAGAGGTATAAACTGGTTATGTGAAAAGATTCATTGGGGAGACTAGGCAAGTAAATCTGTGAGATTTCAACATGCTCGTCTGCCAATAGAATCACAGGGGGGATTGTGAAAGAGAATTTAAACTTTTTGTTTATTTTAACTTAATCAGTCAAGAACTTGGGAGTCTCCTGCCTTTCACACTTGTTTATTCATTAACACTATTGGTTCCTGAGATGTGATAGATCTGCCCACAGTGAAGTAGAAACCAGAGAGAGAGGAAGTGACATGGAGAAAACTGCTTATAAAAGCCAGTTGAGGGCATTCTGACTCATTCTGCTGCCTTGGTGGCTCTTGCTGAGGGAGGACTTCTGTGCTGGTGTATCTGTGTTGGATTCCTGGGTTGGTGACTCTTGCTGAAGAGACTCTCATGGACTTCTGGCTGAAGATTGGAACACTGTTGGGGGGGGGGGAGGGGTATGAGCTTCGTTTCATAGGAATGGCACTCAGGATGGTAGACTAGACAACTCTCTACCTCCTTCCTACATTTCCCTCTCTTTACTATTTCTACTTTTATTAAACTAAATTGTTAAAGCTAATAACAGACTCATAATTTAACTTTAATTATTATAATTTGGCAACCTTTTAATTGTTACAATTTGGTGACCCTTTTTAAACTCTTACAATTTTCACCCTTCCTCCACATCCCATCCTATACCAAGCTCCCAGAAATGTAACAAATTGGTTTTCATCTTAAACCTATTTTTTCCCATTCACTCCATCTTCTGGCTCTCCTGCTAACATAGCTGTTCTGGCTTTCCTCTCCAAAATAGGCTGTACTCGCTCATTCCCCTCGACTCACTGGTCAAAGTGGGAGAGTTGGAATATTCCTTGCTCCCCAGTGCCAACCTCCATTACTGTACAATCTATCCTCTTTTGAAATTCATGCAGCCCAATTAGAATCCTGGTAGCTGTTGTCTTCCACTGGACAGAAGATTCCCTTCAGTCCTCAATGAGTTCAGTGCCAGGCCCAGTCTTAACTCTTGTCCTCATACTAGAGGACTTCAATATACATATTGCTATTCACCCCACCCCAAATATTCTAACTTCACAATTCCTCAACTTTTTTTCATTTCCCATGGTCTACCCATGCACAGAGATGGCCATATCCTTGTCTTGCATCACCTCCAAATTCAAGAATTTCAAAATCTCCCATCTGACCATAATCAAGGGACTTTTCACCTCTCCCTCTGCCTTCGGTACCAAACACTGCTCTTCTTCTCCACCCTGATGTCCAATCTCTTTACCACTGGATTCCCTCCCAGGCTATCATTCTTGTACTAGCTACACTCTCCTCCTTTCCTCATCTTGACCCCTTGGTAAATCGGTTACTTCTATGCTATCCTCTTCAGTTCCTTGCCTCTTTATCAAATCACTGATTATACCCAGCCAACTCTCAGTCTTGGATCATTCCCATTATCACTCCTTCTCCCATGTTGCTAAACAAAGTCAGAGAAAACATGAAACTATGCTGACTAGATCTACTACAAATTCATGTTGCATAACATCCACTGGGCTCTCACTGCTTCAAGGCAATCCTTTCACATCTCCTCAATCAACTCACTATCCCATTCACCATAGAAGCTCTTCCAAACCTTTCCATCTCTCCTCAAACTTCTCACGGCTCCCCCTCCCCCCACCTTCTCAGCTGTCAATCTTGCCTCATATTTTACTGAAAAACTGGAAGTCATTCACCAAGAACTTCCCCTCCATACTTCCTCATTTCACATCAACAAAGTGCCTTCTTGAAACCGTCTCCACCTTTGAACTTGGCTTACAGAATGAGGTGTCCCTTCTCCTTGCCAACACAAAGTCCTCCATACACCCAAGTGATTCCATCCCATCCTGTTTTCACTAGCAGATTGTCCTCTCTTCCATTCTCACTCTCACTTTAATGCAATCTTTCCTGGTCTACTGGTTCTTTCCCTACTACCTACAAATACACCCTGGACTCCCTCCCTCTCAAAATCCTCACTTCATCCATCCCCATTAGCTATAGTCCCTCATTGCTACTCTTTTGTGGCTAAATTCTTTGCAAAAGCCACAACAGATGCCTCTCTTTCCTTTCTTCTTGTTTCTGAACTCTCCAGTCTGGTTTTTGACATCATCCTCCAACTGAAACTGTTCTCTCCAAAGTCGCCAATGATCTCTTGTGAAACCTAATGGTCTTTTCTCACTTCTCACCCTTCTGGTCTGCTATGCAGCATTGACACTATTATTCATCCTCTTTTAGATCCTTTCTTCTCTCTGGGTTTTCTTGGCACTACTTTCTTTCTCCTGCTTCTCCTCAGTCTCCTTTGCAGGATCCTTATCCAGGTCACACCCCCTTACCATGAGTGGCCCAGAGCTTGGCCTTGGACCCTCTTCTCTTCTATTATTTTAATTGGTGAGCTCATCAGCTCCCATGAATTCATTGTCACCTCTAAACGAATATTCAATCTAGATATCCAGTCTGAGCCCCTCTGCTGATTTCTATTTTTAAAAAATCTTACCTTCCGCCTTAGAATCAATACTGTGTATTGGTTACAATTGTAACACAATAACCAATGGGAACAGTAAGGGGTAGGCAATGAGGGTTAAGTGACTTGCCCAGGGTCACACAGCTAGGAAGCGTCTTGAGATGGGATTTGAACCTCCTGACTCTGGGTCCAGCTCTCACTCCACTGAGCCACCTAGCTGCCCCTGCTGATTTCTATCTTAGCTTCTCCTCTGGTCTCTTTAGATATCCTGAATTAAATATCCATAGACGTGTTCAAAAAGCAATTATCTTCTCCCTGAAACCTTCCCAGTTACTATTGAGGGTAGCGCCATGCACCCAGGCCTCCAGGCTCACAGCCTGGGGATCCTCCTCAGCTCATCACTCTCACACATAGCCCCAACCCAATCTGTTGTCAAGGCTGAACTGCTTTATGACCAAGGGAATGCTTTCACCTCCGCTCATCTCTGTCCTTCGTGCTCCCCTCCACCCTGCCATACTATCCCCGGCCTAGGGCAGGTCCTCCTCCCCTCCCACCTGGACCGCTCATTACAACAGCCTGCTGCTCGGCTTCGGCTCACCAATGGACCGTCCAAAAACAAATCTGAGCAGGCCCCTGGCCCCAGTCAACTCTAGGAGTGGTTCCTGTCAGCCACAGGACCAAATGTCCAATCCTGGTTAGACTCAAAGCCCCCACACCCACCCCCATCCTCTAGGCCTCGGCTTACACCTCAGACACGGAGCCCAGACCCACAGCCAGCCCTCCTGGCTTCTCCTTGGACGGGACACTCCGCCTCTTGGGGACAGGAATTTCCCGTACGCGTACACAGCAAACTCCAGGAATTCCCAGTCATCTCCAGGGTGAGATACAAGGGGCTCTGCTTGGCCTTCAAGGCCCCCTGCGACCTAGGCCTCTCCCACCCTTCTGGTCTTCTCACCACTCCCTCCCTGAGGTCTCCTCCACGGTCCAATGATGACCGTGGCGGCTCCTTGACCCAGACACTCCCTCTCTCAGCTGCGGACATTTCTTCTCCCTCCTTTCGGCTTTTCTGGCTTCCTTCAAGTCCTCACTAAAATCCTCCTTTCTACAGGAAGCTGGCCCAGCCCTTCTTCATTCCATCACGGTCCTGTTTATAACTTGGGTCTCCCCCATTAGATGAGCTCCTCGGGAGGGGGCGGGGGGGAAGGACCGGCCTCGACCCTTCTCTGTGTTTGCAACCCTTAGCCCGACGCCCAGAATGAATTTATTGGCTGGGCCCGTCTCCCCCTTATTATTACCGATGACCCCCCAGGAAAAGCCTGACCCAAACTCAGGGAAGCGCCACCCCGACCCAAGGGGCGGCAGCCCTCAGGCGCTTCTCTCAGCCCCGCTGGACAATTTCTCCGGAAAGCCCAAGATCAGAATTGCTGTGACCCCCCTTCCTGTCTCCTTTGTAGAATAAAATAGGGCGACGGCGAGATCTCCGGCACGGCCGCCCGCGCACAAGGCCCGTTTGGGATCATCTCTTTAGATACTCGCTTGGTCCAGTCAGGGCTCAGAGTCTCCGGAAGGCCCCTCTGTGAGGGCAATCCCAGGGGCGACGGGGGTTCCGGGACCCAAATGGGCCCCACGGACACAAGAGAGCCTCTCGCTAAGGTCCGTTTATCCCGTGGGGTCAGACAGGGAAGAGCGATGCTCTGTGGGAGCCGGACCGGGTGAGGGAGGAAACAGGAAAGAAAGTCCTCCCGAGGCGGCCGTCTCTCCCAGGCCCTTCGGCCACGCACTACAGGCCTGTCCGGTCCGTCTTACCTTCGGGGCTTCAGGCCTGGGCCAGGGCCCTTGAGCGGCCGGACCAGAGCGAGCCGCCCCTTCCTCGTCACCTCTAGATTTTACTGTGATTTCTGGAGGCCCCCGGACGGGCCGGAGCTGCTCCCCCTCAGAGGCTCAGAGCCCACATCCATCACGCTGATGTTTGCTAAGCCTGGCACAATAGCCAGTGCCTCGGTTTCCCTTTCGGTTCTCCATGGCCCCAAGCAGGCTAGCTGGTGCGTCTCCTCCCCTTCTGCGGGACGTCCAGGCAGCCCATTTCAGGAAGGACCCGGCGAGGGAAGGATGTGGCGCCAAAGGGCTCTCAGGAAGCTGTCGGGGAGGCAGGAGGGGGCCCAGCGGCCAACGAGAGCTGGAGGAGAGGCGGCAGGGGTGGGGGCAGCCAGGGCCTGGGGAGGCCCCCAGAGCACAGAGGGGCGAGCCCGGCGGGGCGGCACCGTCGGAAGTAACGTCGAAGGGCCGCGAGAGCGTGCCAGGCCTGGAGCTGGAGGACCCAAGTTCGAGTGCGGCCTTAAGACCCTTCCTCGCTGTGTGAGCTCCGCTGGCCCGGCCCCTCTACCCGAGAGCCGTCTCTGGGCCAGAGAGAGGCGTCTGGGCTAAAAGAGGCAGAGCGTAAAAGGGCGAGATTCCAGAGAGTCCAGGAGGGGCTGGAGAAGGCTTGTCCGGGCAGCCCCAGAGCCGGAGGAGGCCGGACTGCCGAGGCCCGTGTCAGCCGGCCTTAGGAAACATTCCTGGTGCTCTGAGCCGGCCCAGGCAGAACAGGGTCCCCCATCCGTCTTCAGGCCGTCCTCGTCGAGGATTCTGGAGGAGGTCCGGGGTCAGCCTCGGAGGGGCCTTCTGGGAAGCTCTGAGGGGAGGGAGGGACGGACGGGCCACATGGAGGACGGCAGGAGCAGCTCGAAGGGCCGGGCAGGGCCGGGTCCCCACAGAGTTCCAGGAGGCGAGGAGGCCCAGGGGCTGGGAGAGCGGGGAGGCCGCGGCTTCGCGGGGCCTTCTCTGGGGGAGGCCGGAGCCCCGCAGCCCGAGGAGGGGACACGGGGTGGGAGGGAGGCACCTGCCTGGCCGGTGGGGATGAGTCATTCCTCCCCGCTGTGCCTCCCTCCCTCCGGCTTCTGTCGAACCTCCTGCCTCGCCCAGGAGCCTTCGGGTTAGAAGGTATTTAAGGCTCCAGTGTGGGGAGAGCGAAAACGCGGCTATTTTCAGCAAGGCCCAAACAGGTTCCCTGCCCTCGTTTCCTCCTTCCCTGGAAGAGGGCCGGGAGCGGCGCCTCCCTCCTGGAGTGGGGGTTCGGCCGGGGGAGGGCTGCACCCACAAGCCCTGGCCAGGAGAGGAGAACAGAATTTTAGGGGCCATCCAGACCCCTTTGGGGAGATTCTTAGCCCGCCGAGCTTCTGGGGCTGGGAAGGGGACCCCGGAGGCTGGGCCTCTGGGGAGTCCAGAAGCCGCTGGGCCCCCTCTCGCTCCTGCCTTCTTGGGGCTGACAAGGACCAGAAGGACGGCTCGGCGCTGTTGGTCAGGGCCCAAGGAGGAAGGCCGATGGAGCCCAATTAGTGCTGCTGGCTGGAGCCGGAGGGGGTGGGGAGCCCATCTGTTCTCTGGGCGCAGGGAGCGAGCGGCCGCCTCGTGCCACAGGCACGCCCAGGTTCCCAGCAGCCGGCAGATGGCCCCTCGGTCACTGTCGGCACCGGCAGCGGCGTGGGGAGGGGTGCCGGCCCTCTCCCTCCCCTCTGCCTGCCCCCTCCCCCTGGGGGCCCTCCGGAGAGCCAGAAGGAGGCCGGGGGGACCTGCACCCCCCCGTCAAAGCGTGGCAGGGGAGGGACTTCGATTCAGGCCCTTCATCGCCAGCCAGGGCTGCACAGAGGCTGCCGGAGGCCAGTCCCAGCTCGGGACCCCCTGAGGACAGGCTTCCTCCAAAGGGCGCCAGGCAGGAATCAGAGACGTGTGGAGGGGCGCCCAGAGATCCCGGAGAAAGCAGAGAGGAGATGAGAAGAGACGAGAGGAGGGCTCGAACTCAGGCTCTGGACCCCTGACCGCCTGTGCGAGCTCAGGGAAGGGGGTCACTCGTGGGAGCCCGGCTTGCTCCGACCCTTTGGCTCCATCGGATCCCCGAGGACTCTTCTTGGGCCGTGTGTGGTGAGTTCCCTGTCACAGAAAGCATTCAAGCCGAGGTTGCAGGCAGAAGCTGGATGCCCTGAGCTCATGGTGGCGATTCTGTCCGTGATCCCCAGAGGGCAGCGGAGAAGGGCCAGGAAGAGGCGGCCTGGCCAGCCCCTCGGGAGGAGCCTCCAGGAGCCCTCTGGGGGGGAGCTTCCCCCTGCGGCTAGCACCGTGCAGGCTCCACAGGGAGCCCTGGGAGGGGGGCAGCAAAGCGGCTCCAGGCTGCTCTGAGCAGGGGCTCCACCAAGGGCTCAGGATCCCGGGGGGCGGCTCTTCCTGCTCGGATCCTCTAGGAGACCTTGGGGAAGTCATTCATTGCTCTGGGCCTGGGTGAAGACTCTGACTTTTTGGTGCTGATCCTTTGGGTGACTTTGAGTGCATCCCTTCCCTGCTCCCTGCCTCAGTTTCCTCATCTGTACAGGAGAGGCTCTGTTAGCCCAGAGCTCCGGTGCTAGGCTCCAGAGGCCGTGGGCCCTGGCCTGCTCCGAGGGGAGTCGTCCCCCCAAGGCACAGAGAAGGGGCTCCGCAGTCCCTGCAGCGAGCCCACCTCGAGGGGGGCCCGGCTAGTTGTGTCTCCATGTCTGTGGGGGGCAGGAGGCTTGCTGAGGCTGCACCCCCAGTCAGGAGAGAGACGGGCCTCTTCCTGCCTCAGACACTAACGGGGGAAATCGAGGAACTTCCCAAAGTCTCAGGTGTGGCGTCTCCCCTATAAAATGGGAATCGTAACCAGACGTGCCTGCAGCCGTGGGGGGCTGTGAAGCCTTCTGGGGAGTCCAAAGAAGTGGCTGTGAAGGCCGGTGCTGGGGGCTGGCCGGGGCAGCACGGACTGGGGTGGGGGGGAGCCGCAGGACCACGCGGTGCCCCGGAACAGGTCCGCCGAGAGTTCAATGTGCTGTGGACAATCCAGGCCAAGGAGGGGGCAAACAGGAGAAAGGGGGGAAGGAGAGGAGAAAAGCGGGGCGGCCGGAGGAGGCGAGGGGAAGCCGAGCCGCACGAGGGCGAGGTGGCCGGGCCTCTGACCCGGGCGCGGACGGCAGGCCCAGCGGACACGCCTCGCTGCCCTTTTCTCACAAATGGCCCGTTTTCGGTCCTGGCGTGGAGACTTAAGCGTCTCGGCTCTGAAACGGCTCCCCGGGCTCTCACGGGCCCCGCCGGCCCCTTCCCTCTGCCGGCCCCACTTTCCACTGCGGGGCCATAAACAAATCTGTGCTGCCCCCGCGGGCACAGGAGCGCCGGCTGCCCCCCCGGCTGCCCCCCAGCCCCCCTCACCATCCGGCAACGTTCCAGACCTCCCTCCGTCCTCCCGGCCGGCCCCCACTCGCCTCCCCACGCAGATGCCTCCCGCCAGGACGGACGTAGACGGTCTGCTGCAGCTGGTGCTGGGAGGCTGCACCCAGGACGAGGCCCAGAAGAAGCGCCTGAAGGGCAGTCGGGCCCTCGCCGTGGTGGCCGAGCCTCGTCCCTCGGCGTCCTCGGTGGCCTGAGCTCCTCACGGGGATGGACGAAGCCGGTCCTGGCCCCGGAAGGGGAGGCAAAGGAGGGGAGACGGCAGAGGGCGGCCCAGCCCATCCTCTGTCCACTCCCCACCCATGTTTGCCCCGAGTGAAAACATTCCAAGTTGTGCTTCCAGCAGAAAAGTTCAGAAAGCCTGCATCGTCCTGGTGGCCCAGCGGTGTCGGAGCCCAGGAACGGCAGGGCCAAAGGGGAGCCGCACGGAGGGGCCGGGCTGGGGTCCGAGAGGTCTCTCCTGGCTCTCCTTGAGGACTCGGATGAAGGCAGGCACAGCAGGCTTCTCCGATCTGCAGATGCCCCAAAGCTGGAGGCAAAGTCCGCATCCAAAAGAGGTCTTGGCCACCTCCAAGGAGAGATGGAATCGGGATAAATGTCAAGGACTAGACTCGGGTTCAAGAAACAAATGTCAAAAGCCAGGAGGGGGAAGGCTGGCTACTGAGGAGGGTGCCCGGAAAAGGTCTGAGCGCTCCGGTGGACGGCCAGCTCAGCCCGAGCCGTCGGGAGGCCGGGCCAGCCAAAAACCTGACCGTGTGGATGCTTGACTGCCTTCAGACAGCGCGAGAGCGCCGCTGCCCTCCGCCTGGACAACTGTGGGCCACTCTGGGAAGGCCCTTCGCACGCTAGAAAACATCTGGAAGGAGGAAACGGGGCTTCTGAGAGTCCTCGGACACAGGGCAGAGCAGGATCGGCTGGGGGTCTGGGGGTGCTGGGTCTGGACACGGGGGAGCCGCCTTCAGATTTAGCGTCTGCCTCAGGAGAGCCAGGAAGGGAGGCCCAGACAGAGGAGTGGGAGGGGAGGAAAGGGGCCTGGCGGGCAGGCGGGGCGGGGGGGGGGGGAGAGCAGTCTCTGCTGACCCACCCCACACACGAACAAATGCCACGCTGACCCCTGGACTGCCCCTGACACACCTCGGCTGGGGTCCGCAGGGAACCTCACCTTTATGGCCACGGTTGGACTTGGGGGAACTTTTCGCATTTTTGCTGGTTTTGTTCTTTGCTGACCCCAAATGCCCCAGTGTGAGACCCCAGTCTCAGGGTCCAAGAAGAAGCAGCAGGGCTGACAGCAGCCGTGTGGAGGATTGGGACAGTGAGCAGCCTGGGGGCATTCCCTGGCCCCCGGCCCAAGGCCACGATGACCGCTTGCCATTTATCTTTCGTATTGGGGCCTCCACCATGGCTGTCTTCTGCAGCCCCCTCCCACCAGAACTCCTTTTTTCATAGCTCAGAAGCAGGGTTCACACCAACCCCTGTGGCCATCCCACACCATCCCCTGCCCCATCGGTCCCCTTTCCAGGCTGCCTCCCCAATCTGAACAAAGGCCGTAAGGGCCGAGACTCTTCCTGACTTGTGCTTGATTCCCCAGGGCTTAGCCTAGAGCCTGGCATACAGCAAGAACTCGGTGAATGGTTCATTATTCATTCACTCGAGACCCATGGGTGCCCCTTCTTTTTCCTCTTCTCTCCCCCCCGCCTGCCGTTACAGAGCTCCAGGAGGCTAGAGGGCAGGTGTGGGGAAGAGACGGCACCTTGTGGGACTCTCTACCACTAAGATTCTGCAATTAAGTCAGGTGGAAACAAGGGGAGCCCTTTGGGGAGCACCTCACGGCCCCCCTCGGAAGATGAGGTCTCTCCTGAATA
Source organism: Gracilinanus agilis (assembly GCF_016433145.1). Classification (NCBI taxonomy): domain Eukaryota; kingdom Metazoa; phylum Chordata; class Mammalia; order Didelphimorphia; family Didelphidae; genus Gracilinanus; species Gracilinanus agilis. The sequence goes on from NC_058131.1 coordinate 30,438,257, forward strand.
GAAGGGAATGCCGGGGGAGTCTCTTCATGTTCTTTGCTATTAGGGTCTGTGTTGGAGAAAGGAGTCTCAGGAGCTCCCACATCGGCAGAAGTGCTAAAGCCTTGAACGTGGGCCCAGAGAGCTCAGGCTCGGGCCATGCAGTGGTCCCTGGGCTTCTTGGGAGTCATTTCCTAAAGCTGTGAAGCTCCCCCATCAGCACCGGCTCTGGCGGCTGGGGGGACGCCCAGCTGAGGGCGCGGGTGTGAGCGAGCCACGTCCCTCCGTCCCTTCTCTCTCACCCCAGCCGCCTCCAGCAGCAGAGCTCTTTGGGGTCCTGGCCTGCCCCTTCCTGGAGGGGGCGTCATGGTCTAGTTCAGGCCTGGCCCGGCCCTTCCTGGGGGCAGTCGGGGGCGTCGTACTACCTGTCAGCGGGCTCTAGTTCAGGCTCTGCCACTCCCTAGCTGTCTGCCCTTGTGCATGACTTTAATCATCTGGCCTTCGGGGTCCTCATCTGTAAAATGAAGGGGTGACAGCAGATCAGCGGGTCCCCTCGGCGAGTCTCTCCCGGCAGGCTCCCGCCCAAGAGCCCCGTTTCTCAAAACCTCTCACCGAAGGGCTCCTTTTGTCCTTCCTCCTCCTCGGCCTCCCCATTCCCACCCTGCAAACGACCGACGAGGCAGCCGAGAAGCCCAGAGCCGAGGGAAGCCTCTCCCCGGTCTGCAGCCCTGGCTGGGAGGCAGGACGGTGGCCGTGGGGTTAGGGGGGGTCCTCTGCCGGCCCGTCCGGCTCGGACATCTCTCTGGACATTTCCAACGGACAAGGCAGCGAACCTGCCTCCCCAGGCTCCGAGGCTCGTGTCCAAAGACAGCAAACAGGGAGGGAAGAGCCGTCCGTCCCAACAGCCCGCTTTGGAGGGAGCCCCCGGGGGAGAGGCTGCGCTGGAGCCCAGAACTCGGCCTCCTCTTACAGCCTCCTCTCTCCGCCGTGGCCAGGGCGATCCGTCTTGTTCCAGGGGGTCGTGTCGGGGAGGGCAGCAGGAGCAACAGAGCCGAGCCCGGAGGGAAAGCGGGATGAGGACCAAGTATCCGAGGAGGGGAGAGGGCAGTGCAAAGGGCTGGACATGCGTGTCCGTGTGAGGGACCAGGAACCTGCGTGTGGAGCCCACCGAGAGCCACTTGGCCCATGCCCAGAACGGTCCAAACAAGCCCCCGGAAGAGGAGAGCCCAGAGGGGAAGGTCCCCTTCCGTGTCCCTCCCTGAGGCCCGAGGATGGAGGAGGGCCTCGCAGCAAGGGCGCTGCAGGAGCCTGGACCCTGGGAGCAGAACTGAACCTTGGAGACCCTCTCGCCTCCCCCAGTACCAGCGGCTGGGAGCCGTCCCTTTGGGTCACAAAGGCAGCGAGTGTCAGAGCTAGATGTGAGCCCGAGGGCAGGCCAGCCCTTGCAGTTCTCTGCACCCCAGGGAGGAGCACGGTGCCTGCCGCTTCATGGCTGGAGTTCTCTTACCCCTCCCCTTCCCTCTTAGAGTCAATACTGTGTGTACGGGCTCCAAGGCGGAAGAGCGGTCAGGGTGGGCAATGGGGGTCAAGGGACTTGCCCAGGGTCACACAGCTAGGACGTGTCTGAGGCCAGACTGGAACCCAAGACCTCCTGGCTCCCTCCACTGGCCTCCCTCCCTTAATAAGTATTGACTGACTGACTAAATCCATTGCTCCTGCATTATCCTTCTCCACCTGGGAGGCAGCCTAGACCAAGCCAGACAGAGTCAGGAGGCCCTGGGTGTGGAGCCCAGCTCTGACACTTACTAGTTGTGTGACCCTGAGCGAGTCATTCACCACTTTGAACCTCAGTTTCCTTATCTGTTGAATGAAAATCGTAAGATGGAGAGTCTCCATTTTATAGGGTTGTGATGATGCTCCAGAAGCCCCAGAGAAAGTCCTGGCACTTCTAAGTCCTCCACACAGGGCCATCGGCCCCTGCAGAAACCCTGAGCCCTGGGAGGGCCTCCAGAGCTTTCTAAGGAAGCTCCTCCCCAGGGAGGACCTTCTCCGCAGGCTCAGGCACCGAGAAGCACCAACCATTCAAAGGATCCGTGGGTTTGGGGGCCTCCGAGAGAATCGGGGTTTCTGTGAGATGGCCGACGAGGTGTCATTTGTTCATGAATTCAGGAGGAGGATGAGGCTTCCTCCGCTTAGAAACGCCAGAGCGGGTTCGTTCTGGCACTCACAAGGAAGGAGCCGTCATTAGAGAAACGACGTTCTCTCCTCTAAGTGGCCTCTCCTCCCTCCCTGTCGCCGCCCTCTCCATCCTAATCCTAATCCCTGAAGAACGCGTTTCCCCAGCAAGGAACTGAAGAGGAAAAAGGACCAGACGAGGGCCGGGCTGTGCGCCTCCCTTCGTGTGACCAGAGCCTCATTACTCTCTTTTCTTTTTCCTTGTCGGGAACTCGCTCACCTTTGAGACGTCCTCACCGGCCCGCCAGCCTCCCCGCGCCCCAGAGGCGAAGGGGGGCCTTCCAGAAAGCCCGAAGACCCTGGGTGTCCCCGAGATGAGCAGAGGCAGTCGTGGGCAGGAGAATGAAAGGCTCAGGCTTGAGCTACGCCTCAAGGATTCACCTTGGAGGATGCGTCGCCCCGGAGCGGCTCACCGTCGCCCCAGCGTCCCCCGCTGGACGGACGCGCGGGCTTACCTGCTCGTTGGTGACCCCGGGAGGCAGCGTCCCATGCTTGTAATCCTCGAGCAGCTGCACGGCCTCCTTAAGGCGGCTCTAGAGGAGGAGAGAAACAGGGGCAGTCAGGGCCACGAGGCTCCCAGGGGTGCCGAGGCTCGCCGGACTGCTTCTTTCCCATCTCCCGGGTCTCAGGCTCCCACCCGGATGAGGCAAAAGGGGAGTCCAGAGAGAAGCTCTGCCTTCCTAGAGTTTCCATCCCAGAGAATAGCAAAGCTCCCATTTAAAAAATAAAAAAGACTTACTACATAGGGCGGCCTCAGAAAGGGTTAAGGCATGTAGGGGGCTACGATCCATCCACACCCCTTTATTAAGCACCCGATCTGCGCTAGGCACTGTGGGTACAAAAGGGCTAGCTTTGGGAGCCTGGGCAGATCACTGACTCCCTTGGGCCTCCGCTTCTTCATGTGGAAAAGCAGAGGGTCTCTGAGGTGCCTTCCTATCCTAGGATAGCGTATTATACGGGGAGCTCATTCTTCTGCTCAGGGAACAAGCCGTGCGTATTAAGTATATACTGAGTAAACATAAAGAGAATAAAGAAAAAGAGGTGTAAAGGAATCCACTGAGGCAGACTATATCCCACTCACTTGGCCCAAGGTACCGGGCCCGGGGATGGCAGAACAAGGAGGAGGCAGAATCTCTGGGCTCAGAGAGGTCAGAATCGAGCAGGAGGGACGGGAGAAGCCTCTAGATACATCCTCAAGAAAAAAGGTTATTCTGTGGGAGGAGAAATACAGAAGAAAAACAACTGTTTGACCACATGGGCTGCCGGGGATGATTGGGGATGCAGACACTAAACAATGACTCTAGTCCAACTATCAATAATATGGAATTAGGTCTTAATCAATGATACGTGTAAAACCCAGCAGAATTGTGCATTGGCTAAAAGGGGTTAGGGGGGTTTGGGGAGAGGGAAAGAACGTGAAACATGTAACTAGGAGAAAATATTCAAAATAAAAACTTAAAAAAAAAGAAAAAGGTTATTAAGCATCTCCTATGTGCCTGGCACTGGGCTAGGCGCTTCTCACAAATCTGATCTCACTGGAGCCCTACAACAACCTGGGAGTTAGGGGCTACCATTATCTCCATTCTTATAGCTGAGGAAAGTGAGGCAGAGTTTAGTTCAGTGATTCCCAAAGTGGGCGCCAGCGCCCCCTGGTGGGTGCTGCAGAGATCCAGGGAGGCGGTGATGGCCACAGGTGCATTTAAATTTACTATTAATTGCTATTAAAATTTTTTTTAAAATTCATTTCCAGGGGGCTAAGTAATATTTTTTCTGGAAAGGGGGCAGTAAGCCAAAAAAGTTTGGGAACCAGTGGTTTAGTGACTTGTCCAGGGTTGCACAGCTAGTAGGTATCTCAGATTCATAAATTTGAACTCAGATCTGCCAGACCCAAGGGAATAGAGAAGAGCAGCCTCCATCTAATGGACCACAAAGCTGCCAAGAGCATTGAACAAGGGATAGTTATTTTATTTATTTATTTATTTGTTTGCATTTTTAAACCCTTAACTTCTGTGTATTGGCTCCTTGGTGGAAGAGTGGTAAGGGTGGGCCATGGGGGTCAAGTGACTTGTCCAGGGTCACACAGCTAGGAAGTGTCTGAGGCCAGATTTGAACCTAGGACCTCCCGTCTCTAGGCCTGGTTCTCAATCCACTGAGCTACCCAGCTGCCCTCCTTATTTTAAAATTATTATCAACTTAAATTAAAATGTTACACATAAAGCTGAAAGCTTTTCAATTGTTACAGTTGGTTTTTTTTAAAAAGTTAAGAAACTTTACTTTAGCCATTTTTAACAAAAGTTAACAAGCCATTAATTCTTGAACTTCAGGTTTAAATCATCAGCAAATAAGCAGTTACTTAAAATGATTTTTATCATTTTCTAGAAACCACAAAGTTCAGGATATAGCATCTAAAGACATTTATTGTGCACCTACTGTGTGCCAGGAACTGTGGCTGGCACTCAGGACACGAGGGCTTTCCATACACTGTCATCCAATCCTTACAGATGATTCTGGGAGGCAGGAGCTGTCATCATGTAGGCTCAGACATTTACTGGCTATGTGGCTCTAGGCAAGTTGCTTAACGATGTTTGCCTCAGTTTTCTCATCTGTAAAATGTGAGCCGAAGAAGGAAATGGCAAACCCTTCCAGGATCCTTGCCAAGAAAACCCCTGAAGGGGTCATGACTGAAGAACGACAAAGTTGGGTTGGAAACTTGGAAAGAAACACCCCCCCCCAATCCAGCATTCTATCCACCCGAGGGAAAGAGCTCTCTTTTGTTCAGTCATTTCATCTGATTCTCTGTGACCCAGTTTGGGGGTTCTTGGCAAAGCTATAGGAAGGGTTCCCCGTTTCCCTTCTCCAGCTCATTTTACAGATGAGGAAGCTGAGGCAAATAGCGAGGGTCACATCATGGCTATCGAGTGCTGAGGCCGGATTTGAACTTGGGAAGGCTAGCCTTCCTGACTGCAGGGCCAGCACTCTGTTCACGGCACCAAGAACTCTCTCTTCAATAAGAATTAGTGGGAAAATGGGTTAAACCAGCACTTCCTATCGTATCGTACGTTAATTCCAAATGAATAAACGGCCAAAATATTAAGGGTCGCCCTTCACAACAACAGCTGGGGGGGGGGGGGTTGTAACTTGACCCAAGATTTTCTAGAAGGGATCAGAAGTTGTCCCAATTATACATGCCCAGAGTAAAGAGCTAAGTCAGGAGCCGTGACTGGGAGAAGTGATGTCTGACGAAAGACTGCCACCCCAAATCGAGAGGGAATTGGCCCCGATCTCTGCCGGGGCTGGATCTGATGGCCTGCAGGGTCCCAGCCGGCCCACGTGTGATTCTAATGGGAACAGGAAGAATTCAGAGAATCGTGGGACGCCCGCTATGAACGGACACCGAGTCAGGCAAGCAAAGCTAAGAGAAGGACACACAAGACTCCAACAACATGAACGGAAAGAACCAAAGTGGCCCCCGGAGGCTTTGTGATCATGAGGTGCCAGCCTGGCCAGGAATCCAGGGCGACAGAAGAGCAGAGACATGAGCCTCGCTGCCCAGGTGGTGGCCTAGGGGAATGGAAGCATGTTTAAGCATGACGGATAGGCTGACTGGCTAGGCAAAACGATCTTTTTTCCCCTTTTTTCTCTTCCTCCTTTTTCTTTTTGACTTTTTTTTAAAAAACCTAACTTCCTATCTTAGTAACAACTTTAAGACAGGGGCAAGAGCTAGGCAAAGGGGGATAAATGACTCTCCCAAGGTCACACAGCCGGATTTGAACCCAGGACCTCCTATCTCTAGGCCTGGCTCTCTATTCACAGAGCCACCTCGCTGCCCCGATCCCTTTACTTGAAAGAGGACGCTGAAGCCAAGGAGTGACGACCATACGGGTAGTCTCTTTCCTGCTGTAGGAATAGCATAATCTTCACTTTCACTTGGGGTAAAAATGCTAGTCAGATGTGGGATGGTGTTCTCAGTGGGCAGAGGGGCAGACTCGGCGGACCTCAGCTCCAGCCTCAGTTACATGCTAGATGTGGGAGCCCCTGGACAAGTCAACGGAGAACACTTGACGTTGCAGAAAGGGGCCAATGCAGGCTGATGGAGACTCTTTCCTTCTCGGGAGTTCTCTGTGCCAGTAAAAGCCCAGATCCCGTCAAACAACCCTGATCAGAGGGGGAGCCTCCAGCCCCAGGAACGTCCCCCCCTTCCCCACCCCACCGTGTCCAGATCTGATCCCCAAGACAAGAGCCATTCTTGGCCCCTGACACCTCACTAGCTAACTCAACCCGAGGACCTCTTTAATCATGAAATAAAAGGAAATTTCAGATTAAATTTTGACGGGGATGAGGAGAACTTTAAGCCCCACCAAATCAGACCCCAAAGCAGCAGCCAGCTCAGTGCAGTGGAGAGGAGGACACCATAGTCAGAGCTACGAAGGGAGGGGCTCATAGCCAATGGACAGAGGAAGGAGCAGGCGCTACGGTCCTAGTTAGGGTGAAGAGGCCAACAGACAGGGAATCATCCAGAAGGAGAGGGGAGATGCTCGGGGTGACAGCTGCTCCCCAGCGTCCGAGCAGGCACCGCTGACACAGAGTGGGGAGCCTGGCTGGCAATTAAAATTCCACCCAGCTCTACCCCATCTCCCGGGCAGCCGGGCTCCCTCTCTTCTGGGTTACAAAGGGCTTTAGAAAACATCCCCCAGCTCAGGAGGAAGGGGAATAAGGAAAAAGTTTTCTTTTATGGGAGCCATCATGGTTGCCGTCCCCTGCCTGGAAATCCATGGATACGATTCTAGAGAACGCCATCCTATAGTCACCAAAGCAACAGTCTCTCCCCACCTCCACCCCTCAGCCAATGGAGGGAAGTCCTATGCGCTGGCCCCCAAGTCCATCAGCAGCCCCTCCGGCCCTGAGATTCTGGCCCACGGAAAGGAGATGAGAATGGAGACCCCTTGAGGGCAGGGACTATTTCATTTTGCACTTAGTAATCCTAGAACCTAGCAAGATGCCCTTGCAGGTGCTTAATAAATGCTGGCTGAATGAGTGAATGTTTGAATGAGAAAGGTTTTCTTCCCTTTCCCCCTACCCTAATGGCAGCAACACGATGCCACCCTAGGACTGGGCTCTGTGGTTGGTCATCCCACAAATTATCTGCCAACCTAAGAGTTGGCCAAACTTGGATAAGGAATGAGATGGGTGCCAAGATGATCAGTCCTTTACAGGATGACAGCATATATATATTGAAAGTACCATGGTCAAGTCAGGGTTAAGAGAAATCTTAGTATTTCTGGGGGAAAAGACCACACGGTTTGACAAAACTGCTGGGAAAACTGGTACAGAGTATGGCAGAAACTAGGCATAGACCACCATCTCACACCATATGCCAAGATAAAGTTAAAATGGATACTTGATCTAGAAATAAAGGGAGACACCATAAACAAATTTGGGGAACATGGAATAGTTTACCTGTCAGACTTACGGATAAAAGAAGAATTAATGTCCAAACAAGACATAGAGAACATTATGAAAAGCAAAACAGATCATTTTGATTACATTAAATTAAAAGGGTTTTGTGCAAAGAGGAAAATGCCACCAAGATTAGAAGGGTAACAAGAAACTGGGGAGAAAAAAATTTTTATAGCAAGCGCCTCTGACAAAGGCTTGATTTCTCAAATCTATCGAGAACTGACCAAAATTTATAAGAAGACAAAGTATTCCCCAATTGATAAAATGGCCAAAAAATATGATAAACAATTCTCAGATGAAGAAATCAAAATTCTCCATAGTCATATGAAATGCTCTAAATCACTATTGACTAGGGACATGCAAATTAAAATAACTCTCAGAGACCTCCTCACACCTACTAGACGAGCTAAAATGACCAAAAAGGAAAATGATTAAAGTTGGAAGGCATATAGGGAAACTGGGATACTAACGTACTGCTGGTGGAACTGTGAACTGATATAATCATTCTGGAGAGCAATGCAGAACCATGCCCAAAGGACCATAAAACTATGAATACCTTCTGGCCCAGCAATACCACTACGGGTCTGTTTCCTAAAGAGATCATTGCTGGGGGAAAGAACCTATTCATATAAAAATATTTATAGCGGCTCTTTTTGTGTTGGCAAAGAATTGGAAACTGAGGAGAAACATTTCATCAACTGGGGAATGGCTGAACAAGTTGTGGTGCAAGAGAAGTTCAGAAAAACCTGGAAAGACTTCTATGAACTGATACAAAGTGAAGTGAGCCGAACAAGAGAACAGCATTTACAGTAATGGAATATTGTACCATGATCAACTGTGAAGGCCTGAACTATTTATTATCGGCAAAAAAAGGTTCTAAGATAACCCCAAAGGACTCATTATGGAAAATGCTGCCCCCAATCAAAGAAGGAACTCTTGGAGTCTGAGTGCAGATCAAAGCATGCCATCTTTCACTTTATTTCCTTCATGAGTTTTTAAAATTTAATCTGTGTCCTTAAACTGTACTATAAATCAGTGGTCATCAAAACAATATGGTACTGGCTAAGAGACAGAAGGGAGGATCAGTGGAATAGACTTGGGGTAAGAGACCTCAGCAAGACAGTCTATGATAAACCCAAAGAGCCCAACTTTTGGGACAAAAATTCACTATTTGACAAAAACTGCTAGGAAAATTGGAAAACAGTATGGGAGAGATTGGGTCTAGATCTCACACCCTACACCAAAATAAATTGAGAATGGGTGAATGACATGACTATAAAGAAGGAAACTATAAGTAAATTAGGTGAACACAGAATAATATACTTGTCGGATCTCTGGTAAAGTAAAGAATTTAAAAACAAGCAAGAGTTAGAAAAAATTACAAAATATAAAACAAATAATTTTGATTACATTAAATTAAAAAGGTTTTGTACAAACAAAACCAATGCAACCAATATTAGAAGGGAATCAACAAATTGGGGGAAAAAATCTTTATAACAAAAAACTCAAAGGTCTAATTACTAAAATATATAATGAGCTAAAGCAATTGTACAAAAAATCAAGCCATTCCCCAATTGATAAATGGGCAAGGGACATGAATAGGCAATTTTCAGATAAAGAAATCAAAACTATCAATAAGAATATGATAAAGTGTTCTAAATCTCTAATAATTAGAGAAATGCAAATCAAAACAACTCTGAGGTATCACCTCACACCTAGCAGATTAGCTAACATGTCAGCAAAGGAAAGTGGTGAATGTTGGAGGGGATATGGCAAAATTGGGACAATAATACATTTATGATGGAGTTGTGAATTGATCCAACCATTCTGGATGGCAATTTGGAACTATGCCCAAAAGGCGCTAAGACTGCCTGCCCTTTGATCCAGCCATACCACTGCTGGGTTTATACCCCAGAGATCATAAGGAAAAAGACATGTACAAAAATATTTATAGCTGCACTCTTTGTAGTGGCAAAAAACTGGAAAATGAGGGGATGCCCTTCAATTGAAGAAAGGCTGAACAAATTGGTGTCTGCTGGTGATGGAATACTATTGTGCTCAAAGGAATGATGACCTGGAGGAATTTCATGTGAACTGGAACAACCTCCAGGAATTGATGCAGAGTGAAAGGAGCAGAACCAGGAGAACATTGTACACAGAGACGGATACATTGTAGTACAATCAAATGTAACTAACTTCTCTGCTAGCAGCAAAGCAATGATCCAGGACAAATCTGAGAGACTTATGAGAAAGAATACTATCCACATCCAGAGAAAGAACTGTGGGAGCAGAAACTCAGAAACAAAACAACTGCTTGAACACATGGGATGATGGAGATATGATTTGGGATGTACACTCTGAACGACCACCCCAGTGCAACTATCAATAATATGGAAATAGGTCTTGATTAATGACGCATGTAAAACCCAATGGAAATGCATGTCAGCTATGGGGGGAAGGGGGGATTTGAGGGAGAGAGAAAGAAAATGAATCATGTGACCATGGAAAATTTTTCTAAAAATTAAAAAAGTGAATTAAAAAAATTTTAATCTGTGATATGTGTCTTCTGTCATGACATGGGGAATATGGAAATATGTATTACATGGAAGCACTGGTATAACCTATCTCAGATTATTTACTGCCTTGGGGAAGGAGAGGGGAGGGAAGAAGGGAGAGAATCTGAATTGCAAAATGTCAGATAACAATTGTTAAAAATTGTTTCTACATGCCTGCCCTTTGATCCAGCCATACCATTGTTGGGTTTGTACCCCAAAGAGATCATAGATAAACAGACTTGTACGAAAACATTTATAGCTGTGCTTTTTGTGGTGGCAAAGAACTGGAAAAGGAGGGTATGTCCTTCAATTGGAGAATGGCTGAACAAACTGTGGTATATGCTGGTGATGGAATACTATTGTGCTCAAAGGAATAATAAACTGGAGGAATTCCATGTGAACTGGAGAGACCTCCAGGAACTGATGCAGAGTGAAAGGAGCAGAGCCAGAAGAACATTGTACACAGAGACTGATACACTGTGGTACAATTGAATGTAATGGACTTCTGTACCAGCAGCAATGCAATGACCCAGGACAGTTCTGAGGGATTTATGGTAAAGATGCTACCCACATTCAGAGGAAGAACTACAGGAGAGGAAACATAGAAGAAAAACAACTGCTTGAACACCTGGGTCGGGGTGGACATGATTGGGGATGTAGACTCGAAACTACCACACCAATGCAACTATCAACAATTTGGAAATAGGTCTTGATCAATGACACATGATAAAACCAGTGGAAATGGGCGTTGCCATGGGTGGGGGGGAGTGCGGGGGGGTGAAGGGGAAAGTAGGAGCATGAATCATGTAACCATGTTAAAAATGAATATTAATAAATGTTTAAAATTTTTTTTAATTGTTTCTACAAGTAATTTTTTTAAATTAAATAAAAAAGATTATAACAAATTAAACCCAATAGTTTCAACACATAAAAGAGTGATCATAACATACATGGGAGCTTTAGACAAGAGAATATTTTCTAGCAAGCAAGTGGGAAGAAAAGTGAGAGTAGCTGAAGATAATGGATTTATAATGGCTAGGCCTTTCCTCAAGAGAGGAGAAAACAGATCTTCCTCCCTTCTTTGCAGTGTAAGTGATTATAACAATAGATATTGAATTATTTCTATATTTGGGTTCAGAATTTCTCTCAGGGGATGGGGCAGCGGACAACCTCCCCATTGGCGAGTCACCAATCAGAAATGTCCTGGATGTCAAGGGGAGGGCTAAGGGTTGAACTCCCTAATTGTATATATGGATCCTCAGGTGGGAACTTGAGATCTTTTGAATTGCTGCAAGAATTAACTTGTCTTGACTGGCCAGTTAATTAATTTATTACCCAGAATTACTGTCTCTTGACATTTTTAATCATCAGAGCAAAGATGGGGGGCTATGGGTGTTAAATGAAGCATACACTGCTAGACTCGGGTGATGCCTCAGTTATACTAAACTGTATTTTTCCCCCTTTCTTTCTGATCATTTGTTAAAAGAGATTGCTGAAGAGAGGAGGGAGACAGAGAAGACCCCAAACCATCAGATTTCAGAAAATTGTATGATAAAAAAGAACCAGCACCAGTAAAAGCCTGGGGTTAGTCTTCCTGAAAAGGAGGGAAGAGGAAGAGATAAGGAGAGAGACATCAGAGACAGAGAGATGGAAGGAGGAAGGGAAACAGATGAAGAAAGAAAGGCAGGCAGAAAGAGGAAGAGACAGAGAGGGAGAGATAGAGAAGAAGGGAGACAGACAGAAACAGATTGGTGTGGAGGAAAAACTTAAGAGCAAGAGTAAATGAAGGTGGGTTGTCTCAAGGAAGCTGCCCAGAGCAAGGCTGGATGGCTTATTTCAATACTTCAGAAGGGACTGAGGGGTCCCCCAATGCAGATTGTACTTCATGGCTCCCTCACTACCCCATTTCATGCACGGCCAAACCCACACACCTCCTTCCCTCTTTTCCTACATCTGGCAGAAAAGCTTCTCTGAAGGTGGCTCTGTTGTTCCCCAAGGAAATATCAGCTCTTTGAGGGCACAGACTGCCCCACTGGTGTCTCTATCTCCCCAGCAGACGGTACACAGCAGGAATTTAATAAACGCCTATCATAGGCTTGATTTACTCTTGGGTCAAAAAGTCTCATGGCCCGTTGGCAAACCCACAGTCAAGGCCCTCCAACTTGGGAGGAGCTGCTGGAAGGCTACAAACTCTGCTGGGCCAGCTCTACCCTAGCATGGGATGGGGGGCGGGGGGGAAGGGAGAGACAGACAGCCCAAGGACAGAGGGACTGCCAGAGTCATTACAACCTGGGTGGTCAGGCACAAGCAAAGCATTTCAGATCTAGCATAGAAGAGGGGGCTCAGAGACCCAAGAGTTGGGCCTGCAGGGGGAAGAGGGAAGAGAACAAACATTTATTAAGGAAGGGTTTATCGGGCAGGCTCTGTCTTAAGAAGATTACAAATAGGATCTCATTTGATCTTCACAACCATCCTGGGAGGCAGGTGCTGTTATTATCCCCATTTTACAGATGAGATAATGAGGCAGACAGGTTAACTGACTTACCCAGGGGTTACACAGCTACAGATCTGAGGCCAGATTTGAACTCAGATTCTCCTGACTCTGGGCCCAAGCAAGCATTCTTGTGTTCTCCCCCCCCCCCCCCCCCCGTCTTATTAACAACTCTAAGGCAGAAGGGCAAGATCTAGGAAAACAGAGTTACGTGAATTGCCCAGAGTCACCCAGAGAAGAAGCAGCTGAGGCCAGATTTGAATCCAGGTCCTCCTGACTCCAGGTCTAGTACTTTATCCATGGTGCCACCTACCTGCCCCCATCCACGCTCTCTTTAAACATCTCCCCTCCCTTTCTCCATGAGAATCCTCTGCCCCTGCTCCTAATACTAGAAGAAGAAAGAAACACTTGTCAGTGGGGCTCCATGGATGAGTCCAAGATAGCTCCTGCACGCTGAGCCCTGTGACTGGCCCTGGGGGGCTCTAAGGGCTATCAGAGTCAAGGCTCAGCCCTGCCACCTCACAGGCAGGGGGACAAACCATGTACAAGACAACTCTGGGAAGGAAGGCTGGGGCTGACCTGGCAAAGCACACTGAAACTTGGCTCAGGAGGCACTGGGGAGCCACTGAAGATTTTTGAGCAGTGGAGTGACTACCAGATCTATGCATGAGAAAGATTGTTCAAGAAGTGAGCTGGGCACAGAGGGCGGAGGGGAAAAGCTCTGTCCAGCAGCCCTGGGTGGTCAGGAGGCTGACTGGGAATACTAGTTCAAGTTCACTGGAACACAGCCAAGGGGCTCTTCTCCAAGCTGTGAGGCACACAGGGACCTCCTCTGGCAGAATTCCTACATCTGGGGGGGGGGG
>NC_058131.1:30456749-30473093 GCF_016433145.1 Gracilinanus agilis
GGAAAGGAAAGGAAAGGAAAGGAAAGGAAAGGAAAGGAAAGGAAAGGAAAGGAAAGGAAAGGAAAGGAAAGGAAAGGAAAGGAAAGGAAAGGAAAGGAATTTAACTTACAGACCAAAAGCATTAACAAAAAAAATGTTTAAAAATACCTGCCAGCTCTCTAGGGCAGGCAGAAGCCAAGGAGAAACAAGAGTGAGGAGGAAGTCCCCAACTCAAGGGGAAGAGAGCTCAATCATAGAATGTTAGAGCTAGAAGGGGCTGGTAAGGATCATCTCATCTTATTCTCCTTGATTTAATTTTTGTGTTAAGAACTTGTTATTTAGTGGCACAGTGGATAGAGTGTCAATCCAAGAGTCAGAAAGCCCTGAATTCAAATTCATCCTTAGACACTTATTAGGTATGTGACCCTGGGCAAGTCACTTAACCCTGATTGCCTCTGTTTCCTCATCTGTAAAATGAGCTGGGAATAGCAAACTACTCTAGTATCTCTGCCAAGAAAATCCCAAAAGAGATCAAGAGTCAAATTCCCTGAAAAACGACTAAACAACAACATTTGCTAATTGCCGTGATGGACCCTAGGAATACCAAGACAAAATATTACCTAATCTCAAGGATCTTTTCTGAGACAGGCTCAGATCCCCAGAGAAGTCACTCTAAAGCACACAGTTTTACCCTGTTACAAGAACCCTCTCCTGAAGTGAGAGTAATCCAGAAGTCTCTGGAGCCAAACCAAAACAAACTACAGCAATAAAATGGAAGGTTTGCTCTAATTTGGGCAAACAGGAAAACCTCCTGTGGGAGGTGACATGACTTGTGCCTTGTTGACGTGGCATCTAGAGACCCCAAACTTGTAGCCTAATAAGATCAGATAAACCCCAAGTTTTAGGACAAGCTTGTCGGTTGGAGACCCCAAAGCTTGTCCTTGTTCTCTGTTCCCCTGAGAATCCACCCTGAAGGGAATCTCAGGCTGGCAGTTTCAGACTGAATCACAGACCCCAAGGCAAATGGCAATCCCAGGTAGGTAGGGCTAAGAAATTGCTGAACACTCTTTTTGTCTTAGGTGGTCTCCCCCATTGTATCAGAGACCCTTTCCCAGAAAGACCCTCACCAGGCAGGAACACCCCAGCCTCTCCCCAGCCTTTCCCAAGCCCATTTCCTTGTAGCTATGGTCATGTCAATCATCCCCCAAATGGTATATAGGCCCCCCAAATTCTTTTGTTCCTCGGAGCTGTCCATCTCGCATGTTCGGCTCTCCCAGGGGTCAGTGACCAGAGCCACCAGGGTCCTCGAGGAGAGCCCCGAACTCTTCCCTCTCCATATCTGAAGAAAGAGGGGCTTTTCTGACTACTCAAGGGGAGTTTAGGGGTTCCACAAGGCACAGAGGAGGGGAGAGGGCATTCCAGGTGTGAGGGACAGCCTAGGCACAAAGTGGGAGACGGAACACAGCGCATGGAGAAAGGGGAAGAAGCCAGTTAGGAAGGAACATTCAGTTATCCTGGAAGAGAAGAGCCCACAGCGGTCAGCTGGATGAGGGGGGCGGCTTTTTATCTCCCTTTTTATTCCTTGTTACAAAGTCTGCAGAAACATTCTATCAGGAGGCTGCAACAAGGGAGCTCCAGAGATGGGCTTCCTGGAAACAAGAGGAAGTGAAGGTGGAACTTGTCAGAGCAGCCAAGAATTGAGAACAAAAGAGCTGCCCCAGCTGGGGAAGGGCCCAGCCCATGGCGGCTCAGGAGCAGAAGGGAAAGTTTCCAGGCAGTGAGAATGATCTGAGAGACACCCAGAGAAGCCGCCACCAAGACACCCCCAAACCCAACACCAATGAGGCAGAAGGACAAAGAGCTGAGTTAAGAGAGGAGAAGATGGCCCAGCCCCAGCCCTCTGCAGATGTGTTTGGTCCCATTTGTTTCAATGATTGTTTTTTCACTTCTCTCTCCCTCCCTCCCTCTCCCCCCACTCTGTCTGTCTCTCCCTCGCCACCCCCCATCCCTCCCACCCCACCCCCGCTCTATCTCCCTCTTTCTCCAACTCATTTTATAGATGAGGAAATTGAAGTCCAGAGGTTCAGTGACTTGCCCAGGGTCACACAGCTAGTAAGGGTCTGAGGGTGGACCTTCCTGACACATGTCCCTGGGTTCCTTTGTAAAGGAGGGGAACCCCCAGGCCGATCACTTCATTTTTTACTTCTTTGGGACGTGCTGGTTGGTTTTGTGCCTCCCTCATTCCTCTGTTTCATGACTTGCTGGCTAGGAAGGGCTGAGAGGGTGCGGCGAGGGGGTGGGTGATAGGACAGAGCTGATCTGGTCTTTAAAAACAAAGCAGACCCGGTTCAGGCCTCCTGCCAAGCTCAGGCCTCCAGCTCCAGCCCGGCCCCCCTCACCTCGCCCCACTTCTGAGCTCACTGGGAGGATCCTGAGCCTTCTCTTGCTGACTAACTGCAGCGACGTCTGGGCACTCCCGCTCAGGCCCCCCTCCTCCTGGGGCTGCCTGAGGTGGGCTCTCATGAAGGATCCCCCCCAAGAGGTGCATTCGCAGCCCTTCCGGGGCTTGTCACCCAGCGGGCTCCGTCCCTGTCTGCAGCCTAATTGCCGTGGCTGCGACCTCACACCTGTCAGGAAAGGGCAGCCATGGCCAGGCCAATGTGGCAGGGACCCCGGCACCGGCTCTGGCAGCAGCAGGGAGCCCCCCACCCATGCCCCCGCTTCCCACCTGACTCTGGGGCTGTGTTAAGGGAGCAAAGAACAAAGCCTGAGAAGCAGCCTGGAGGGGGATGGGGGGATGGGGATGCTGCCAGAATCTCCACACTGGAAGGACCCCTTGCGTCGTCCCCCCATTTAGGAGCCCAGAAAGGGAAGCCTGCAGTGGCAGCCATTTGCTTTCAGTCTTAGGAAAGAACACAGCAGGGCTGAGCGCTGACAGGGATCATTGGGTGGCTCGGTGGATTGAAAGTTGGGCCTAGAAAGGGAAGGTCCTGGGTTCGAATTTGTCCTCAGACACTTCCTCGCAGGGTCACACACACCAAATGAATCCCGTTTGTCACTTTTACATCACGTTAACTTCTCCTTATGTGCCTCCTGCCCTGCCCCAAAAGCTGCTGGTCCCCAGAAGGGAGGGATGAGGGGGTGCCTGGCCACCTGGGAGCCTGGGGGAGGGACCTCCTCAGCCCCAGAACGGTGAGCCTGCTGGCCCAGGAGTCCAGAAGGCTGGTTTCCCTCCGGCAGGGATCCCCTGAACGTCAGGGCCTGCTTGGCACACGTCTTCCTCTCTTCCTGGAGCAGCCTCATCAAACCAAATGGAGGTTCTGTCCTCCCTCTTCCTGGAAGCCTGCCCTGACTGCTCTGACCACAGATCGGTGACCAAGACCCAGGACACGAGATTACGAAAAAGGAGCCTCTCCAGGATGATTTCAAAGGCCAAAGGCCCCTCTGAGAGGCTGTTTCTCCATCCTGGAACTCTGAGCCTTGAGCTGGGGTTCAAACAGATGCCCTCTATTAGCCTTTATTGCTGAGGGGGAACAGAGGCTTGGACAGCACAGGACAGAGGCTCTCCGAGCAGGGCCCGTAATGGGGAGGCCAGTTCTCCAGGCGCTCCTGGTCTGTGGTCTGCGGTGAGCCCCAAACGCTCTGGGGCCTCCTCAGGGAGACTCGGGAGTCCTCAGAAGAGAAGCCTCGCCATCCGCCCAGGAAAAGTCAACTAGACGGTAAACACTGCCTGTCCGTCTAGAGAACGACGAGCTGGTGTAGACTCAAAAAGGGCTGCAGGCTGGACCCCAAGCAGGAGAGAAGAGCCGAGCTCTATTAGGGAAAGCGCCCCGTGTTTTGGGGTATCCCAAGCATGAATAAAGGCGCCCCTGAGCAGCTTTTAAATACAAATATTCAGCACAGACGCAAATACTGAAACAGGCAGTCAGAGGAAGCAAAGTCACGACTGATGATTCAGCGAGTGGACACGACGAACGTCATTCAGAAGAGGTACTACTGGAAGCGGGGCCGGCTGGTAAATGTTTAATGATCAGCTCTCGGGGTGGCGAACCTGGGTGGCTCTGTGGAAGGAGAGCCGGGCTTCCAGATGGGAGGTCCTCAGTTCGAATCCGAACTCAGACCCTCTCCTGCCGTATGCACCTGAGCAAGTCACTTAACCCCCATTTCCTAGCTCTTCCTGCTCTTCTGCCCTCGCAGGGACGACACGCAATATGGCTTCTAAGGCGCAAGGAAAGGATTTTTTAAAAAGCAATTTTTTTAAACCAGCTTTTGAGAGAGGGGGAGGTCGGCGTGGCCCACAAGGGTGACCTGCATCTTCCTAAATCAGGATCATCCACGATGCAGTAAGTCCAGCCCTGAGTAGCAGCATTGCAGATTTCTAAGATATAAATCAAGGCTCGGAGTATGGGCGCAGCTGGGTAGAGCCGGCTCCGAACAACGCTGGCCCGGTTGGGCACGGGTAACGCACTGGCGCCCACAGGACGCAGAGACCGCCTTGTTCTACTGAATGGAGCCGCAGTGCAGGATGGGAAGGCACGATGGCGCCGAGGGCCATCCCGGAGGTGTTAAAGTCTCGCGGTACTCGGTACTCCTAGGGTGAGGAGGGAAAGCAGGAAGGTCAAGCCTGGCCTCCGGCTCACTTCACCCCCAGACAGGCAGATGGAAGGACCTCGAGGCCCACCCAGAGCTCAACAAGATGCCTCGACAGTACTCTGGAGAGCGACGAGCTTCCACTTGAGACTTCTCCAAGAGCCTTGGTCGGCGGAGGCTGACCAGCCCACGCTGGAACAGCACTCACTTTTAGGAAGTTATTCATTCACCAAACCTACATCTGCCTCTTTGCTATCCGCTGATCTTATAAAAGGTCACCCCGGAGGTCGAGGGAAGAAGTCTTCAAGCTAGATGGCGTGCTCTGCTCCTCTCCACGCCTTCTTTGAGAAGCCTCCAATGGGCTCACCCTCCTGATTGCCCTCTTCGGGGCACTATCAGTTGTTCCAGGGTGGATGGTTCCTGAGGAAGCCTTGCAAGCATTTTCTTTTTTTTTTTCCACCCGGCAAATGTAAGTCTACTCATCAATTTTCATTTTTTAAAGTTTTATTTTTTCCAATTACAAGTAAAAACAGCTTTTTAACATTTGTGGGGGTTTTTTTTTTGAGTTCCAAATGATCTCCCTCCTGCTCTAGAAGGCAAGCCATTTGATATAGATTATACATGTGCTGTCATGCAAAACATATTTCTATATTAGCCATGTTGCAAAAGAAAACACAGACCCCCCTCCTCAAAAAAGCAAGAAAAATAAAGAAAGTTTTTTAAAAGTATGCTTTGATCTGCATTTAGACGTCATTAGGTCTTTCTCTGAAGTTGGGTGGCATTTTTCATCCTGAGTCTTCCGGAATTGTCCTGGAGCACTGAACTACTGAGAACGGCTGAATCACTCGCTGTTGACCATCGTACAATATTGCTTGCACAATTTCCTCCCGGTTCTGCTCATTTCATTTTGCATCAATTCATATGAAGCCTTTCCAGGTTTTTCTGAAATTATCCTGTTCATCCTTTCTTAGAGCACAACAGTATTTCATCACAATCATATGCCACAATCTGTTCAGTCATTCCCCAATTGACGGGCATCCCTTCACTGTCTGACTCTTTGCCACCTCAAAAAGAGCTGCAATAAATATTTTTCTACATATAGGTCTTCCTCTTTTTTCTCTGATGTCTTTGGGATACAGACCTACTATTGCTGATCAAAAGATATGCCCAGTCCTTTGGGCACAGTTCCAAATTATTCTCCAGAATCATTGGTCCAATTCACAACAGTGCATTAGTGTCCCAATCTATTTTTTTTTTTACATCTCTTCCAACATTTGTCATTTTCCTTTTCTGTCATATTTGCCAATCTGATAAGCATGAGGTGGTACCTCAGAATTGTCTTATTTGCATTTCTCTAATAGTGATTTCAGACATTTTTTCTGATGACTATAGATAGCTTGGATTTCTTTGTCTAAAAACTGCCTGTTCATATATTAGTACCACCTATTAATTGAGACATGAATTATATTCTTTTAAATTTGACTCATACCTATTTACTGAGAAATGAGAGCTTTTCCAGAGAAACATACTATAAAATTTTCCCCCCATTTTCTGCTTTCCTTCTCATCTTGGCTGCATTGGTTTTATTTGTGCAAATCACAAATCACTTTTTAATTTAATGTAATCAAAATTATCCATTATATTTCCCATAAATCTATCTCATGCTTTGTCATAAATTCTTTCCTTATTCATAAATCTGACAGGTATGATATTCAATGCTCCTCTACTCTGCTTACGATATCATCTTTTATGTCTAAATCATGAACCTATTTTGACTATACCTTGGTAGATGGTATGAAATGTTGGCTTATACCTAGTTTCTACCAAAGTGCTTTCCAGTTTTTCCAGTAGTTATTGTCAAATAGTGAGTTCTTGTCCCCAAAGCTTGGATCTTTGTATTTATCAAAAACTAAATTACTATGATCATTTACTACCATGTATTGTGTACCTCATCTATTTTACTGGTGTACTACTCTATTTCTTAGGTGGTACCAAATTGTTTTTATGATTACTACTTTGTAAAACAGTTTGAAATCTATTACTATTAGGCTATCTTACTTCCCTTGATATTCTTGCCTTTTTTCTATATTAATTTTGTTATTTTTCCATATTAATTTTTCTTTTTCTATATATATATTTATATATACATATATAAAATATATTTCTATATTTCTTTTTCTATATAATCTTATTATTTTTTATAGCTCAATAAAATCATTTTGGCAGTTTGATACAGCTCTGAAGAAGTAATTAATTTAGGCAGAAATGTCATTTTTATTATGTTGGCTTGGCCTACTCATGTACAATTAATATTTTCTCAATTGTTTAGATCTGTCTTTATTTGTATGAAAAGTGTTTTACGCAGGACTGGATCCAATTCTTTATTACCCTTAGTCCTAGTAAAGTCCAGTAGCAACAGGGAACCCCTTATTAGCTTGGAAATCAGGGGGGTTTGTTACGATGCCCTCCTCGACACTGGGGCGACAACTTCTGTTCTACATGAGGCTCCTGAAGGTTGCAAATATCAGGGTAGCTTGAGAGTCAGAGGTGCTTCAGGGATAGCTCAACAAGTCCCAAAGCTAAAAGTCAAAATGGTGAAATTGGGCCCTCTAACTCTCGAACACACCTTTTTATTAATGCCATCGTGTCCTTCAAACCTTGTGGGGCGAGATCTCTTGTGTAAATTAGCTACCACCATCTAATGCCAACCGGATGGGCAGACCTATCTCCACACCTACCTAAGAGATCTCTGAAACATCATCCCATTTTGTTTTTAGACCCATGTAGTGAGGAACCAACTTACCAACAAAATGATAGCATTTACCAGGTTCCTGATGATATATCTGATTATGTATGGGCTAAAAATTCTAATGAGGTGGGCAGAATTTTGTCTGCTGAGCCAGTGAGAATAGAAGTGAAGGAAGGTTTACCACCACAAATTCCTCAGTTTAAACTAAGCAAAGAGGTGATCAAGGGAGTGAAACCCATCATAGAGAGTTTATTGCAGTAGGATATTTTAAGATATGGCTTCTCACAGTACAACAATCCTATCATGCCTGTGAAGAAAGCCAAACTATCACCTGATGGGAAGACTCAATGGCGTTTAGTACAAAACCTTAGAGCTGTTAATAACCATGTGCAGAAAACCTATGCCATGGTTCCTAGTCCATCTCAAATCATAACAGCTATACCACACAAAGCTGCTTGGTTTACCGTATTAGACCTTTGCTCTACCTACTTCTCTGTTCCCCTGCACAGAGACAGCAAGCAGCTGTTCACCTTTATGTGGGAGGGCAAGTCCGTCCTATGGACCCATTTGCCCCAGGGTTTTTCGGATGCGGTCTCAGTCTTCTGCCAAGTCTTGCAGAGAGACCTTGAGTCGATGACTTTCCAAGACAGCAAGATGATGCATTATGTTGATGACATCCTGTTAATGTCACCATCTGCTGAAAACTGTTATAGAGACAGCGTGCACTTGATTAAAGAGCTAGGCAAGAAGGGCCATAAAATTTCCAAGCCTAAGCTTCAGTTTGTGAGATCAAGAGTAGAGTATTTGGGATTCATCTTGGAAAAGGACTCCAGGAGGATTTCCCAGAAGAGAACACAAGATATACAGAGGTTGAGTTTGCCTAGAACCAAGAAGCAACTCAGGGTAATCATAGGAGTAACGAGTTTCTGTAGAAACTGGATTCCAGGTTATGCTCTCATCGCTATGCCTCTGATAGAGCTAACCAGGAAGGAAGTTTCAGAACCATTGAAGCTAACTAAAGAGCATATCCATGCCATAGAAAAGCTCAAAGTGCTAACTCTATCAGCGCCTGCCCTAGGAATCCCTGACCATAAAAAACCTTTCCTCCTTTATGTTCATGAGGATAAAGGGATAGCCTCTAGAGTTCTCACACAATCATTTGGGAATACCCTTAGACAAGTTGCCTATTATAGCTCAAAGCTAGATTCAGTGATCTGTGGAATGCCAAGTTGTTTGAGATCTATTGCTGCTGTGGCCATCATGATTAAGATAGCATCTTCCTTGATATTAGGGGGTGAGCTGAGAGTATTTTCCCCACACCAAGTGGAATCTACTCTAAGGAACACTACACTCCAAGCTTTCGCCTCCCAAAGGTTATCAGAATACCAAGCAATCCTGTTGGCTAATGAAAACAACACATTTCACCAGTGCAAAAATCTAAATTCTGCAACTCTGATTCCAGATCTACCTCTGGAAGGAGAGAGTCTACATATCTGTGAAGATGCACATAACATCATGCATAAGACAAGGGATGATCTATCTGACAGTCCCATGGAAAATCCTGAGTTGACACTCTTCACAAATGGTTCATCTTACCTACTAGGCAATCAGAGATTTACCGGTGCAGCAGTAGTGACAGCTTCTGAAACCCTTTGGTACTCATCCCTTCCATCTACCATGAGTGCTCAAGGGACAGAATTGGTCAGATTGATTCACGCTCTAAGATTAGCTGAAAATCGGAGAGTTAACATTTACACCAACTCCTGGTATGCTTTTGGAGTAGTGAATCATTCCAGTGAACTCTGGAAAAACTGAGGCTTCATAACATCTAATGGCAAACAGAGAGCGTATGGCACTTTAATAAATCAACTGTTGGAAGCACTCCAATTACCAACCCAAGTTTCAGTTATTCATTGCAGAGCCCACAGCAAAATACAAGGGCCAGTGGAATCAGGGAATAGACGGAACTGACATTACAGCCAAATTTGGGGCGAGGTATGGACCAATTTCAGTCCTGAACTTGTCTTTGGTGGAGGAAGTTGATCTCAAAAATGCATACTCCTCAAAGGAAGTAAAGGATTGGAAAAAACACCATGGTGCATACTTAGCTAATGGAGTTTGGCTGGAGGCAAATGGAAAACCTATGTTTCCCAGAGCCCTGTATTTCACCTTCTGCAATGCATTACATCAAAAAGGGCATTATGGAAGTCTGGGCCTGGCAGACTCTATAACTAGGTATTGGAATTCAAGAGGCATATATGAAGTTGCAATGAGAGTTGCTCAGAGGTGCAGAATTTGTATGCAGTTCAACCAGACTGTTACCAAAGTCCACAGTCTGGGAGGCAAACAATGCATTAGTCTTTACACCATTTGAATGCATACAAATTGATTATATTACCATGCCAAAGTGTCAGGGCTATAGATATGCATTGGTGATCATGGATAGATTAACCGAGTGGCCTGAGGCTTTTCCAGCCAGCGTTTGTAGTGAAGGTTTTGTTTAAAGAATTAATACCGAGATTCTCTATTCCACTACACATTGCATCTGATTGTGGTTCACACTTCACACACAAAATTCTAGCTACAATGTACGAAACCCTAGGAGTCAAACAACATCTGCATTCCATGTACAGACCCCAGTCGAATGGACAGCTTGAGAGAGTTAATAGATCTTTGAAGACCCTAGTGGCTAAAATCTGTGCTGAATCACATTTGAAGTGGCCAGATGCATTACCTTTGGCATTGTTCCATCTTAGGTACCAGCCCAATAGCATCACTCATTTGTCACCCTTTGAGATACTATATGGACATCCACCTTACCATGGCAAGTCACCTCAAAGCATCCATAACCTATCACATCTGGGTATGGAATGCAAGCTCTATGAGTACATGAAGTTACTCAAACAGTGTTTAGATCAGCTTCATAAGTTGGCTTTGATACATCAAAGAGTTCCCTTTGATTTTAGTCTATACAACTTCCAGCCTGGAGATTATGTCTACATTAGAAACTTTACTAGGAAGTCTGTGTTAGAACATAAGAGGCATGGCCCATCCCAAATCATCTTAACAACCCCTAGTGCAATCAAGGTTAAGGGGAGGGATCCATGGTTCCATGTCACCCATGTCAAGCAAGCAAAAGACATGTCCCAATATCAACAAGACCCAGTCATCATACAACACAATGATCAATTAGCACCAATCAGCCAGCCAAGTAGTGAAACCATAACAAATCCAAAATCTAAAGATCAGACCATAGCCTTCCAGCAATTCACTTATGAGCCAGAATCAGTGCAAGCGTCAGTGAGCAGCCAAATATTACACCAAATATTACACCAAGATGATTACCTCAAAACTAATTACAATCACTTAGAAGAAACATCCATAGACTATAATGACAGTGAAGAAGAATCAGCTACAGAAGAAGAGTCAACATCTGAACTTCAATCAGTTCAAGACATAGACAGTGACATCGACGAATAATTGCAAGGGCACAAATGATATCATAATGAACTCTTTGTTTAGCTTTGATCATCTTTATTTAACCACAAGGAGAAAAAAGAAGAAAAGATTAGTCAAGTTTCATGGACACACAACTTTGTCATGACACAAGTCAACACAACGGAACAACAGTTCCAGTGCAAGTTGACAAGCGCGTGTGGTAACATCATACAACACGAAGGGGGCATTGCTGACTTCGCGGATCATCGCAAGGACATCAATGCAGAGGACTACAAAAACAACCATGATCTGTCTACACAACCGGTGTATTGGACAACAGCTCTGTGAGGAGGATCATCTGATCAGCGTTGGATCCATGCATTTGGAGAGCACATCTTACATCCAACAGAATTCTCACTGCAACCCAACACTTTAGAATTCCATCCACTCAGTACATGCAATTGGCAGAATTCCAAAGCAGTAAGTATGTGACACACTTCATCACATGGTCAGGTCATACTGGACAACACATAAAACATTTCTGACTTCACATCTACATATGTAATATTAACTTACACATAGGAGAGAAGGGTTTGTCTGCCTTAGCTTAGAGTTTCCCTCTTACTTCAGTTCAGACACCTTCTGCTCAAAACCATCTGACATTTCCTTTTCTTTTAAAGAATGTAAATATGTAAATACTTGCTTACTAACCCTAACACACAGGGACAGAATAGTTAGTTTGATAAGTTAGAACAGGGTCAGAATTTTCTTTGTAAATATTGTATATAGTTTAAGAATATGGTTTAACCAAAAGGCTTATAATTAGTGTTAGGTTTACTTATCTTTACTAATGCTTCCTAACATAGGCATAAGAGTACTAACATATTGACATACTAACTCTTAGGAAGATTTTTGGATTAGATTTTAGAAACTTGCTGGAAATTTTTCTTTGTTACTTTGCTGTTAGTTCATGAAGTTAGAAAACTTCATACTGGAGTTTATTACTTTGCTTTATTTAGCTAATATTTGCTTTAAGACTATTCTGTTGATGTTTTGTGTCTAATCTTACTTTCCTTTCTGTTCCAAATTTTTTGTAAAATTTTATTCCCCATTTCTTTCCTTTACCTTTCCCATAACCTATCTTAGTTTAGCTTAGAATAGTAATAGGGTAAGATTAGGAGTTAAGAAACCCTTTTCTTGTTTTGCAATCCTTAGATAAAAATAAGAGGATAAGTTTTAGTTTAATCTTAGTATAAGTATGGAATTCCTGGAGAACTTAGAGACCTGGAAATGTCACAAGGTGCAAATTTCCAAAAGACAAATGCGCAAATTGTAATGCAGGATTTATGCAAGATCTCTTGCATTTGCAAATTACCCTAGGCAATCCTGTCAGTTAGGGGAATGGAACTTTGGCCAAGCTAGTGCCAGTCTCAAGACCGGACAATGGGAGCTGGGACTATAAATACCCCTGGAGAAACAACCTTGGGGTTCTGATTTCCTTGGCCTCACCCAGACACCCAGTTACCCCTGACTTCCCCTTGAGACCCCGGGAGGTGGAAGGGAGGTTGGGCTGTGGATCGTGGGCAGGAATTAGGTTAGGTCAGTCTAGCCACAGGGACACCCCTAAACCATATCATCAACTTCATCTGTCTAGCTGGTGGACCACTTAACATTAGGCAGTGGAAATTATCTCTGGCTGAGGGGCTGGTTCCCTCAGCCTGATCTTACCTTCTGAGGCCCTCTGCCAACACTGGCCAGTCACCCTTAGCAACAGCTTCTTCAGACCCTAACCCTCTTTCCTCAGTTTCCCCTTCTGTGTTTAAATAAACCCTTAGCCTGATACTGTGAGCTTCTATAGTCATTTATAATACCATCCAGGGCTAAGGGGCTGTGGAGAGGGAAGATAGCAACCACCTGACTTCAGAGGGAGTATTGGCCAGGCATCCATTTTATTCAGGAAGTGTGGCAGCTTCACTTCCTGTTTGCTACTGCTTTCACTCCAGCAGGGAGGGGCTCCTCACTCTCCACCTTAAAGGAGCCTACAGACCACAGGGAGACTGACTGGGCATCACTGCTCAGGCATACACATCCCTGGCTGTCTCAATCATCAGTTACTGTAGTTGTAAGCCCCCTGGCCCAGGTGACTCACTGATACCACCAGCTCCCCAATATCAACCTTTTTTTTTTTTTTTTTTTTTTTTTTTATCCTGGGACTCCATTCTAGGAGCATAGGGCCACAACCAGTAGGCAATGGGTCGCTCAGGGTCACCCAGCTGAGAAGTGTCTGAGCCTGGATTTGAACCTAGGACCTTTCGTCTCTAGGCCTGGCTCTCAATCCACTGAGCTGGCACAGCTGCCCCTACTTTAGGTTGCAGTTTCTTTAGCAGATGTAGTTTTTTTTACAGGGTGGGGTTGCTAGCCCCACACCCAACCCTCCTCCTTTTTCATCCGGGATAGGGACAGTCCTTAGCCCAGGAGTGGTAAGGGTGGTCGATAGGGGTCAAGTGACTTGCCCAAGGTCACACAGCTGGAAGTGTCCAAGGCCGGACTTGAACCCAGGACCTCCAGTCTCTAGGCCTGGCTCTCAATCCACTGAGCCACCCAGCTGCCCAATATCAACCTGTTTACCCCCTTATTACAGTTCCTGTGCTTGACTTGGCAGTTAGATTCCCAAGTATTTTCTATTGTAAACAGTTATTTTGAATGGAATTTCCCTTTCTCTTATTCTTGGACTTTGTTGATAACATATAGAAATGCTGATGATTTATGTGGGTTTATTTTTTATCCTTTAACTTTGCTGAAGTTGTTAATTATGTCTTTCTTTCTTTCAACTCTTACCTTCCATCTTAGTATCTATACTGTGTATTGCTTCTAAAGCAGAAGATTGGTAAGAGCTAGGCAATGAGGGTCAAGTGACTTGTCCAGGGTCACACAGCTAGGAAGTGTCTGAGGCTGCATTTGAACCCAGGACCTCCTGGCTCTAGGCTTGGCTCTCAATCCACTGAGCCACCCCATTAATTATTTCAACTAGTTTTTTTTAGTTGATTCACTAAGCTTAAACAAGGAATAGCATCATATCATCTGCAAAAAGGGATGGTTTTGTTTCCTCATTGCCTATTCTAATTCTCTCCATTTTTTTCTTCTCTTGCTGCTATAGCTAACATTCTAGGTCTAGGACAATTATCAAATAATAGGGGTGATAATGGGCATCCTTGCCTCACCCCTGTGATATTGGAAATTTGGGGGTCCTTGAACTGATCTTGAGATCCCTGATTTTATTTATTACACCTCTCATCCTACTGAGATGGCTTCTAACTTATCCTCATGTGACGAGTGAATCAAACTCTCTGTCTATCAGAGACTTTTAAGTTATCAATCAAAAATGTAAGTACCCCTGCTTAGAACCTTACCAGTCACTGAGTATGAGAATTCACAAGTCACTTGCTAGAGCAGGTGACAACTCCAGAGGCCACTGGCTGCCCCAGGCAGTGCTAGGCAAATTGGAAGACTGTGATTGGTTACCTTAAAGTGGGGGAGCAACAGGAAGTGACATTGAGAAAACAGCTTTAAAAAGGCCAGCTCAAAGATTCAGTCACTCTCTCTGCATTGGTGAGCCAGACTGGAGGAGATTTTTCCCTGGATCCTGCAGGGGTGAGTGGGCTGATTCCTTCTTTGATTCTTCTGCTTGTTGGTGCTTCGGTGGGACCCTCCCTTCAGCATGAGTTCTGGGGAGATTCTTGGCCTTTTAATCTCATGTGCACTGAAGGTTCTCAGTGGATTCTTTGGCATCTCCTGGCTCTTTAGATTTTGGCTTCCTAATTAGGACTTTGGATTCTGGTGAGATTCACTTTGGGATTCGAATTTTCAGTCTGGAGACATTAGGATTAAACTCAGGGTATTGGTAGCTAGGCAATACTTTCTGTCTCCTTATCTACATTTTTCTACTTTTGCTCTTCCCACCTCTTTGTAAATAAAGCTGCTAGAAGTCATTTTGACTTTAGCTGTAATATTTTTAAATTGGCGACCATAATATTACTTTAGACTTCTCACATAAAACCTAAATTTAAATTCTTACACTCATTATGATAAGGCTTGATGGTTTTAGATACTACTTATCATTTTAAGGAGAACTCCATTTATTCCTATTCTGCTTAGTGTTTTTAATCAACATAGGTATTATATTTTGTCAAAAGCTTTTTCTGAATCTATTGAGATAATCATGTGAGTTTTGTTGGATTTATTATTCATATGGTCAATTATGTCAATAGTTTTCCTAATAATTGAACCAACCCTGCATTCCTAGTATAAATCTCACTCAGTTTATGATCTCTGTGACATATTGCTATCATTTTCTTGCTGGTATTCTATTTTAAATTTTTTTATTCATTAGGGAAATTGGTCCATAATTTTTTCTTTGTTTTGTTCTTCCTGCTTTAGGTATCAGCACCATATATATGTCATAAGGGGGAATTTCGTAGGACCCCTTCTTTACCTATTTTCCTAGAGAGCTTATATAGTACTGGAATTAATTGTTCTGTAAATGTCTGGTAGAATTCACTTATGTATCCATCTGGTCTTAGGGACTTTTTCATGGAGAACTCATTTGTGATTTGTTCATTTTCTTTTTCTAAGATAAGATTATTTAAATATTCTATTTTCTCTTCTGTTAATCTGGACAATTTTTATATTTGGAAATATTTATCAATTTCATTTAGATTGTCAGATTTATTGACATATAATTGGGCAAAAGAGCTTGTAAGAATTGCTTTAATTTCCTCTTCATTGGTGGTAAATTCACTCTTTTCATTTTTTGATACTGGTAATTTGATTTTCCTCTTTCTTTTTTAAAAATCAAATTAACCATGGATTATCTAATTTGTTGGCATTTCTTTTTATAAACCAGTTCCTAGTTTTAGTGATTAATTCGATGGTTTTTTTTTTACTTTCACTTTTAGTCATCTCTGCTTTGATCTTTGGGGTTTTAAATTTGTCATTTTTCAGTTGCATGCCCAATTCATTGATCTGTTCTTTCTCTGTTTTATTGCTGCAAACATTCAGAGATAAAAATTATCCCCTAAGTACTGCTTTGGCTACATAAATTATGGCATGTGATCTTATTGTCATTCTCTTTAATAAAATTGTTGATTTGTTTCTATAACTTATTCTTTTTACCCATACTTTAGGATTAGAATAGTTTCCAATTGGTTTTTTTTTCTTTTTTTCCCAATATCATTTTTTTAACATTTATTAATAATCATTTTTAACATGGTTACATGATTCATGCTCCTACTTTCCCCTTCACCCCCCGCACTCCCCCCTCCCATGGCCAACGCACATTTCCACTGGTTTTGTCATGTGTCCTTGATCAAGACCAATTTCCAAATTGTTGGTGGTTGCATTGGTGTGGTAGTTTCGAGTCTACACCCTCAGTCATGTCCACCCCGGCCCATGCGTTCATGCAGTTGCTTTTCTTATATGTTTCCTCTCCTGCAGTCCTTCCTCTGAATGAGGGTAGCATCTTTACCATAAATCCCTCAGAATTGTCCTGGGTCATTGTATTGCTGCTGGTACAGAGGTCCATTACATTC
>NC_058131.1:30478089-30495358 GCF_016433145.1 Gracilinanus agilis
GGTGCATACATACTGAGCAGTGTTATTTCCTCATTGTTTATACTGCCTTTAATCAGGATGTAATGACCTTCCCTGTCTTTTTTAATCATATCTATTTTTACTTTGGCTTTGTCAGAAATCATAATAGCCACTCCTGCCTTCTTTTTCTCATTTGACGCCCAAAAGATTTTGCTCAAACCCGGAACCTTAAACTTGTGTATGTCCACCCGCCTCATATGTGTTTCTTCTGGACAACATATGGTGGGATTTTGGTTTCTAATCCACTCTGCTATTTGCTTCTGTTTTATGAGCGAGTTCATCCCATTCACATTCAGAGTTATAATCATCAGTTGTGCATTTGCTGACATTTTCGAATCCTCCCGTCTTCCTACCCCCTTTTTCCTTATACTTTTTCCTTTTAAATCAGTGGTTTGCTATTGAGCCGCTATCCCTTATCCCCTCCCTTGATTGACTTCCCTTTCTACCCCCTCCCTTATTTCCCCCCCCTTTTTGTTTTTAAAGGCCTTAATGAGTTCCCTCCCCCTTCTCCCCTCCCTTTTTTTGACCTCCCCACTCCCCTGCTCCCCTTGGTTTATCCCTTCTAACTTTCTCAGAAGGGTTAGATAAGAGTTTTATGTCCCAATGGATAGTATAGCTACTCTTCCCTCTCCAGGTTGATTACACTAAGGGTAAGGTTTGATTATTACCTCTTAATGCTCTCTTCCTCTCCTTCTTATAATAGTATTTGTCCCCTCTCCCTCCCATGCCCTCTTTGTGTGTAATAGAATATCCTATTTTCTTATTCACTCAAGTTTCTCTTGGTGTCCCCTGCTATTCACCCCCACTTTCCCATCCCCCATGTCATCTTAGATTATTTAGTGTTCCACCCTCACCCTGTGAATTATTCTTCTGATTACTATAATAGTGAATATTATAATAGTGAATAGAGTTCACTACAGAGAATTATACATAACATTTCTCTACATAAGAATACAGATAATTAGATCTCACTGAAGCCCTTAAAAAGGCAAATTTAAAAATTATAAGTTTTCTTTCTTTCCCCTCTGTATCTTATTTACCTTTTCATGTTTCTCTCGATTTTTGTGGTTGGATATCAAACTTTCCATTTAGCCCTGGTCTTTTCTGTGCAAATACCTGGAATTCTTCAATTTTGTTGAATGCCCATACTTTCCCCTGGAAATATATAGTCAATTTTGATGGGTAGTTGATCCGTGGTTGCAGGCCCAGCTCTCTTGCCTTTCTGAATATCGTATTCCAAGCCTTGCGGTCTTTTAGCGTGGAGGCTGCCAGATCCTGTGTGATCCTGATTGGTGCTCCTTGATATTTGAATTGTTTCTTTCTGGCTTCTTGTAAGATTCTTTCCTTTGCTTGGAAACTCTTGAATTTGGCAATTATATTTCTGGGTGTTTTCTTTTCTTGATCGAATGTCGCAGGTGTTCTATGAATCCTTTCAATGTCTATATTGCCCTCTTGTTGTAGGACTTCAGGGCAATTTTGCTGAATTATTTCTGTTAGTATGGAGTCCAGGTTTCTATTAATTTCTGGTTTTTCTGGAAGACCAATTATTCTCAAATTGTCTCTTCTAGACCGGTTTTCTTGGTCTGTCACTCTCTCATTGAGATATTTCATGTTTCCTTCTATTTTTTCAGTCTTTTGACTTTGTTTTATTTGTTCTTGTTGTCTTGAGAGATCATTAGCTTCTAATTCATCAATTCTGGCCTTTAGGGATTGGTTTTCAGCTATAATCTTTCGGTTTTCAGCTATAATCTTCTGGTATTCCTTTTCAATCTGGTCATTTCTGAGGTTTCTGAGCCTCACTTTCCAATTGCAAGATCCTACCTTTTAAACTGTTATTTTCTTGCCAGATCTCTTCCATTTTCCTCAAAATATCAGTTTTGAACTCTTCCATAGCTTGTGAGGAGTTTTCCTTATTTGAGGAGGGTCCGGATGCTTGTTTGTTCTCCTCCTCTGTTTGCTCGGTTGTCTGGATTTTCTCTGTATAAAAGCTGTCGAGTGTTAAAGACTTCTTTTTCTTGTTGTTAATCTTTCTCTTCTGAACTTCCTGAGACTGGGTAGCCATGGTTAGCCCAGCAGCTTCTCAGGTTTATCCTCGCGCTCAGGGTCTGTCCGCAGTCAAGCCCCCTGGTGGACCCCCTTGCTTGATCCTCTGCTGGAGGTTTTTTTACAAGTCTCAGGGCGCTGCTTCCACAGTCGTATACCTGCGTACGCTGGTTCCCCACTCAGGGTTTCAGAGATTTAGCTCGTGGCTGTGTCTGCCTCCACCCAAGCCTCCGCGGAGCCTGAGCTCTGAGCTAGCCTGAGCTCTGCTCCAGCAATCTGCGCCATAAGCCCGCGCTCAGATTTCGGGTGCGTTCTTTGGCTTTTTGGAGTCCCAAATCTTGCTGCTCTCAGGAACAGGCCCTGGAGCTGCCAATGACTCGATGGGTGCCCCAAACTTGCTGTATTTCTTTTTATCTGGCTTCAGCGCTATAGGTGGTGTATGTGGAGGGGGTGAGGGTGGGGTGGTTGCTCAGCCCGCGATTTAGTGAGAGCTGTTTCACCCCTTTATAGCATGGAAATGCCTCGATTCCACGTACCTTCCACGCTGTGCCCTGTTGTGGGGTTCCTCCGTTCGTCTGGACTTGTTTTTATGTCCCCTTGAGGAGTTTTGTGTGTTTCGGTCAGGAGAGGTTAAGAGCTGCTTCTTACTCTGCCGCCATCTTAACCCGGAACCTCCAATTGGTTTTTAATCTATGTTTCAAAGGCCTTTTACTGAAGGTAATTTTTATTGAATTATGATCTGAAAAGAATATATTTGTTATTTCTGCTTTTCTGCATTTGGTGGTGAGGTTTTTATGTTCTAATACATGGACAATTTTTGTGAAGGTGCCATGTACCACTAAGAAAAAGATATTCCTTTCTATTCCCATTCAATTTTCTCCAAAGGTCTATCAATTCTAGGTTTTCTAAAATTTTATTCATCTCCTTAACTTCTTTCTTCTTTATTTTTTGGTTAAATTTATCTAGCTCTGAAAGGGGAAAGTTGAGGTCTCCCATTAATACAGTTTTATTGTCTATTTCTTCCTGTAACCCATTTAACTTTTCCTTTAAGAATTTGAAAGCTATATCGCTTGGTGCATATATGCTTAATATTGATACTGCTTCATTATCTATAGTACTTTTTAGCAAAATGCAGTTTCTCTGTTTATCTCTTTTACTTAGATCTATTTTTGCTTTTGCTTTGTTTGAGATCATGATTGCTACCCCTGCTTTTATTTTTAAAACAACTGAAACATAATAGATTCTTTGCCAACCCTTACCTTTATTCTGTGTGTCTCTGCTTCAAGTGTGTTTCTGGTAAACAGCATATGGTCAGATTCTGTTTTTTAATCCACTATCTGCTTCCCTTTTGAGTTCATCTTAATCATATTCATAGTTATGGTTACTGTGCATTTTCCTCCATCCAATTTTTCCTTACTTATCCTTCAACAGCTCTCTCCTTTGACCCTGTCCCTCTCAAAAGTCTGCTTTGGGGGGCATCTGGGGGGCTCAGTGGATTGAGATCCAGGCTTAGAGATGGGAGGACCTAGGTTCAAATCTGGCCTCAGACACTTCCTAGCTGTGTGACCCTGGGCAAGTCACTTGACCCCCATTGCCTAGCCCTTACCACTCTTCTGCCTTGGAGGCAATACACAGTATTGACTCCAAGATGGAAGGTAAGCATTTAAAAAAAAAAGACTGCTTTGCTTCTGACCACTGTCTCCCCCAATCTGTCCTTTCTCATCACTCCCGTTTTATCGTCACCTCCCTTCCTACCTGCCTATAGGATAAGATAGATTTCTATACCCAAATGAGTGTGTTATTCTCTCTTTGAGCCAATTCTGAGGTCCAAGCATTACTCATCACCTACCCCTTTCCCTCCACTGTAAAAGTTCTTCCTTTCACATCTTTTATGTGAAATAATCTGCCTTATTCTACCTCTCCCTTCCCCCTTCTTCCAGTGCTTCCCTCCTTTTCACTGTTTAATATTTTTTAATCAACTTTTACCCATGCCCTCTATGTATATATATATGCTGCTTCTAACTGTTCTAATAATGATACAATTATTAGGAGTATCATCATCATTATCATCTTCCTATGTAGAAATGTAATTAGCCTTTTTGAATTGCCTCTGTTCCTCTTTCATGTTTACCTTTTTATGCTTCTCTTGAGTGGTATATTTCAAAATCAAATTTTATATTCAGTTCCAGTCCTTTTTCATTGAGAATGTTTCTAAGTGGTATATGCTGGTGATGGAATACTATTGTGCTCAAAGGAATAATAAACTGGAGGAATTCCATGTGAACTGGAAAGACCTCCAAGAAGTGATGCAGAGCGAAAGGAGCAGAACCAGAAGAACATCGTACACAGAGTCTGATACACTGTGGTAAAATAGAATGTAATGGACTTCTGTACTGGCAGCAATGCAATGACACAGGACAGTTCTGAGGGATTTATGGAAAAGAACGCTACCCACATTCAGAGGAAGAACTACAGGAGTGGAAACACAGAAGAAAAGCAACTGCTTGAACACATGAGTTAAGGTGGACAGGATTGGGGATGTAGACCCGAAACTATCACACCAGTACAAGTATCAACAATTTGGAAATAGGTCTTGATTGATGACACATGATAAAACCAGTGGAAATGTGCACCAGCTTGGGGTGGTGGAGAAGAAGGTTGGGGGGGGGGGAAAGTAAGAGCATAAATCATGTAACCATGTTAACTTTTCTAAAAAATAAATATATATAATGTTTCTAAGTCTTTTATTACACTGAATATCCCCTCTTTCTTTTTTTTTTTTAACCCTGAAGGATTAAATTCCAGTTTTCTTGGTAAATTGTTCTTGGTTGTAATCCTAGCTCCTTTGACCTCTGGAATATCACATTCCAAGCCCTCTAATTCTTTCCTGTAAAACCTGTTAAATCTTGTGAGATCCTGACTGTGGCTTCATGATATTTGAACTGTTTCTTTCTGGTTGATTGCAATATTTTCTCCTTGACCTGGGAGCTCTGTAATTTGGCTATAATATTCCTGGGAGTTTTCATTTTGGGATTTCTCAAGGAGTGAGACCATTTTTTTTTTTAATCTTTTTCTCTTTGGTTCTAGGATATCAGGGCAGGTTTTTTTTTTTTATAATTTCTTGAAATGTGAAGTGTTATATTGAATCTCTGGGAGCTAGGAGTTCACACTGTGATTGACAGGTGGATCAGTTGGATGTCAGAATGTTCCCAGAGAGGCATGCGGACAGGAGAGGGCAGTTGGCCCAGCGGGTGTATAAAACCACCCTGGTAGCCCTGGCAGAGGTTTTTGGTTCTTTCCCTGACCCTGAGACTGGAGATCAGTGGAACCTGGTCTTGTGGGATTGAGACTTGCAAACTCAACCCTGCAAGCTCCTCCTGTTTGCTCCTGTGCCATCAACAACCTGTACCAGACCACCATCTCTGATTCTACTGCCCCTAGATATTAGGAAGTCAATCATCTTAGTCATCTAGGTGTCCCAGGGCCCAGGAGGGATCCAGGAAGTGGGTAGGAGAAGAAGAAGAGGGTGGTAAAGGGTGGATATCTCAACTGGTTAGGCTTATCATCTAGTGAAGAAGAAGCAGAAAGATTATACAGCAGTTTGCCTGCTCTGGTGTGGCTCTGGCCAGGCTGTACCAGAGAGAAGCTAATCATCTTAATTCATTCATTTGCCTACAGTTTAGAGATTCATCAGTATCATTTTAAATTAGGGTCTCCCATTACCTCTATCCCATACCATTATCTTTATTTGCCAAATACATTCAAAGTTTTAAAGTACCTTCCTGAACTGATTGTTCAAAGCTTATTTGGGAAGGGAGACACGCAGTCAGATTCTAACGTTACCCAGCTAAAGAGCCCACTAAATAATATCAATTAACCCCAGGTGGGTCCTGAAGGGATACCATCCATTGACCTAAAGGATCCTGCCTGGGCAACTGTTATAAAGGAGAGAGGTGTCATCCTATCCTCTCTCTATACTCCATCTACATCTACATCTAATAGATAGGAGTAGTGTCTTTTATTATAACAGAAGTCTAGAGTTTTTTGAACATGGCTTTCAGGTAGTCCAATAATTCTTAAATATCTCTTCTTAATCTATTTTTCAGGTCAGCTGTTTTTCCAACAAGGTATTTCACATTTTCTTGTAGTCTTTTGACTTTTGTTTTATTGTTTCTTGATGTCTCATGGAATCATTAGTTTCTACTTGCCCATTTCTCATTTTTAAGAAATTATTTTCTTTAATGAGCTTTTATACCTCCTTTTCCATATGGCCAATTCTGCTTTTTAAATTCTTTTCTTCAATGAATTTAAATTTTTGTGTGTGTGTTGACCTCTGACTGGCCAGAACTGTATTATTTTTCTTTTTTAATTTATTTATCTAATTAGAATATTTTTCCATGGTTACATGATTCATGAATTTTTTTCCACCCCTCTTCCCTCCTTCCCTCCCAGAACTGACAAGCAAATCCACTGGGTTTTCAATGAATTTTTTTATCTCTTTCTATTAGGCCAATTCCATTTTTTAAGATGTTATTTTTCTTCAACATTTTTTGCAACTCCTTTATCAACTGTGAACTCTATTTTCATAATTTTCTTTCATCACTTTCATTTCTTCCAATTATTCTTCTACTTCTCTCATTTGATTTTTTAAAATCCTTTTTGACATCTTTCAGGAATTCTTTTGGGGCCTGAAACCAATTCACATTTTTCTTTGACACTTTGGTTTATGGCTGTTGACTTCATTGTCTTCTTCTGAGTTTGTGCCTTGATCTTCTCTGCACCATAATAACTTTCTACAATAAGGTTATTTCTGTTGTTGTTGCTGCTCATTTTTCCATCTTTTTCTTTGACTTATAACTGTTAAAGTTGGGCTTTGCTCCCAGGGTAGAGGGGGAACTATCGCAAACTTTAGGCCTTTCTTGCTGTTGCTCAGACAGTGGTTACAAGGTCTGCTCCTGCACGTCCGCCGCTGCCTCCTTGGGACACCTCTCCCAGCTGCTCGTGGCCCAGCTGGCCTTGGCCAGCCTCTGGACAACAGCCCCAAGGGCCACAGGGCTATGACCACTGATGCCGGGCTGGGAGAGGGAAGAGCTGGGGTGGCTCCCCCACTCCCAGCCCCCGCGGACCCAGCCAATACCACAGAGCTAGCTCTAAGGGTCTGAAGGTTTCCAGTTCTTCATGGATTGTATGATCTAAGGAGAAGTGTGTGGTCACTGCTTTCCTGGACTGTGTTTTTGTCTGTGTGCAACCATAAGCATGCCTTTTCACCCTGGAACTGTGACCAGGATCCCTGCACCCCTGTGGCTGCAAGTGCTAGAGACTCAATGCTGCTCTGAGATTGGGGGCTGCCCCTTGGAACTGCGTGTGGGCAATGGAACAGTCCTGCAACTGGGCCCGAAAAGGGTCCTCTGTCATCTTCTGGCTGGTTTTCTGAATCTCTTACCTTCCTCCTGAAGCTGCTGCTGTTACATGCATTGGAGATAACAGTTCATAGACAAATGGATGCTGTTTTTGGAATCACTTAGTATTTTTTTTCTTTTCTCCCTGAATTTATTTTTAATTTTCTTATTGCTTTTCCTGTTATATTTAAATAGAATAATTGATTTTTCCCTTTTTTCTCATTTCTTATACTTAAAGTACATATAATCACTATTAATCTTTTTTTATTTTTTGCAGTGATAGAATTTTAATACATAGTTGATGTAATATTAATGCTTACTCACAAGGCTTTAGACTTTGGGAACCTGCCATGTATTGTTAAATGTTATGGGACTGTGATTAATGCTTCTGTCTGATTCCAGGAGAAGGAAACACAAGAGCCATTAAAAAGTGCTAAGAAGGCACAAGGTCCTGGAGACTGACGGACCAATCCCATTGGGACTGATGAGAAAAACTGCACAGTGCCAAGGAGCACAAGGTCAAAAAAACCATACAAATACAGGTGGGATTGAGGTACTCCCATGCCAATACTAAGGACTTGAACTCAGTGTAAGACTCGAAGCTGCAACGCTTGACATATGTTAAGACGTAGGACTCTTCGAACTACACTGCCAGTCAGGTACCAAAGGTTGGCCATCATCCTGGCTCAATCCTATATTCCTGAGAGTGAAGGTAAATCAGACCAGGGAATGACAGACACTTCCCTTGCACATAAATCTGGTCCTTTTTTCTCTCCTATAGAATGGCAACTTCCTGTAGTCTTGGCTGCCAATGGGTAAGTGCCATATTACTGCATTTTGTTCCACAGACTAGTAGGATGGAAATTATATTAATTGGACCCTAATACAAGGGCCTGTTATGAATTTATTTTTGTTTTCTTCTATTTGCTTTTCTTTTTATGTTTTTGTTTTTTCTTTTGAATTGACTCATATAACCCCATAACTCAACCATCTATCCTGAGATAATCTGGGTGTTTCTTTTTTAAATACCCTCTTCAGGGGGGATCGTATTTTTGTAAAATCCAAGATTTAATTTTTTGTTCGAGAAAAATTCTCAGGGAAAGAAGCTTGCTGACTCCTTAATCCAGAGAATGAAAAGTTTGCAGAAAGATGCCTGAAGAATCTACATTGCATCAAAAGATCCAGAATGAACTTTGGGGTACAATTGATTGAACTGATGGGGTTTGAACAGTTACTTTGAATGGACATTTTATGCCAACAGGGGACTGCCCCCAATTGGTTTTTTTGTTAATGCGCCTAGAAAAACATTGGTTTTCTGTTCTCTCTCTTCCATTCCCCTCTTATCTCTAACTATTGTAGTGAGAAGACCTTTGTGGGTACAAGGTGATTATGTTAAGTAATCACTTGGGGTAACTAGGCACCCAAGAATCATCAGGGGGGATTGTGTAAATGGAATTAGCTCATCCTCATTCATTGTTTAGACTGTAGCCATCAGAAATAATGTCAACCCACCCAACTTAGAATTAAGTGGGGAGGGGAAGATCAGTTACCCACACGTGATAGTAAGTAACAAATCAAAAACAAGGGAGTGCCCTTTGGGCAGTCCAAAACAGTGTTGAGGTTGCCATTTGCCCACTTGAAACTGGAGGTGGACGCAAGAAGTGACGAAAGCTGCTACCTTTTAAATATGATGATAACTTCCTGTGGGGGTGGTTGGCGCTTTGAACTTGGTGTTGAAGTATCTCTGGTGAGACCTCAGACTGCTTCCCTTTGAATTGTCACGTGGGTAAGTTAGGCTGACTCTCTCTCTCTTCCCTTGGCGTTTCTGGAGGCTCTAGCCTCAGGGAGGCCTCTCTTATTGGAGGAGGCCTTGTGGCTAGAAGTCTTGTTTAATTCACCTCTGTGCCCCTCTGCTGAGAATTCAATTTGAGGCATTATTTTAAAGTTGTTCAGAGGAGACTTGAGGAAAGCTCAGGTTGAGTCCTTGCCTTTACTCCACCGTCTCAGCTCTTGCTCCTAGCATTTTCTTTTCTATGGGCTCATATGCCATTCCCTAATACTGTGTTTTAAAATGATGCAGGGAAAACTTCACAGGCAGAGAGGTTCAGATCCAGAGCCAGAAGAGACCCAAGAGATCCTCTAGCCCGGGGCAGTCATTTTATGTATGAAAAGAAATGGAAGTCCAGAAAAGTCAGGGGACTTGTCTCAGGTCACAAAAGTGACAGATCTGGGATTTGAACCCAGTCCCTCTGACTCTTAATCCTGTACTCTTTCCACTACATCCTAAGTGTGCTGGTCCATAGTTATTAGACTCCATCCTCCTCCTTGTTTGAACAATTGGATAGGATAGGTACCCCCTGTGGCAAGAGACATTGGTGGAGTCTCTTTACTTCAAGTTCCTCTGGAGACCCCTCATGAATTTAATTGCTTTCCTGAGTGGCCCTGTTGAAGCCCCTCCACGGTCCAGATGGGAACCTACCAATGTGTTATAACACCGTCCGGTCCTTGTCCAGGTCCTCCCATAAATTTCCCGTGAAAAATTCATCCAATGACCTGGAAGCCACTCTCTAAGTCCTAACATGAAGTTATAGGCAAGGAGCCCTTAAGTCGCTGTCTCCCCACTGTGATAATGAAATTAAATCTGCCCTGCCCATCCTTAATCTAATCACCAAAGGTGAGAACATCCCCACTTAATTCACAAGTTGGGAGGTCTGTGACTCATGTGTGCTAGAGTGAGTGACGAATCAAAATTTACTGACTGCCTCCTGGGCAGTCCTAAGAAAAGCATCTGTTGTGATTGGACACGTAAACTAAGAGGAAGGCCCAGGAAGTGATGCAAAAGAAGCCCCTTTAAAAGAGAGTTCAGTGAATTCAGCTCTCTCTTCTTGTTCATGACTTGGACCTGGAGGAGCTCTGGCTGGGACCCTGAGACCTTAATCTGACTGTTCTTAAATCTTTCCCTTAGAACCACACGTGATGAGTGAAGAAGGCTGACTACCTTAGCTCCGGAGGGGCCCTTGATTGGGAGAAGCCCTAGTGGCTAAACCCCTTGTTAATTGACTTTTGGGCTCTCTGGCTGGGCCTCTGGAGCCCTGCCAGAGTAAAGCCCAGACTTGAATACAAATCTAGTTCATTAAGCTAGATCTCTTACTCTACCCTCTTCTCATCTCTCTACTTCCACTCTCTCCTATATTTTGTAAATAAATTACTAACATCATTTTAGGATTTAGTATTTATTCAGTTCCTTGGTGACCACACCTTTAAATATTAATATTATTAAATCAAAAACCCCTTTTCCCTCTTACCCACAGCACACAATTGTCCCCTCTTGGCCCAATCCCATCTCCTGGATGGTACCTTTGCACTACCTCTCAAACACACTGAGAAAATAAAAGGTAAAATGTTGATATCTGTACCACCAAGTGAGAAGGAAAAGTAGAAAACAGGCTGGATGATGTCTGGGGGATGGAAAGGCAAGGTGCTGCCCGGGGACAGGGAAAGGACATCCCACAGCCTGAGAATTCTCTGGGGCTGTAAGAGAAGGGATCAGGGTGGGGGGGACTCTCCGGAAAAATCACCATCCACTTACCTCAGTGACAAAGAGAGTCCGGGGATCGATGATGTCCAAGAAATGTCGGAACCGGCCATAGAAAGAAGTCTACAGGGTGGAAAGGAGAACAGGAAAGAGATTAAGATGACTTCTCCCATGCCAAAAACATTTTTAAAAATCCAACCAACGTGCCATCCACATTTTGCATCCCCTTTAATACCACCCTGCCCTCGCCTGTACCGAGGGGTGCTTCGTGGAAGGCGCGTCCTCTCTGTAGCCTGCTGAGCCCACTCTGAACACAGATACTGAGCATCCGAACATGGCAGTGGGTCCCAGGAGGTTGGGAAACTCCTTTGAGATGACCTGCCAACGAGGGCTCCCCCAGCCCTGAGGTGGTAAAGACTGAAAGCTACTGGCACCAAATGAAGCCCTAACCATGTGCCCGGTTCTGTGCTAAGCCCTGGGCATACAGAGAAAGGCAAAAAGACTGACCCTCCCCTCGGGGAGCTCACTTTCTGAAGGGGAAGATGAGAGGTGAGAAAAGAAACATTTAGGGCAAATGGAAGGTCCTCTGAAAGGGGAGAACAGGAAAGCTTTTCTGGAGGAGGCAAGATGTGCGCTGAGTCTTGAAAGAGGCTAGAAGAGAGGGCAGCTGGGTGGCTCAGTGGATACAGCCGGGTCTGGAGACAGGAAGTCCTGGGTTCAAATGTGGCCTCAGATACTTCCTAGCTGGGTGACCCTGGGCAAGTCATTTAACCCCCTAATTCCTAGCCCTTACTGCTCTTCTGCCTTGGAAGCAATACACAGAGGTGACCTGGGTGTTAGGGGTAGAAGGAAGTGCCAAGAGGCCAGCGTTGCTGGCATACAGAGCCAGGAGAAGCAGGAAAGGACCAGGTTATAGAGTCCTCAATGCCAAAAAGCCTGTGTTGGATTTGGGAGGCAGTAGGAGGCTGGGTGGCATGGGCAGGGCTGCCCTTTAGAAAACCACCCTGGCAGCCAAATGGAGGATGCACTGCAAAGGGGAGACCCATGCAGGAGGGCAAGCAACCAGGTGACATCCACTCCCCTAACTGGCTGCGCTGGGGACTGTCCTGGTCTCCAGTCACCCCCGCAAGGCCTTTTCATCTAGCATCAATACCTTCCCTCCTTCCTCTCTTCCTTCCCCCATCCTTTGTCTCTGAGACCAGGAGGTCCCTGAGCGCAGGAAGGGTGTCTCCTTCTATAAGTTTAGGGGCTCCCTGAGAGCAAGGGTTGTATCTCTCTCATGAGACCTCCCCCAAAGCCGCCATTAATGGCCAGCCCTGGGCACTACCCACCCAGGAGGGGGTTATTGGATTGGCAAGGAGAGAGGCCGGGGCGCCAATGATGCATTTATCCGGCCAGGCCAGAGATGCCGCACAGCAGCAAGGGAGAGCTATGTGTGAACCCCTCGACAGAGCAGCTCAAAAGAGGAAAGCTCAGTGCCCAGAAGGCTGGGGCTGAAGCTGTCTGTGTGTCTGTTCCCGTGTTGGTGCGGAGGATGTGAAGAGAGGAGGGAGGCCAGGAAGAGAGAGCTGCAGCCTCAGGGGTCCTGCCATCCTGCCATCCCACCCCACAAGCTCCAGGGTCCCCCCCTTCTTCACTCAGCTCTAGGCTCCAGGACTCTTAAGCCACTGAATTTCTGAGGAGGAAGGTGAGGGCTTTTCTCAGCCCCTCCCTCCTCTATGTGCCCACCCCCCAGCTGTCACAGTCAAGCCCCCCAAGCCCCTTGCTTGGTGCCTCTCTTCAGTCTCATCCCCCAGCACCCCCCCAAACGCACCCTCCCCGCAGCTCCCCCAAGCACAGCGCTTATTCCAGGGCACTCAGCTGGAGGAGGGAGGAAGCAGGCTGGGATGGGGGTCAGCGGAGACCTGATGGGAATCCAGGCTCCTCCTCGCCTTAGTGTCCTCATTTGCGTGGAATAATGGCCAGAGAAAAGGCCTCCAAGCTGGGAAGTCTTGGGTTCAAGTCAGACCTCCTACATCTATTTTTGGCAGGCTGTGTGGCCTTGGGCAAGTCCCTTCTCCTCTAACAGATCCAGCCAACACTGACCGAAAGACTCTGAGGGACACATCGGCAGGAGGAATCTCCCCGCGGAGACGCGTCCTAGACCAACCTTCTACCTTGGGGGGCCACTGAGAGGGCCTTAAAGCCCTGAGAGATGTGCAACTGCCATCATACGATTTATTATTCCTGCTGCTCGTTAGCCAAAAAGCAATCATTAAATGCCCACCAGACGTGCTGGCATCACCAGGATCTGTCACTGCGCTTAAGCCTCAAGACAAAGCTAGGAAGACTCCGATGGACCCAATCTCCATGGGGCAGGGGAGGAGAGAGGTGACTTAGCCAAGGTCACACAATCTCTCTCCATGGGGTGGGGAGAAGAGAAGTGACTTAGCCATGGTCACACAATCTCTCTCCATGGGGCAGGGGAGGAGAGAGGTGACTTAGCCAAGGTCACACAATCTCTCTCCATGGGGCAGGGGAGGAGAGAGGTGACTTAGCCAAGGTCACACGAGGATGACAATGAGGACCAGCTGCTTCCAGAGGTCTGGGACCACCTCAGACCCCAACAACTCCCTTCTCTGAGATCCTATAGTTTGAATGCTCCAGACCAGGCAACTAACTCCTCTAAGGAGTTTCTTCTCCATGAGCAACTTCCTTCTCCCAGTGGAACCGAGTGACTTGTAGAACCTGGAGTTCTGCACTGGCTAGCTCTCTTCGAAGTGAAGGGACTTGCCCAAGGTCTACAGAGCCTGTCGAGGTAGGGCTCTTCTGCTTTGTTCCGGGACTGCCGCACAGGGGTAGGGGCTGGTCCTGTGAACTGACTGCTAGAGGTATCTCCCCTACCCATGCAGGTCTGTGGCTTCTTGGGGTGGCTAAGAGCCCCCAGAGGTTCTGTGATGGCCAGCATCACCCAGCCAGGACGCCGGGTCTTCTTGGCTGTACCGTACTGGCTGGCCCATCCTGGGCGCTTAAATACGGGGAGAAGTTCAGATTTAAGTACTTGCCTGACAATAAAAGGAAAAGTAGAAGCATCATCCTTTGGGGTGAGGCAGAAGGAGCCCTGGCTCTGATCCCACGGCAGAGGTCAGCGCCGGTCTTTGGGCGTGTTTAGCCCAAGC
This sequence comes from Gracilinanus agilis, assembly GCF_016433145.1. NCBI lineage: Eukaryota > Metazoa > Chordata > Mammalia > Didelphimorphia > Didelphidae > Gracilinanus > Gracilinanus agilis. Next base: position 30,492,243 of record NC_058131.1, read on the forward strand.
CCCACAGGAAACAGGAGCCTCCTCGGTGACCAGTGGTCACCTGCCCTGGCAGGGAATGCCTCCGGGCACAGGGTAGTCTGGCCAAGGCCCCCTCACGTTCCCATCTGATTGGTGCGGATCATATCCAAAGGAAAAGCCCTCCAATCACACTGTGGAGAACAGGTAGCTGGCCTTATTACCAGCAAAACTTGGGTTTAGGCCTGATTCTGACAAATATTAATTGGGTGACTCTGGACCGTGCCCCAGGCAACTCTCCAGGACTACAAATTACAAACGATCAGCCCGGGGGATGGAGTTTCCACACTGGGGATTGTGCGCAGTGAAGAAATCACAGATCCAGACCCCACAGCCTCCCCTCCCCAAATCTGCTGGGTATTAAGGCACTGTGTTCAGGATTGAAGATACGAAGGAGAAAAACCCTATGCCTCCAAGAGAGCCCATCTGGCATTTTTAAAGCTCATCTCGGGTTTCGCCCAAACAGAAAAGATCCGTTTCTGAATCCTGAGAGAGAACAGGAGGTTTTCAGCAAAAGGTCAAACAAGTGGCTTTGGGTCAGAGAAGTCTGAGTTCAAATTCCCTCAAATACTCAGAAGGTGTGTGACCTTGGATAGGTCTCTGCATCTCCCTGGGCCTCAGTTTCCTCATGTGTAAAATGAATTAGACTTGATGGCCTCTACGGCCCTTTCCGGCTCTGAATCTTGGCTCCAGCGATCACAGGGGAGCCCCTTCCCCTCCTCTAGATCTGATTCGGGCAAGGGGCCCGAGGGAGCGGGAGAGGGAGGGCACCTGCAGAGAGGAGAACCAAAGGCCCAAGGTACTGCGAAAGACTTCTGAGTCTCTATTTCCAGCCTTTCCCTCTCTACCCAGGAGCAGCTCACGAATGATAGTCTCAAGGAGGGGGAAAAACAAAGGAAAGAAAGGAAGTGAGGCGATCAGTTAACAAGCATTTGTTAAAGGGCTTGTGATATGCCACACACCGGGCTAAGAACAGGAGGAGAAAAAAGGGGGCGAGGGCGGCTAGGAGGCTCCGTGGATTGAGAGCCAAGCCTAGAGAAGAGGAAAGGGCTCTGCCAACCTCCGACTCTGCTCTTCATCTGGAGGAGGTGCAGGAGAAAAAGCAGCAGAGGTGAGCAGCCGGGGGGTGCTGAGCCCGGGGCAGCAGTGCCAAATGAAGAGGCCCTCTGAGGAACCGGCCTAGCTGGAGCTAGAACTGGGGTCCTCACTCGGAGGAGACGGGGATGCTTTACCCACCTGTGTTAGCTGAGGGAAGGAGGACGATGGAGATCCAGAGATGGGGAAGGATGGAGAGGGGATAGAACTGCTGATCCTGGCATTCAGGCCCCTTCCCTCCCAATCCCTGCCAGCCAAACTTTCCAGCCTGCTCTCATTCGTTTCCCGCTCCCAGCTTCTCGGGGCTCCCTTAGCCCTTATTCCTACTCTTTTTGCCTTTGCCCATGCCACTCCCTAAGTCTAGAATGGGGTCCTGCCCTCACCCACCCTTCCTCCAAAGCCACCCCCTCCAGGAAACAAGCTGAAAGGATCCTCAGGTCAGTTAGGAAGGAAAGGAGAGCAGTACCGAGAACCAGGGCTGTGTGATGGAGACGGAGGGCAGGCAGCCGGGGACGGTAGGACCAGAACCCAGGAGGGAAGAGGGGCCCGACAGGCACATTGGTCCCATGAGATGGGACTACAAAAGAGAGATGTGGAGAGAGAAATGGAGGATCTAGAAGAGAACCTTCCAAAGCAACGCTGGCAACTTGAGGGCAGCGCCGGCTTCATTTTCTGACTCCGTGTTCCCCACACCTAGCACGCGCTGCCTGGCGCATTTCTGTTTGGCCTGGGTTTGCCATTTCAAGAGAAGGAAATTCTGTTGGAGAACTACCCTTCAGCCACGCAGGCTGCCCGGCCTCTGAGCTCCCCTCAGAGAAGGGCCTGGGCACTGACCAGCTAAGCAGTGCCACAGTTTCGGGCAGAGGGGGGCATCCATTGTCTAAGGCACCCAGGGTCCGGTCCAATCTGATTAGAGAGCCCAAGGTAGAAGAGAAGAGGGCCCCAGGCAGAGCCTCTAGGGATGCCCCCTCTCTAGATATGGATTCAGTAGGGGAAACTGAGAAAGACCAGTCAGGCCGGTGGGAAGAAAGCCCAGAGCTCAGTGTCTCAGGAGCCGAAGGAGGAAAGAGTATTCAAGAGGGAGGGAGGAGACGCAAGCGAATGAAAATGCTACAGAAAGCTGAGAAACGGCCATCAGAGGAAGCGATGAAGGCAGACTGACTGTGTGGTCACCTCGGAGAGGACAAGCTTTGGCCCAACAGGGGATCAGAAGGCAGAGCGCACAGAGTCCCAGATCCCAAAGGAAGATGAAGGAGGTGGGGCCCAGGCAGGGTCAGGCGAAGAAGCAGGGAGCACCGGAGGCTGGATGGGTGGCCGGAGAGGAATGGGCTGGGGCTGAGGGTTTGGACGATTCTTTCCCCCTTGGCGGTGGGGGAAGGGGCGGCAGCGGCCACACAGGGATGGAGAAGAGCTTCAGGGTGGAGGGAAGGTCTTGAAAAGTGGAAGAGCCCGGAGCGTCTTTAAGCGCAGGGAAGGAGCCGGTCCACGCAGCGAGATGGGAGAGAAGGGGAGAAGGGGTGCAGGTGGGGGGCAGATGGCGCTGGACAGCTAACCTCCAGGGCCCAGATTTTGGAAGATCTCCACGGAATGAAGGCCTGAGAAGTTTCGGCTTGATTCACTGCTAGTTACCAGAAGGCGGCTTCTCCCGTCCTGGAAGCTCCGTGGGCTCAGGAAAACCCAAGCTCTGTGCCTGGCAGGAGCCGCTTACAGGTGGGACCTCCAAGGGCCGGGGACAGAAACACGAGGGAATTCCCTGACTAACATGGGCTGCCGGGCCACATTCACTCGGTGGAGGCCCCTTTCTAATTGTTCCCCTCAGGTCTCCAAGCACGCAGGAGGTGCTTTAAAAAAAAGGAAAACCCCCTTTACCTTCCAGCTTAGAGTGGATGCTAAACATCTGTGCCGAGGCAGATGAGCGGTAAGGGCTAGAGACTGAAAGGGAGCCACGGAGGGTTCCGGAGCAGGGGAGGACCCCCAGTATCCACTTCAGGATTATCTGGTCCGGA
>NC_058131.1:30495740-30513134 GCF_016433145.1 Gracilinanus agilis
GGGGGATCACTGGGAGGGGGCTGGGCGGGCTCTTGGGGGGGGGGTCACCGGATGGGGGCAGGAGCACATCTGTGTTGGTTAGTTGGGCTCCACCGTTCTGTTTCTTTGTTCTTCTATGAGGGAGACAGTCACTGGGAAATAAGAAACTGGCGGACATGCATCACATAGATACACGGGAGCAGCAGGGTGAGCCAGGCGAGGGACCGGGAGGTCCTGGGTTCAAATCTGGGTGAGCCTGGTCAAGTCCCTTAAGCCCCATTGCCTGGCCTTGGAACCAGTACCCATATGAATGCTAAGATGGAAAATAAAGGTTTAGAAAAGAGAAAAGGACCCATCCGGAGATGAGATACACTGAAGATACCCTGATTGGGACATACATGGGCAAATGTATTTCATGAGATACTTTGAAAATACATGGGGAGGGAGTAGGGCTAGGTGGCTCATTGACTAGAGAATCAGGACTAGAGAGGGGAGGTCCTGGGTTCAAATCCAGCCCTCAGATACTTCCTCACTGGGTGACCCTGGGCAAGTCCTTTACCCTCCATTCACCAGCCCTTACTGTCCTTCTGCTTTGGGCCCCGTAGTCAGCACTGAGCCTCCAGAGACCAGAGACCAGCAAAGGACTGGCCTCCAGAATCGAAGGACACGAAGCCCCAGGACGCCCCAAAGACCTGGGGCGACTTCTGAACCCCGACACCTTTCCTGGCATCCTGTCGGTCTCCCGGCTGTAGCCAGCGCCCAGATGCCCAAGGAAAGCCCCAAAGAGCATGTTTGCTGCAGGGCCAGAAGGGCAGGAGAGCCTGGGAGGAGCCTTCCTGTCCTCAGGAGCCTCAATGGCTGCTCAAACCGGGGCCAGCGCAAGGAGAAGGCAGGGCCGAGGCTCTCCCTACGGTGTCCAGAGAAGCCGGGAAACCCAAGACAGACGGTCCAGTCCATAAAGACTCATTAAGGAGCTCTTGTGTGCCAGCCACGGCTGAGCACGGGGGAACGCCCAGAAAGGTGCCAGAACGTCAGCCCCTTTTCTCCCAGGGAGCTCGCAGGCTAACACTGCCAGGGTTGGAAGGACAAAACGAGCTAAAATCTATAATGCGCACTGCACCTCGAATGCAGGCGGTGCCTAATTAAGGCTTCCCCCTCCCAATAGCTAGCATTTATACAGCACCAAACAACTATCGTCTCCCCCTCACAACAACACTGAGCTCATCTTCCTGAGTTCAAATCCTGCCTCAGACACAAGCTATGGGAGCCTAGGCAAGTCGCTTCGCTCTACTGGCCTCAGTTTCCTCATCTGCAAAATGAGCTGGAGAAGGAAATGGCAAACCACTGCAGCATTTTTTGCCAAGAAAACCCCAAAGCGGAGCATGAAGAATCGGACAGGTGGCAGCTGGGTAGCTCAGTGGATTGAGAGCTAGGCTTAGAAACAGGAAGTCCTGGGTTCAAATCTGACCTCAGACACTTCCCAGCTATGTGACCCCGGGCAAGTCACTTGACCCCCATTGCCTAGCCCTTACTGCTCTTCTATCTTGGAACCAATACACAGTATTGACTCCAAGACAGAAAGTAAAGGTTTAAAAAAAAAAGAATCAGACACAACTAAAACAACTAAACAACAACATGTGCCTGGCATTGTGCTAAGTGCTATTACAAGCGAAAGATGCACGGACAAGAAACAAAGGCTTGATCTTCTGAACAAGGCATGCCAATCGCCTAACAAATCGGGACCAGGCCCCTTCCTCGGCTTAGGGCTGGACCTCAGATACAGATGGAGCCAGACTTTTATACGTTAAAAAAATTAATCAATAAAACCAATTAATCAAAAGGAAACAATACAATATTAGGTCTTCTCATTTCTAACTGGATGAAAGATCAACGACTTTCCAAGTTGGGAGGGGAACCGTTAGCAGGTACGATTCCCTGCATTTAAGAAAAGAGGCGTCTCCCTCCTCCCGTGCTTCTGAAACAGCAGAAGGAACGTGGAAATAATAACTCATTAATCCGTATAGAACGAGTTTTCAAATAAGATCCACAGGCTGCTTGAGATGCACAATTATGAGGAAACCCTTTCCATCAGTCTTTGGCTCTGGCTGTGTTTCTGGTCTCCATAACTCAGGTCCTTGGTTAAAGGTCTAAAGGGCAGGTATAAGCGGTCCAGTTTCCCAACCACACAGGGCTAGGCTCATATAATGCAATCAGGTCTTCCCCCGATTCTCACAACTGAATCAACTTTTCTTACAGGACAGAATTTGGACCAGAATAGAAAAATCTGAGCTAGCTCTAGACCTGAGTCACGAGATAGATTCAGTGTGACTCACCCAGTTCCCAGGATGAGCCCGTTGCTGTCCTAATCCCCTCGAGTCCCTCACATTGCTAGTGACAGAGAGAGTCAGAAGATAGTCCCTGCCCTCACGGAGCCTACACTCTACCATCACTCTACTGGAACAAGCATTCCAACACTCCAGGGAGGTAAGACTGTCTGATGGTGTGTGTGGGCTTGGAGCAGTTTGATTCCTGTAGACATTTAATTCAATCATCAGGAGCAAAGTAATTAATGGGGAAAGGGATGACCTTAGAGTCAGGAAGGTCCAGATAGGCTGAAGCCCTGCCTCTGCCCCCCACCAGCCTGCATGATTTCTTAAACTTTCAGCCACTGTCTAAGACTCTGCTGTCCAGAGGAGTCGCTAACCTGTCCGGCTGAATGTCATTTCTGTACTGAGAGTGGTGGAGATCCCAGACACAAAAGGGAAAAAAAAAAAAGATAATTGTCATACTGCATGGATTCCCAAGGGGAAATCCAAGCTTCCTTTCATCAGAAAAGCCTCCAGGCGCTTTCCTAAATTTCCCTTAGCACCTAGTCCAGAGGCTGAGGTCCTCAAACTGGTCATAGACGAATTAGAGCTGGAAAGTGATTCAGAGGCCATTTGGGCCAACCCCCTCATTTTACAGATGAAGAACTAAGGCCACAGAGCCAAGTGATTTGCCCACAGGCATCTCAGAATAGTGTTTTTTAAGAATTGTGGGAAATGCTACATTTCTATTAGAGGTGAATGAAAATCAAGATGCCCCTTTTTCTCCACACAGATTCCCTGACATCTCTCTGTGGATCTCGGAGTGAGACCTCGGCTTTAAAGGCTGCCCAAAGTGAGCACACTTCCTGAGAAGTGACCCTTTCCCCAAGATGCCAAATCCCAGGCGGCGCCCAGTGAATAGCAACTCAAAAGGCATTGTCTGCACGCTGGCTAGAACCATTCATTATCCTGGTGTTCTGTGGAGGCTCCGGGCTTTTCAAACAGGCCATGGTATCATCTGCGAGGAGAGAAAGCGACACCCTTTGCTGCCTGCTCCTTTCATTTCTTTGGCTTGACAACCTTATAGCATTTATAAAATTATTAAAGGAAAAGTAAGAGTGAATAATCCTGCTTTGCCTCCATTCTTAGTGGGAAAACAACTGCCCTTCCATTACATGTATGTGTAAGCATGTATATGTGTACACACACACACACACACACACACAATCTGTACCTACTCCTTGGTTTAAAAGAATATGATTCCCAAAGGCTGAAGAACAATCCCTTGAATCCAATACTTCTTTAAAAACATAAATGAATTCTAATTTATGAGTCCGAGGGCCTTTTTCTGTAATTGTTGATGTAATTACAATTTTTTTTGATGTCTTTGGACCTTTATTTACTGATAGGATTACTATAAAGAACTTTAGAATTTGCTGCTGTGAAAGGATTTTCCCCAATGGAAGTTCCCTACCCAGGTGAAATCACAGATCTAGATTAAAGAGGAAAAAAGAGTTCCCATGTTGAACATTCTCCTAATCCGGAGCCATCCTTGGCTTCCTAGCATAAAATCCTACTTGATCATACTGGATTTTACACACACACACACACACACACACACACACACACACACACGTATGTGTACAAAACCAAAGGTTCAGAATAAGAAATGTATGTGTGTGATTATAGCTACAGTTATTTTACTTGACAATATTTTAACATTTTGTTTTGATTGCTATTAATTACATTGATCCAGAAAATCACAGGTCCAACAAAAATAAATGGGCCTAGAGACAGCGAGCTGGCTTAGTGGACTGAGAACTAGGTCTAGAGACAGGAAGTCCTGGGTTCAAATCTGATCTCAGATATTCCCTAGCAATGAGACCTTTGGCAAGGGACTTAACCCCAACTGCCTACCCCTTACTGCTCTTTTGCCTTGGAACCAATACTTAGTATTGATTCTAAGATGAGTTTAAAGAAATAAAATAAAATAAATGGGCCTATCGATCTCTTATATAGAACCCAAATGGACAAAGGGTTCTCTAAGGATAGTGAGGAACTTTGGTTCTGCCATCTTGGGAGACCCTGTAGAGAGCCCTGAACCTGACTTCACATGGATTAATTAGCACTAGAGTGTTCGAGGGGGGCTGTCCGGAGGTTTTAATGATCCCAATTTTCCCTTTTCCTGTCATAAAACCATCAGTATTCTAACACCAATATCCTCTGGGGCTGGCCATGGGGCTGCTGTGCCCAGTTGCTGAAGCACCAAAGTCTCCATTCGTACAATGAATGGCAAGAACCTAAAGGAAGGTCCCAAGCACATCAGGGGCACCTCCTGGAAGCTTCCCAAAAGGCCAAGGACCAAAGTCTCTCAAGATGGAAAGGCCAAGAGAAAGTTCCCACATCTACGTCACATTGGAAGACCATCCATCTAGATGGCGTCTGGCAGTGCCTGGTACAACGCAGATTGCTCAGCGAATCAATCAATCATAGGTGGATGGAGCATGAATCCAAAAAGCATTTATTAGATACCTACTGTGTACAGGGTAGTTTCTAGGTCCCGGAGAAACAAGGACAAAAACAGAACAGTCCCTATTCTGGGATCTTCTCTTCTACATGTCTAGAACCCAGCAGGCGTTCAGAGCAGGAAAGACAAAGTCAGCCAAAGTAAATACAAAATCATTTCAGCTGATTGGGCAGGATATAGGGGTAGGAAACCCCCCAAACTGGAGGGATTCAGAGCAGGTAGCCTCATGGTGGAGGCGATGAGTTTTGAGGGTCGTGTGCCGTGGGCTACAAAGGCCTGGACTATATCACTTGCTTTCTCTTTTCTCTGCCTAATCTGGGCATCAGAACCACACGCACCTCTAAGAAAATAAGGAAGGACGCCACCTCTGTCCATTTTTGAACACAGTTCATATGTGATAGGGATTGTTTGTCTTTGAAGGTTTGACAGCACCCACCCAGGCCCAGGCTCCAGGTGGTGGTGCAGAAAGGACTTGGAAATGGATTTATTGAGGCTACCTATTTCTAGTTTTGTCAGTTTGGGTATTCTTGAATTCTTGAGGACCACCGAAAGGACAAGGGGCAGTCATTAATGGGCATGAGCAGGCTGCAGCCCGTTACAACTGGAATTAGGAAGGAGACGCTGCAAAAAAAAAGATGTCATTGTGGAAACGCATGAGCCAAAAAGGTGGATGGGTCACATGGTAATTACCTGAATGAACGGTCCCCTTCTTTGGGAATACTCCAAGATGTCAAATGAAAGCAAGACAGGTCTGCTGCCCATTAGGCAGATTCTCTACAGAAAACTCATGGAAAGATATGGATAAGGTCTTCCTCCTCCACTTACCTACTGACCTCCCTGGCTTCCTTTAAGTCCCAACTAAAATCTCGCCCTCCATAGGAAGGCTTCCCCAACCCCTTTTAACTCTGCTGCCTTCCTCCTGTAAATTATTTCAAAGTTTTTTCTGGTTATAGTTTGTGTTGATATATTTGCTTGCTTCTTGTCTCTCCTGCTAGACTATAATAGGTTCCTTGCTTTTGTCTCCTTTTGTATCTTCAGCATTTAATAAATATTTATTGGCTGACCAACAAGAGGTCCACAGGGAGCACTGGCAGAGATGGGTCGTGATGTGCTTGCTCTTTGGGAGTGACCATCCATATCATGGATCCAATCAAGTACTTTTGTAAACATCCATCCACATTGTCTTTTATAAGCCTCAGTTTGGGTACAAAAAGCTGCCCATAGTCATCTCTGATCACTGTCTTTACCTCAGCTGTACTCGTTTGTGGTTTCCTCTGTCTTACTTTTGATTTTGGTCATCGGGCTTCTTTTGGATTAAATTTCCCGACGGCATAAAATTTCAAGAGACTTTTTTCATATACCCTCATTGTGGGGGCTGTTAGTAGGATCGTTCTTTCACTTCAATGTAATTGGCATTCTCTTATTCTGAAGATTTCTTGTGGCCTCTCATTTTGGGTTACTTTTACTTTGTTCATATTCTCAATTCTTTGACTACAAATAACCAATCAGTTTCCTATTTTATATCAACATAAGCATTCAGGGACATGAATCTGCCTCCACGTACTGCTTTGGCTGCAACCTCTCAATTCTGATATGCTGTCCTTATACTGTCATTATCTTTAATGGACTTTTGTTTTGGGATCTATAATTTGCTCCTTCGCACAAGAATTATCCAGCAAGTTATGTTTCATTCTTCACAGAGGATTACATCGCTGGGTTAGATTTTGGCATCTAGAATTACATTATGATCCTGAAACATCATTTAAAATAATTTCTACGTTTCTAAATGTATTTATGATTTAATTGTGCCTTAGATCACGATTTTTGTGATTATTCAATGTATAGTTGAGAAAAAAAAAAACCCATTTCTTGGATTTTTCCATTCAATTCTCTCTATGTGACTATTGAATTTAGTTTCTTCAACACTCTCCCCAAATCAGATTTTTTCTTTCTTGTTTGTCTTTCTGTTTGATTTATCCAGGTGGTTCTTTTCTTAGCCTGGCTTCCACAGCACACACATGCACCCCTCCATCGGCTCAAGGATAGATTTCAAAGAATCTATGAATTTGGTTTTTTAAATAGTTAAAAAATAGTTGGTAGTCTAAATAGTTAATAGTTCCTCAAACTTTATATAGCTTATTAGTTAATAAGACGTTAGGATAATAGTTACTTAATACTGAAAATCTCTCATTGTCCATGGAATCTGTGAGAACAATGTTCCAATTTAGCTCTCTTTTGTAAAAATCTGGACCTGTGAGGTCATTGATGGGACAAGTGAGTTGGATCTGCCATTTACCCCACTGGTGCTCTGGGAATTCTACTGATTTGAACTTCATTTTCATTATTTCTGGGAAATGTTCTCTTATGACTCCTTGGAAACTAGTGTTTGGATTCTTTTCTTCTTCATTGGTCTTCAGAAGTGTAATTAATTTGACATTAATTAAATCTAGAAAAACCAAAGCCATCCAGAAGAGGCCAAGCAAGATGATGAGTAGACGGGAGAAGCCTGTGCCATATGAGGCCTGTTAGGACTGCTTCCCCCAGAGAAGACTTAGAGGAGAAAGTAATGATGACAGTCAAGTACTTGAAGAGTTGAAGCCTGAAAGACTTGTTCTTTTTGTGCCTGGGGGGCAGAAGTAGGAGCTGGGAGTGGTGGTTGTTTTTTGAAAAAGATCAGTGACCGAGACCAATGGCATCATGGGATGATGTCTTGACTTGTGTGTGAATCGGACTGAAGTCAGGCAGATTTGCACAAAGTCCCCGGTCTCACTCTCTCATCCAGAGAGGCAAGACAAAGGTCTGCCCAGGATACAGTGACTGACCTTGGCATCTACGATGCCTGACCAAGTTCTCAGCACTCCACAGCACCTGCTTCAGCCACCTTTGGCGTTGGAACAAATGCTCTCATCAGCCATTCTTTTCCAGGGGAAGCCTTCACGTGCTTGAGGTGGGCATTCCCCTGAGATCCCAATGAGTCTGGTAACTCTCAATCTGGCTTAGCCCATCTGCTAAGACAGTTTTACCAAGGAGTGCCACCAGCTTCTTGGAGCCATATATGAGAGCAGGAGGAACCCAAAAGTGGACGAGCAGCCTTAAAAGGGGCTCAAGAAGCCCTCCCATAAGAGGTGCTAGTTCTTTCTGCACACCCCAAGAGCTGTGATTGGAAATTACAGAGGCAATGTGTGATTCGGTACAAAGAAAAGCTTCCTGAGAATGACTGACATCCACAAGTACAATGAGCTGTCTCAGGAGGGATGGAGGTCTCCCTCGTTGGAGGCTCTCTGGCAGTTTGTAAATCTTGACCTCTCTGCAATAGCATTTGATGCTACTGTTGATAATGACCACCCAGACAACCTCACTTCTCCAGTATTTGCTCTTTCCTGAACACTCCTCTCTTCTCTTCTTTTTTTGTCTCTTTGCCTGAACCATCATCCAAGTCCTTCCTTCTTTGAATGGATGTACCCTGAGTCTCTCCCCTTGGCCTGTCTCCCCCTCTTCTTTATTCTCTTTGCAGACCTATCAACTCTCACAGTTTCTACTGCCAGCTCTATGCAGACGGTTCTCAAATCAATGTATCTAGTCCCCCTCTCTCTTCTGAGTCACACCCACCATTACTAACTACCTTCAGATACTGCCTCCTGGCACCCATTCTCATCTCCCACAAATCCAAGTAGACCCTGAGAGTCATAACTCCTTCCAAAGCTCCTTACATGGAGCCAGGCTTCTTCAATTCTCCTAGACCCATGGTGGCGAACCTATGGCACACGTGCCAGAATGGACACTGAGAGCCCTCTCTGTAGACAGATGCGCCATCACCCCAACACAGAGTTCACTACTAGAAAGCCAGAGGGGCAGGGGCCGGGTTGCCCACCTCCCCCTCTCCCTGGGCACCATCAATCACCCTTCTAAATGGCTCGCCATCACTGTCCTAGACTGTCCATACCACTCTGTGGCCAAATCTCGCTATTTCTAGTCCCGCCACTCAGTACGACGGAACACAACATTTCTCCTATCTGTCCCCTTCGTTCCCCTCGCACAGTCACTGTCCTAGTTCAGACCTTCTCGTGTAGCCTGTGTCATAACCTCCTGACAGGTTTTTCTGGCTCCTCCCTCCAATCTTTCCCCTCAATGCCCAATTGACGTCCTAAAACTCAGTCCTAACCATGTCACGAGATGCTCCAGAGACTCACTCTCATCTCTAAAATAAAACAGGCTCTTCTGCTTGGCCCCTAAAGCCCATTCACTTTGTTGTTCAGGCATCTTCAGTCGTGTCTGACTCTTCGTGACCCCATTTGGAGTTTTCTTGGCAAAGGTACTAGACTGGCCTGTTGTTTCTTTCTCCAGCTCATTTGACAGATGAGGAAACTGAGGCAAATGGAGTTAAGACACTTGCCCAGGATCACCCAGCTAGCAGGTATCTGAGGCTGGATTTGAACTCAGGAAGAGGAGTCTTCCTAACTCCAAGCCTAGTGCCATCCCCACAGTGCCCCTCACTGCCTTCTCACACTGGTCACCCATTCCACCCATTCCAGCCAAACTGTCCCACTTGCTGTTGCTTGTGCTCTATCCTAAAGCCCTACTTCTATAACTCTGAGCAGGATCTCCCCAGGTCTGGAATGTACCCCCTCCTCCTCTCTGCTGCTTAGACATCGAAGGTTATGTTCAGACTTTCTCAGGGGCCACCTCCTCCAGGAAGCCTTTCCTGATCACTCTGGGGTCACTGCTCTCCCTCCACCCCAACATACCTGTGTATATAGATAATGGATGGAGAGCCAACCTCAGACAAGAAGCCCTGAGTTCAAGTGTCACCTCTGACACATACTGGCTGGGTGACCCTGGGAAAGTCACTTAACTCCTCAGTACCTGGGCCACTCTAGATTGCGGACATAGCACACTCACTGAAGCTATTCTCCTAACCCTGCCTGGTCCCAAGAGGAAGACTCCAGGTCGGCTGGGGGCTCTTGTTACCCCCTGAGGGTCTTTTCTAGTGCTCAGAGCTCCCAAGCCCCCACCAGTGGGGCTCTTCCTGTGATTATCAGGTTAGTCATCCAGAACCAATTTGTTTTTAGGAACTGCCATTCATTATGGCAGGGCATTGAATTCAGAGGGAAACAGAGGCCACCAGACTGTGTGGAAGGATCTCTCTGGACTGCATATTCACTTAGAAAATGGCATAGTCACATTATTTTTTCTACTGCATTTTGTTACATGTTTTCCAATTGTATTTTCTTCCTTTCTTTTTAAACCCTTCCCTTCCGTTTTAGAATCAATACCATGTATTAGTTTTGAGGTAGAAGAGCGATAAGGGCTAGGCCATGGGGATTAAGTGACTCACCCAAGGTCACACAGCTTGGCCGTGTCTCTGAGGTCAGATTCAACCCAGGACTGGCTCTCTATCTACAGAGTCACCTAGCTGCCCTCTCCCATTAGATTTCCACCTGGTTTGGGCTCTCTGGGGAGCCTGTCTGAGGAGCCTCTTACCACCCTAAGTGAGGCAGACTGGTTGTTGTTTATTGGGGGAAGGTTGGGGGTTGGACAAGGCCCCCTCTAAGGTCCCTGCAGGCCCCGCCCTGCCATCCAAACAAATGAGTAAGGCCATAGTCTGAGGCTCGATCTGGGTGACTCAGGCTCCCGAGTCTGCCTCGGCTTGGGGAGGGAAGAGAGAAGGGAGCTCGTGAGCAGGGTCCCCAGCGAAAGTGGGGCTCCCGCCCCGCCCTCCAATCTGGCTTCTTCCTCTATCCTCAGCCATCCCCGGGTTCAGCCCGGGAGAACGCTGCTGCTGAATGCTTTTTTCTTAGGGAAGTCTGTTTCCCCCTTTACTCCTGGAGGGAGTCTCAGCTGCTCACCCCTCGGGGAGCTGGCAGCAAGCTGAAGGCTTGGGAACGCCTGCAAATGTGCGGCTCCTGCACGAGTCCCAGAGTGCCCTTCGGAAAAGCCCCGGCTGCTCTTGGGGAGGAAAGCGGGACAGACGGAGCTCAGGCTCTTCTGGTTCTCATCCCCCCATGACTGGCTGTCAAAGGGCCAGCATGGAGATCTGCTCAGGTGTGCTCATCCCGCCAGGCAGGGGATGGGGGGCGGGGAGCCCTCTGAGCGAGAGGAGGTGCACCAGTTAGGCAGGGGTCAGGTGGCTGGCAGCTCCCCTCACCCACGCGCTCTGCTGGGGCTGCCCTTTGTCCCCAGCACTGAGGCCACTTTGGAGGTCCCTCCAGGTTTACAGCTCGGCAGGCTGGTGCAAGATGATGACTCAGCATTCTCCACCAGCACACACACGCACACACGCGCGCACACACACACACACACGTTCTCCTTTTTGGCTTCTTGGGGTAAATGCGACCTCTCAACGCAGCTCTTTGGCAAGCCAAAGGCCCCCATTCTCCACGGTGAGAGCCCTGAGGGGAGGGGGGAGTTGAGGGGGAACTAGACCACTCAGGGAAGGAAAAGGCAGGCAGAGGGAGCGACAGTGCTCGAACCCAGTGGACGCCCAGGGTCCCTGAAGGGTACTGGCCAGGTCAATGCTGTCCGAGATATGGAGAGCCTCAAACCAGCTAAAGCTAGCGCTAGGGACGCTGAGGCTGCAGCCCCAAGACCGCGTGTCAGCCAGCCCCTAACAGACCCGGCCGAGCCTTTGCGGGGGGAGGGGGGGAGGGAGAGGGGGTAGTTTTACATTGTAGCAAAGACGTATCCGCCCGTGGGATTTGAACTTGTCACCCTAGGGTCCAGCACTCCGCAGCCCAGGGAGAACCCCCGTGGACCACCAATCCCAATCTCCAATCATACCCCACTCCGGTCCCGCTCCAACCAATTACCGGGCGGCTCGGGAGTTTGGCTATGGGCGGAGACAACCCCCAGAGAGCGACAAAGTCAGCGGCCAATGGAAAACCGGAGAACGAGTGGCCGCCCACCGTGCCGTCCAATGGGAGAGAGGCGGCGGCCACGGTCCCCGAGGCTGCAGCTGCGGGTGCCGGTGACCGCGGGCTGCAGACCCCAGCGCTGGGGGGGAGGGGGGGCGAAACACAGGCTCGCCGCTGTCCCATCCCCGCCCGCCCTGTGCCGCCATCCTCCCTCGCCAAGTACCCCGTCCCGCTGTGGAACTCACCTGCTGGAAGCGAGGCTTGCCCAGCTGAAAAGGAGGGGTGTCCGCCGAGGCGGCTTCCGCCGTTGCTGCCGCCGCCGCAGTCTCCGCCATGGCCACTGATGCCCGCAATCCCCGGCCCTTTTAAAATGTCCCTCCTCGGCCCCCGCCGCAGCCGCCTCTCCCCATTGGCTGCAGCCAACCGCAGCGTCAGGGCAGTGCGGGGGATTATGGGCGATGTAGTCTCCCTTCCCTGCGCCCCTTCCCGTGCGCCTGGGCAGAGACCATAGAGTGAAGGAGCCAAGAGAGGCCAGAGCGTCTCCCACAGAGCTTAGGGGATGAGGCATTGCGCCAGCAGCCATCTTGGTATGGGGAACTAAACGTTATCAATAGCTTGGAAGGATGCGCCTAATGACTCTGAAAGGGCCCCACAAGGTGGCATTTTATGTGTGCAAAAGCAGAGACGCCTTTACTGTCCCCCAAACTCTAAATTTCTCTGACGACCTCCTCTAAGGTCAATTCCCTCCCACCATTGCCCTAAGGCTTCAGGGGGCCAATTTCAGACCTGGGGAGGAAGGGAGATGGGGGAGGTGGGGAGGCGGTGGCACAAAAAGCATTCATCAAGCGTCTATGCTGGCCAAAACCTCCTCAGCTACGGGTGGGTTTCTGTGTGCCCATGTGCCTTTGGCCCATCCAGGGCATGACTTATCCAGCCCTGCTTCCCTCTAAGGGAGCCCAATACATTCCCAGGAGAGAGCTGAGAATGGCAGTCAGCCTCTAGGCCCATGTCTGGAGTCTTGGTTTCAAATCCTGCCTCACACAAACACGTTGGCTATGAGAACCTGGGCCAGTCAATTCAGTTTGCCTCAGTTTCTTTGGCTATAAATGGGGGAAGAGTGCCTAAAGGGAGAATGTAGATAACGGGTTTAGGCCAGGACAGGCATTCTTAGTAGGTACTATGTGAGTGCTGGCAATGGTCAGAAGGAACTTGGGGTAAAAAATACACCCGTTGATGGAATACTACTGTGCTCAAACTAATAATGAACTGGAGGGATTCCATGTGAACTGGACCCACCTCTAGGAACTGATGCAGAGTGAAAAGAACCAGGAGAGCATTGTACAGAGACAGATACATTGTAGCACAATCAAATGTAACTGACTTCGTTACTAGCAGCAATGCAATAACCCAGGAAGGACTTATAAGATGCTCTCCACATCCTGAGAAAGAACTGTGGGAGCAGAAACTCAGAAGAAAAACATCAGACTGATCACATGGGTTGATGGGGATAGGATTGGGGATGGAGACTCTCAACGACCAGCCCGGGGCAACTATCAATAAAATGGAATGGATCTTGATCAATGACCCATGTAAAAACCAGTGGAATTGAGGAGAGATACAGGGAAGGTGGGGAGGAGTTTTGGGGGGAGGGAAAGAACACCATGGAAAAATATTTTTAAAAAATTTTTTTAAATACCCTGGCATTCTCACTAGCCTCTGAGCCCCACTCCCGGGGAACCGGCTGAACCCAGGACACTGCAGGGCTGGCTTCTTGTCACTGCCTCCCTCAACTTTGTGTCTAGGATGGTGCCTGAAACCCAAGTCCTCGGGTTCTTCCTGAAACGTTGGATGGAAGGCCTGATGCTCACTCCCGGCTCGGTTTGTGCAGGCTGGAGCGCCTGAGCTTGTTGGGGAGGGGGGGGGTTGGAGGCCCCCCCCCCCCCCCGCATACCCTGCTGCCCCTCCCAGCTTGTTCCACTGAGGGGATGGGGATCTGTGGCCATGGGCATGCCCAGGCGCCTCTCTCAGCTCTCTGATCTCTAGGCCTCAGCAGTGGAGATTGTGGCTGGCCCATCCAACTCTTGGTGACCCCGTGGGGGGGGGGGGGGATCTCCTACAGACATTCTATCTGCCACTTCCTTCTCCAGCTCCTCAGTCAGATGAGAAACTGAGGCAGACGGGGCAACATGACTTGCCCAGGGTCACACAGTCCATGTCAAACTCGGGAAGAAGAATCTGACTGGTGCCAGGCCCAGTGCTCTGGCCAGGATGGACTGGTGGGGCCTGAAACCAAGCCCAAGGCCAGCCCCAGACTGCAACTGGCCAGTCATTTATTTCCCTTGTGTGCCTCCGTCTCCTCATCTGTAAAATAGGGACCAGCCCCACTCCCCAGGATCCAAGGAGGCCGTCAGAACGATCCCGGCACAGGGCCTGGCACAGGTTCTGCCTCAGATATGGGCGCCAGCCAGTCCCGGGTGCGAGGAATCCTGTGGTCCCTCCCCCGGCCCAAGAACTGCGCGGAGCCACCCTGCCTAGAGGAATCCAATTTTTATTCTTTGTAAAGTGCTTCAAACGCAAAGAACAAGCTCGTCAGAACAGGAGGACAACAGGGAGGACAAACGGGAAGCAAAGCTGGTGGCCCCCTCACTCTGCGCCAACTTGGGGTGCATATGCCGGCTTCGCCTACGAGGGGGCATCTGAGGTCTCCATCTCCGGCCCCCCCACACACGGGGCTCCAGGCCTCCCCCCACCCCATGGATGAGGCTTCCTTTTTAAAGTGCAGCAGTGGGGCGCTAAGGCAGCGGGCCAGGGGCCAGGGGGCACCCCAAAGGGCAGCAACCCAGTGTGGCCAGGAGAGCCCCAGGGGGCACACCCAGCCCCCCATTCCGGTCTCCTGCACCCCAAAGCCCCTCCTCCCTGACCAGGGGCACCCCCTCTTCTCTCTGGGGGAGGGCAGGTGGGAAAAGCCCATCATGGAAAGGAAGGCGGGACAGGTGGCCCCCCCCAGCCTCCGCCCCGCCGGCCCCCCCACAAGGCACATGTTACGTTCTAGTGATTTTTGCTAAGGACGCGCCGCCGGGCTGCGCTTTGGGCATATGAACGGCAAAGCGGAGAACAGAGAAGCTTCGAAGGGGCAAAACCCGAACGGATCCGGGACAGGAAGCCGGGCCAGGCAGAGACAGGGACCCCGAATCCCACCCAGCACCCCTACACGCACCGGGGTGCCCGTCTGGGGAGGGGCCGGGACGAGGCCGACATCCACTGCTGGGAAGAGCCGGTGCCTGCAGGGGTGCACGCGTGTGCGTGTACATGTGTGTGGGTGCGTCTGCATATGTGTGCCTGTGTGCGGAGTGTGTGCGTGTGTGTCTGCGTGTGCGCGTGTGCCTGCGTGGGCTCACTTGGGGCGCCCGCGGGGCCCGGCGGGGATCTGCAGCAGGGTGGGCGACGTGTCCATGATGCGCACCAGCAGCTGGTCGATGTAGCTCTCCAGCTCGTGCACGTGCTCGTCGCGGCGGCTCAGCTCGCGCTCGCGCTGCGTCAGGAGGGCGATCAGCTCGTCGTGCGTCAGGTGGTAATACTTGGCCGCCTGGTCGGGGGGCTGCGAGGGGTCCTGGCGGGGCAGAGCCGAGGCTGAGGGCAGCCCTGGCCGGGCGCTCGCTGACCGAATGACCAATGGAGCCCGAGCCCCCCTCCCCGCCCTCTGCGCCCCCTCCCCGGCCGGCGGCTCACCTTCAGCTTCCCCTTGGACTCGGCCGTGTGCTCGGCCTGGGGAGCCACGGGCTGGACGCTGCCGGACGTGACCGTCTTGAGTTTCTCCAGGCCACTGGTCAGGGCCGAGCCGAGGCTGGAGCGAGGCGGCTTCTTGTCTGTGGCCGCTTCGGGAGGGGCCGCGCTGAGGGGCTTCACGGGGTGGGGGCTGTGGAGAGGCGGGGACGTCAGAGGGGGCCTCGAGGGGCCAGGCCGGGTGGCTGGACAGAGAGTCGGGCCGGAGCCGGCCTCCAACACTCTCTGGCTGAGTCACCGCACCCCCCTGGCGGCCCTTCATTGGCCTTGATTCCAAGAAGGGAAAGGTGGGGGAAGGGGAGCCCCTGACACCTCCAGGGGCCCCCCCAAGTCTGGCTCTGGCCCAGGACACACCTGTGCCCCCCTCAGCCCACCCAGGCTGGGGCTCCGGGAAGGTCCAAGGCAGGAGGTGGGGTTGAGGGGCCCAGTGGGCCTGCTAGGGACCCCCTGAAGTGTGGGGCTGACTTCCCCTAGTAACCTCTGGAGGCTGCCCAGGGCCTCCAGAAGCAACAGCACCATCTTCCTTTTGGCATTCAAGGCCTCCATGACGTCCCAGGACTCTCCACTGCACAGACTCCCTCTCCCACCTGCCCTCACTGCGTCACCTCCTCCTGGTCTCCCTCCAGTCCCAGCTGAAATCCTGCCTCCTCCAGGAAGGCCTCCCTGGGCCCTGGAAGACCAGCACCTCCCCAGCCCCCCAGAAATCAGCCACAAATCAGCAGGCAGCAATGCCTGACCCTCCATCATCCACAGGGCTGGGAAGGGAGAGTGAAAAGACCCCCCCCAAAGGCACGGGGACCCCCCCCAGATGGAGCCCAGCGAAGAACCACCCGACACCCTGAGACAAGGGGAGCCTCCAAAGGCAGGTGGAGGCCGGTGGGGGAGACCCGACCCCATCCGAGGAAGAGGCCCAGTGGGGGACGAGGAGGCTGCGGGAAGAACTGAGTTCGAGTCCCTCCTGAGCCATCCTGACCACGAGGCACCCCACCAAGGCTTTTGGGCTATTTGGGGAGAGGCTGAGGGGGGCCGAGAGGGGCCAAGAGGGGTCAGAAGCCGCAGGAGGACTGCAGGGAGGCCCAACAGCAGGGAGAAAAACACGGAGCCTCCCTGGCCAGGCAGGCCCAATGGAGGCTGGAGGCTCCCCCTCTCCGGGGTCTCTCCAGGCCAGGAGGGGAGGCTGGAGGCCCGAGCAGTGGGGGTGGGGCAGCTAGGAAGCCTGAGACCACATAGGGGGGAGGGGAGGGGGGATGGTCCTCCCGGCCCCCTTTTACAGAGGAGCAAACAGCCAGACAGGCTGCCCACCATGGAGGGCTGCCTCCAGCCCCCCCAGCCCAAGGCGAGGGCCGAGCGAGCGGCCCAGAGGCGCCACCCAGTGGCCAAAGCCCAAACGGCAGCCGTGCCAGCAGAAGGAGTTGGGGGACAGAGGGGGGGTCTTGGGGAGGGCCACAAGACCTTGGACAAGTCTCTTCTCCACTGCCCCGCCCCCACCGCTCTTCACCTGATTCTAAGGCGGACGATGAGGGTTAACAAGGAAGAAAAATAAAGCGGGACGAGGAGCCGGGCAAGCCCCCCCCACCCCACCCCCCGTCCCCTCTTCCCTGGGGTGCTTCCCGTCTGCTCCCGAGAGCCTTCCTTGGGTGCCGCCACTTGAGTGAGGCGTTTGCTGACTGACTCACGGATCACCACGGGCCCCGGGGGCTCCCCACTCCCATCCGCAACCCCAAAAGGAGGCCCAGCCGGTTCTCCTGGACACATCGGGGCGCCAAGGACCACCGGGGAGCCTGGGGAGGCCAGCAGGAGAGGGGGAAGAGCCCCCCCCTGGAAAGGCAGACCCTGCCGCCATCGCCCCTCCCCCACAGGCCCAGTTAAGATGGTGGAGGAAGGATGTGCGACCCCCCAAAAAAGACACGAATCACCCCCAAACAGCACAGCTGGAGGACCCCCCCCC
>NC_058131.1:30538085-30558552 GCF_016433145.1 Gracilinanus agilis
AAAGGATGGAAGGAAGGAAAGAGGGAGGGAGGGAAGGAAGGAAGGAAAGAAAAAAGGAAGGAAAGAGGGAGGAAGGGAGGGAGGGAAGGAAAGAAGGAAGGAGGGAAGTTAGGGAAGGTAGGATTGTCATTGTCTCTCCCCACCCAACTCAACCTTGAGGTCAGGTACTAGGAGGTCCTCTTCTTTTGTCTCCCCCCCATTGAGCCTAGCACAATTCATATCAACAAACGTTTATTCAGCATCTGCTAAGGCACTGGTCTAAGAACTCAAAGTTGTTGAGTTGCTTGTCTTTTGGTTTGTTTTTTACATGACACAAATTGTTGTTGGTGGTGGTCCTTCATTTTCCAAGAGGACCAATGATATCATAGAGGGATGTCTTGACTTGCTGGTGAATTGGATTTAAGTGAGGCAGCGTTGCCTCCCAATCCCTACTTTGATGGGTTTACATTTACATAGATACTTATAATAATAGCTAACGAATATGGTACTTTAAGGTTTGCAAAGCACTTTACACATGTTAACTCATTAGATACTCACAACAACCCCAGGAGGTAGAGGCTGTTGTTATCCCCATTTTACAATTGGGGAAACTGAATCACACAGAGGATAAGTGACTTGCCCAGGGTCACACAGCTCAAATTTTTTTTTAGAACATGTTTTCTTGACTTGGGGGGGGGGATAATATAAATCTCTTTGAAGCTGAATGTGTACAATCCTTTTCTAGCCTTGCATGATTCATATGGTTATAGCAATATTCTCAGAGATTCACTCTGTGTGTATGTATTGTGTACTTACACAGATAATTCTGAGGTTGGATTTGAACTCAAGACTTCCTGACTCCAGGCACAGAGCAACATACACCATGTTACCCCCTAGCTGCCTAGGAAGAAAAAGATTCTGAATGGTATAAGTGATCTCCATGATGGCATCAGTGATCCAATTTGTACTGATGATAAAAGTCTTCAGAGAGCCCCCAAGAGCCAGAAATCAGACTTCTCTCCCCAGTCAATCAGTAGCCATTTATTAAGCTCCTACTATGTGCTGGGCATCTGCTTGAGGATGCTGGAAAATCTTGGATGTGGTATATGGTATATCTGTTAGAAGTCAACAAATACAAATTGAATTGATTTAAACCCAGCACCCACAGGGGCTTTGAATGAAGCCCACAATGGGATGGAATGACCCATTTCAGGACTTTTGTCTTCTCTAAACTTTAGAGACCAGTCTGTAAAATAGGGCTAGCCAAGGAACAAGGATTCTGCTTCATCTACAACAGCAATATCAATAATATAAGTGTCCGGTTTTCTACAATAATAATAGCTGCTATTTCTAGAGCACATTAAGGTTTGTAAAGTGCTTTACAAATATGCTCTCGTCTTCACCTCACAACCACTCTGAGAAGTGCTGTTATCCCCATTTTACAGAGGAAAAGACTGAACCTCACAAAGGTTAACCATGCCCAGGGTCACTCAGCACCTACATGTCAGAAGTGGGCTATGGGCAAAGGTCTCCCCACTCTGCCCCTGGCACTCCCACCCACCTACCTCCCAAGGTTGCTGTCCCATGGAAGATCAACTGTGAGCGCTGAGTCTGATGGTACGGCTGGGTGGCTGCACAAAATGAGGTCTGCCTGCGGAGGGAGTTTGGGGGTGTTGGCTCCCTGGGTGGCCTTCGAGTGTGTGTGGAAAGCATCCGGGTTAGATGTTGGCAGTGCCTGGGCAGGAAGAAGGGGCAGCCCCATCCTGACAAAACCTCCTTCTCCCTTGGCCCTTCACCCTCCCGATTTGGCAAGATTGCATTTCCTCCTCACTGGCTGCTGCAGAGAGAGGACTAGGTGGGGCCCTTCTGGGGAGCCCTGATGTGCTCTGTGGGGTTCCTGCCTAAAAGGGGAGGGCAAGGAGTGTCCGAGGAGCACGAGGGGAGGACCTCAAAGGTCTTGGGTCCAAAACCTGCCCCACCCAATTACAAAAACACTGTAGAAGTGGAACAATCTGGGAAATTCAGAGCAGTAAAAACAAACCAAAAAAAAAAAAAATTGGCTTTGGAGGCAGATCTAAATTTGAATTCTGGCTCCGCCAACCTTGGGCAAAATGTGTCACCTCTTGGGGCTGGATGAATGATGAGGGTTGGACTCCAGGGTCTGTCTGGCTTGCAATCCCTGGCAGACCCCGTGATCCTGAGGGTGCCAGATGAAGGACTGGCTTGGTTCTGTCTAGGGACTTCGGGGTGCCTGGGTCTCTGAAAGCCTTCTCCCTGTGACTTTGGACGTTTGAAGGGAACGACTGCGCTGCCCCTAATCTCCTCCATCACGTAGACATTCCAAGAAGCAGAGATCTTGACAAATTTGTGACTAGAAGCACTCAGCTGTAGAAGGTTCTGGGGACTCAGCCAAGTCTCTGGGTCAGTGCTTCCCCTCTGCTGAGACGTTGGCTGCCCCTTGAACTTCAAAGAGACTGAAAGAGTTATTGTGCCTTGTGGGGTGAAAACTTCAGGACATTCTCTCCTGCCCAATGCTACCCTTGGAGTATTCTGTCCTCCTGGTCTTCTGAAGCCTCCCCCCCACACCCCAAAAGACGTCAGTGGTGTACAGTCAGCCACTCAGGCGTTTGTTGAGCACCTACTATGTGCTAAGTGATGAAGATATAAAGAGAGATAAAAGATAGCCCTTCTCTCAAGGAGCTCAGGCTCATGGGAGAGACAATGTGCAAACAACTGTGTCCTAACAAAATACAGACAGGAAAAACTGGGGACGTCTCAGAGGAACAGCACTAGTACCAAGAGGGATGGAGAAAGGCCCCAGGTAGAGGGTCTGATACTTGAAGGAAGTCAGGAAGCTAAAGATGAGCTGGTAAAACATTCCAAGCCTTGGGGACAGTCAATAAAAATGCCCAGAGTTGGGGCTGCTAAGTGCCACAGTGGATATAGAGCACCAAGCCCGGAAGCAGGAAGTTCTGGGTTCAAATCTGACCTCAGATTCTTCCTAGCTGTGTGACCTTGGGCAAGTCATTTAACTCTGTTTGCCTAGCCTTTGCCCTTTTGTCTTAGAGTTATTACTACAACAGAAGGTAAAGATTTTTTTTTTTAATACCTAGAGTTGAGAGCTGGAGGCTTCATTAAGGGACAGCAAGAATGTCAGGATCACTGGATCACAGAGTTAGTGAGGGGGTAGGAGAGGGTGAAAGGAGGGTTGAGTTGTAAGAAGACAGGAAGGAAGGAAGGATGGAAGGAAGGAAGGAAGGAAGGAAAAAGGAAAGAAGGAAGGAAGGAAGGAAGGGAAGAAGGAAGGAAAGGAAGAAGGAATGAAGGAAGGAAAGAAGGAAGGAAGAAAGAATAGAAGGAAGGAAAGAAAGAAGGTAGGAAAGAAGGATGGAAGGAAGGAAGGAAGGAAGGAAGGAAAGAAGGAAGGATAGATGGAAGGGGAAGGATGGAAGGACGGAAGGGAGGAAGGAAGGAAGGAAGGAAGGAAGGAAGGAAGGAAGGAAGGAGCCAGATTAAGAAAGTTTTTAAAAGACAAATAGAGTTTTATATTTGATCCTAGATGTCATTGGGAGCCACTAAAGTCTATCAAACAGGAGAAAGATCATTTTGACAGCTGAGTGGGTGGAGGAGGGGACTTGAGGCAGGAAGACTCCCAGTAACTATGGCAACTGTCCAGCCCTGAGGTGATGGGACCCGCACTAGGGAGGAAGCTTTGTCAGAGGAGAGAAAGGGGCATACTGGAGAGAAGTGGAAAACCAACACTGCCAAGTAGTTCATGTCTCTGATTCCTTCCTCCATCAGTCCCTGGAAGGCATCAGTTTCCCTAAGAAAAATTAGTAAAATCCAGATGAATTTATGAGTTTCTTGGTTTTGCTCAGTCAAAGGAATCTGATCAAATCCCCTATTTCAAACCAAGTCTGAGAACCGCTGCCTGCCTTTCCTCATGATCCTCCAGGGCAGCTGGAACCCCTGGCACAGTATCTCAATCCATCTGAGCTCCTTCAGTCAAAGTCCAACAGCCACACACATTCTTGACTTTCATTCTTCTTCAGTACCACCAATGGCTGCACATCATTGGTCTTAGCCAAGGTACAGCAGCAATGGAGGATCATAGGAACTCCATAAAGAAAGGCTCAGCCTCAACTGTCCCAGGGACATCTTCTTAATTGGGAGCCGTGGGAGCAAATCAGGAAAGTCATACTGAGGAGGCAGATTGAAGACAGAAGCCCAAAGAGTATAGAATGAGAGATGGAACAGGAGCTAAAACAATTCTCTTTGGAAAGGTCCAAAACAATAGAGGCCAAGAAAGCCTAAATTCAGGAACATCTCCTTAAGGCAGAACCAGAGAGGGTACAATCTAAACCAACTGAAAACCTGGGATCAAAGGACTTCTCAAAATCACAAAAGATCCTCCAGCGTTAGAAATGGTCATAGGGGGTTAGCTGGGTAGCTCAGTGGATTGAGAGCCAGGCCTAGAGATGGGAGGTCTTAGGTTCAAATCTGGCCTCAAACCTACTTCCCAGCTGTGTGACCCTGGGCAAGTCACTTGACCCCCGTTCCCTAGCCCTTACCTCTCTTCTGCCTTGGAACCACAATATTGATTCTAAGATGTCAGGTAAGGGTTAAAAATAATAATAATAAAGAAATGGTAATGGGATGGGGCAGCTAGGTGGACAGTGGATAGAGCACCCAGCTTGGAGTCAGGAGGACCTGTTCAAATCTGGCCTCAGATACTTCCTAGTTGTGTGACCCTAGTCGAGTCAGAAGTCAGAAGGTAGGGTTTAAAAGAGAAAAAAGAAAAAGGACAAAAGAAAAGGCCAGGAGAGCAATCACCATGTTCCCAGGTTAGGGAGGGTCTTCCAGACCCTCACAGGAAATGCCAGAATTATGTGACGTTACCTGGAATGTTGAAGGAAGAGAGAGACAAAAAACAGAGTGGCCTCTTTTGAAGGTTTTAGGCCAAACCCATCCATCTCCCACTTTGGCCCTCCCAGAAGAACTGAAGGCTCACCCAATGTCTTCTGCATCATCCCAAAGCAACAAGGCCTTTAGAGGGGTTTTACCTCCCAGGAAAGGGCTAGACGCTCCATAAGATGCCCCCACAGGCCCATCTCCACACAAACATCATAGGGTTCCACCGCTGCTACTACACTACTAAGAAGAAGTGCAAGTTAGACCACCTCTAGGGTTCCAGAAGAGATTGGCCAAGATGATAAAAATAGAAAATGGGGACTACTAGAGGGCCAGCAAGAGAGATACGCCAAGAAACTGCTGGGAGGGCTGGGGGTTGGTGAGGCCATTCTAGAAGACCCTTTGGACCTCTACCCCACCCCTAATCCTCAAGAGCCACGGGGAGAGTCTTTTCTCTGCAGCCCCTGACAATCACCCTCTTCTCTCCAGGCTCTCCCTGATTCTTCTCTCTTGTCTCTTGGGCTCCTTTGCTCGTGCCTGATAACCTTGAGGGTCTCACGGGGGCTCTGTCCTGCACCCTCTTCTCTTCTCCCTTTATACTATCTGACTTGGTGATCTCCTCTCCACCCATGGATCCAATGATCATTGTGATGTGGATGATTCTCAAATCTAGCCCTAACCCCTCTCCCAACCTCCAGTCCCACATCTCCAGCTGCCTGGTAGGTATCTTAAACTTGATGCCCAGAGGCACCTTTTTGTTTTCTAATGTTTTAAAACTCTCACCTTCCATCTTAGAATCAACAATGTGTATTGGTTCCAAGGCAGAAGAGCGGTAAGGACTAGACAATGGGGGTCAAGTGACTTGCCCAGGGTCACCCAGCTAGGAAGTATCTGAGGTCAGATTTGAAGCCAGGACCTCCTGATTCCAAGTCTGGCCCTCTATCTACTGTGCTACCCAGCTGCCCCTTCCATAGATATCTTAAACTCCTCATGTCCACAAATGAACTCATTATCCCCGAACCCCGCTCCACAAGTCTCTTTCCCCCCAACTTTCCTATGGGAAAAGTGTTGAGGGCACCACCCCCCTCTCAGTTGCACAGACTTCCCATTCTGGCTCCCTCCGCCATAGCCAATCTGTTGCCAAGTCTTGTCAATTCTAACTTCCCAACATCTCTTATGCATTTCTCCTTCTCTCCCCTGACATCTCCATCATTCTGGGACAAGCCCTCCTTACTTCACTCATGGACTTTTCAAATTCCTCTCCCCCTCTCAAGTCCTTCCCCATTCCAATCTATCCCCCACCCAGGAAACAAAGTGATCTTTCTAAAGCACTGCTCTGACCCTGTCCATCTCCCTACCATCCAATAAAATTCAATGGTCCCCTATTGCCTCTAGGATCAAAGATAAAGTCTTCTGTTTGGCTATTAAAAGTCTTCATAATCTGACCCTTTTTTACCTTTCCAGGAAGACTTGAGTTCAAATCCAGCCTTGGCCACTAGATGTGTGACCCTGGGCAAGTCACTTAACATGGTGTGCCTCCATGTCCTCATCTATAAAATGAACTGGAGAAGGAAATGGCAAACTACTTTAGTGTCTCTGCCAAGAAAACTGGAGATGTGGGACTGGAGGTTGGGAGAGGGGTTAGGGCTAGATTTGAGAATCATCCACATAACAATGATCATTGGATCCCTGGGCAGTGAGGAGATCACCAAGTCAGATAGTATAAAGGGAGAAGAGAAGAGGGTGCAGGACAGAGCCCCCGTGAGACCCTCAAGGTTATCAGGCACGAGCAAAGGAGCCCGAGAGACAAGAGAGAAGAATCAGGGAGAGCCTGGAGAGAAGAGGGTGATCGTCAGAGGGTTACAAAGACTCAGACACAACTGAATAAAATAATAAAGCCACTGTTGGCAAGTTGCTTAACCTTTCTCAGCCTCAATTTCCTCACCTGTAAAATGGAAATAATCATAGAACCTACCTTCCAGGGGTGTTATAAGGACCAAATGAGATAATATGAACAGGGTTGTAAGTCTACATAAATGCTACCTACTAATCTCTCAATTCTCAACTCTCTGACTATGTAAGCTGTAGCTCTCAGTGGTAAAGGGAATTTCCTTACCGGGACTTCCCTACAATGAGGAAATCATGGATCTTCTTAAGGGAGACAGATAGACAGAGATGGGAAGAGAAGAGAGAGACATTTTTAAAAAGCCAGAAAGAGAGAGAGAAGAGGGAGAGACAAAGGCAGAGAGAAGAAAAAAGGAGAACGAGCCAGGAGCAGGAATGAGGGGTATTTTGAATGTGAGGTGACATTTTAACATAGAGGTGGGGATGTCTCGCTGGCAATTGGAAATGTTAGGTTGGAGCTTAACAAAGAGATCAGGGCAAGGCAGTTAAACGTGGGAATCCTCTTCCTGGAGGTGAGAAATGAAACCTTGGGAGCAGAAAGAATAGCACAAGGAGAAAGCCTCAGGGGCTGCCTGTAATTAGAGTAGGATGGACATGGAGGAGTCCTTATAAAAGCCAGAAAGGAACCAAACAGAGAGAGGGAAACTGAGTGAGTGCAGTGCTAAGCTATAATTAGCGATACTGAGTTTGGAGGCAAATACCACAATTGGGTGGGGGAGGAAAGGAACAGGCAGAAAAGGGAAGGGATACCATCTGCCTGGGAAGTCCTACCAGGGTCAGGGAGAAGGGTGGACCAGCAGAGGGGCTCCCCTAGGGTATGAGAAGACCTCAGGAACCCACCACAGAAAGGAGCAGGAAAACATCTAGAAGTCCTTGAGAGATTCAAATCACCTGGCCCAAATGAATTATATCCTTTGGTACTGGAAGAACTTGTGGATATGTTTACTGAGTCATCATTAGTGATATCTGAAAAATCCTGGCGAACAGCAGACATTCTACAGGACTAGAGAAGGGCAAATGTCACACCAGTTTTCAAAAAGGGGAAGAGAATGGTGTCTGCAAATCATGGTCTGGTGGACTTGGCTCTGATTCCTGGCAAAAGTCTAGAAGGAATGACTAGGAACCTTTAGAAAGGGAAACAGTGATTGCAAAGTGCCAGCAGGGTTTTGTCAAGAGCAGGGCATGCCAGACTAACCTTATTTGCTTTTTTCGCAGGGTTATTTAACTGATAGGTCTGGAAATGCTATAGATAATATTTATCTAGATTTTTAACCAGGAATTTGATTTAAAAAAATCTCATGTTGTTCCTGTAGAAAAGATGAAGGAATATGGAATAGATACATGGATTTGGAAGTGGTTGAATGACTAGACTCAAAAGGCAGTCACTAATGGTCTAATGTCAACTTGGAAGGGGGTCTCTGGTGGAAAGAGCCAGGCATTTCTGGTTGGCCCTTCACTGCTTGATGTTTTTATCATCCACCTGGCCAAGGGCAAAAATGGGTACACAAATGGAATGGATATTATTGTACCGTAAAATATTATAAATTCAGAGAAACTCTGTAAGACATATGAACTGATACCAAGTAAAAGAATCAGAACCACAGAAATGGCTGCTCTTATGTAAAGAGAGAAAGTCTGAAAGACTACAGAGGTGTACCCAGGTAAATGACGTTATATGAATATGATAGAATATTATTGTACCGGGGGCAGCTGGGTAGCTCAGTGGAGTGAGAGTCAGGCCTAGAGACAGGAGGTCCTAGGTTCAAACCCGGCCTCAGCCACTTCCCAGCTGTGTGACCCTGGGCAAGTCACTTGACCCCCATTGCCCACCCTTACCAATCTTCCACCTATGAGACAATACACCGAAAGTACAAGGGTTAAAAAAAAAAAAAAAGAATATTATTGTGCCCTAAAGAATCATGAAAACGTCAGACTCCCTGGAAGACTTGTATGGACAGATGCAGAGTGGAGTTGGTCAGACTCAGGCAAACGATATATACAATGATTACAGAGTTGTAAAGGAAAGCAAATTGGAAGAGTATTGATCAGCACAATGAACAATCCTGATTCTAAAGGACCAATGAGAAAGAGAGCCCGTTGGCTACCTTTGCCACTCTTTTGCCTTGGAACTGATACTTGGTATTGGTTCTAAGCCGGAAGGTAAAGGTTCTTAAAAAATAAAGTGTCAATGAAGCACTAAAAAATACTGACCCATACACTGTGTCCTCCATTCTGAGATACTTGACAAGTGGTATCCAACTTCTAATAATAATAATAATTCAATGGAAATAGGTCTTGCTCAATGATATATGTAAAAGCCAGTGGAATTGTGTTGGCTTATGGGGGGGGTTTGAGGGGAGGGAAAGAGCATGAATCATGCAACCATGGGAAAATATGCTTAATTAATTAATTAAAAGTTTTCAATTAAAAAATAATAATTCACATTTATTTAGTGCCTCCTTTATGTCAGGCCAAGTACTTTGTAAATATTATTTCATTTGATCCTCCTGGGCGGTTGATGCTATTTAATGCTATAATATAATATATATAATAATAATATATGATGCTGTCCATTTTATAGATGTGGAAACTGAGACAAAGTATGTTATAAGAATGTAATGGAATATTATTTAACCAAATGGCATAGCTAGTAAGTGTTTGAGGTCAAATTTGAACTTGGGTCTTTCTGAATCAAGGTCCAGAGCTCTATCCATTAAAACACCTCACTAGGCACAAGCTTCTGCTTCAAGCCCACCCCAAAGAAGGAGGAACCCACCCCCCTCCTCCATGGAGCTGCCCTTCAGCTCTCCGCAGAGGGCCATCACATCTCCCCTGAGTTATTCTCTTCTCCAGCTGAATGACTCCAAAGCCTTTAAGCAAACCTCGTATGCCAGGAATTCAGGACCTCCCAGCATCCTGGTTGCCTTGCAGGGACACACTCTCCAGGCTCCTGACGGCCTCCCTAAACCACAGCACCCAGACCCGAGCTTTGCTGGACGGGACCCTAAAAGGGGACGATGGGGGGCAGCCGGGTAGCTCAGTGGATGGAGAGCCAGGCCTAGAGACGGGAGGTCCTGGGTTCAAATCCAGCCTCAGACACTTCCCAGCTGGGCGACCCTGGGCAAGTCACTTGGCCCCCATGGCCCACCCTGACCACTCTTCTGCCTTGAAGCCAATACACAGAAGTTAAGGGTTAAAATAATAATAATAATAATAATAATAATAAAAAAGGGGACGATGGATGGGAAAACCTTTCCGCCTGTGCGGAGTACAGTTTGTGAGCTCCGGCTGGCCGTCCCCTGTGGGCACCCGGATCTAGAAAAGTGTGTCCTTTATCAGACTCCGAACCAACCCCAGGCTCCGGGTCCACAACTCTTTGGGCTATTGTGGAAAGAGAAGCCGGACTGTCCCAGGGGATGGCTTCCGCCAGGGGGACGAAGGAGGCTCTGGGAGTGCCTGCCTCGGACGGAGACTCGCCTCTCTTCTCGGTGGGATTCTCCAGGGTCCGCCAAGACTCTCTCCTGGACCCTCTTCCCGGCTGACTCTATAGAACAAGACGCTGGGCCGACCCCGGAGCAGTTGGCCATTCCCTTCTCCGGCTCATTCAAGAGATGAGGAAACTGAGGCAAACAGGGCGAAGTGACTTGGCTGGGCTCTTGGACTTGGGTCTTCCTGACTATAAGCCGGTGCTCCGGCCACTGGGCCCCTCGGCCGTCCGCCGGACATTTACGCTTCGACGTTACTCACGTGTCAGTGCGGGGGACCAAAGGGCCGAAGGGAAGGAAAGTGCCGCAGCCAGGAAAAAGCTCTCGGATGGGGTGTCACACGGCAGGGCCACAGCTTCACCCCCACACGCCGGCCCAAAAGAGGGGGACACCGGGAGGGCTCCCCGCTTTGGGCTTGCCTGGATGGGGAGAGACGATGCTACGAGGGTCTCCCGTCCAAACGTCTAAGAGATTGCAGAGGCGGCGACGCATCGCGGGGTCAAACGAAGGGGGAAGGAAGGCGAGTGAAGGCTGACTGCGGAGCCAGGAGGGGCCTTTGGGACCCCAGCAGGGCCAGTTAGCAGAGCAGACCAGTCAGAGGGTGTCTCCGAAGCCCTCCAGGACAGCCCATCCGGACCCCCAGGACCAGGCTCTCCGGCCCTCCTCTCGGGGAATCCTCAGCATCCCCGGAGGCTCCCCGTGTCTTTGCCTTCGGGCCCTGGTGCCTGGCAGTGAGTTTGGTAGCCGGTCGGCCCTCCATAAGTTCTTGTTCCGATTGTTGATTGATTTGGGGGAGCAACTCCCGGAAGGACAGTGGAGCGGAGGGCAGGGAGCTCGGAGAGGCGGCGGAGCTTTAGGAGAGGACCGCGGCCTGGGCGTTGGGAGGCTGGCCGCTAGCCTGACCCGGCCGGCCTGGCCGAGCTCCCTCCTCGCCCCTCGGAGGGCTGCTGGGAGGCTGCGTGCCGAAGGCACTCTTCGGTGGGCTCTCCGGACGCCCCGCTCCAGCGCCCCCCGCTGCAGGGCGGCACCCCGGCGTCCCGAAGCCTCTGCCACAGGCAGGCCCTGCCCGTCCAATCACAGCGCGGAGGCTCCCAGGCCAGGCCCGGCAATAAATGGGCCGCCTGTCCTCGGAGGCTGAGCCAAGCTGAGTCCCGAGACGGGCGTCGTGTCTCCGCGGGGCTGGCCGCGAGGGGCCGGCCTGCTTTTGGTCCAGGCGCTCCTCAAACTGTCTGCGAGGGCTCGAAGGGGACAGAATGGACAGCCGCGGCAGGACGGCCCCTTGGAAGAAGCGCCAAGGCATCTTCTGAAAGCGGGCAGCAGGCCAAAGGAAAGCAGGCCCCAGAGCAACGGGGAGGGAGGCTCCGAGGGGAGCCAGGCGTCCTGGATCCCAGAGGAGATCTGGCCTGAGCCGTCCCTGGCTTCGACACCTCGTCCCCTGTGGATAAATACAGGGTGAGCCGGGCCCCGGGCTGGCACTGCCCTGTGACTCAGCATCCCCAGCACAGAGCCAGCCAGGCCGGCTCGGGCGAGGCGGGCAACTCATGCTGTCTGGCCCCACTTACTATGAGCTCAGTCCTAGCCCCCAGTGACCCCGGACAGGGAGCAGCGCCTCTCTCCTCCCCAAAGGGCCTGACTCACCTCCCTGGCCCACGATCCTGGCTTGTCCCCAGCTCCTGTTCTCAACAGAATGCTCTTCCCTTCTCTCCTGGAATCCCTCCCCATCCTTTGCTTCCCAACAATCTCCTGCTCCGCTTCCAGGAAGTCTTCCAGGTGAGCTCCTCCCTCCCTCCAGTGATTCCTTTTTAAAAAGGACTCGCCTTCCATCTTAGAATCCATACAGAGTACGGCTTCCAAGGCAGAAGAGTGGTAAAGGCTAGGCACTGGGGGTCAAGTGACTTGCCCAGGATCATCCAGCTAGAAAGTGTCTGCCGTCAGATTTGAACCCAGGATCTCCCATCTCTGGGCCTGGCTCTCCACCCACTGAGCTACCCAGCTGCCTCTCCCTATACTGATTCTTTTCCTTATTTCGAGCCTCTTCGGTATTCATTAATCCAGTATTTATGGAGAGTGTAGGCAATTTATATTTTTTATGTTTCTATATAAATATTATCTGAGTAGTCTGTCTTCCCCAGCCAGCCAGGGGCTCCTGAGGACAGGACTGTGTTGCTCCTGGATCCCTTCACTTATTTCAGCCTCTTTCCACGGAGGAGGACAAATCGCTTCTCTTGAAGGACAAATTCCCTGATTAATCATTGCCCAGAGAGGAAACACCTGAGCAGCAGATCAGTGGATGGGGGAAGGGAGGGAAAGGGAAGGAAATCCTGTCTGCTCCTGTCCTAACTCTAAAACTCTTGGTCCAGCTGTTGCTTTCATCACTGGGCCAGAAAGGAAGACGGCATCCTCTGGACCCGTGTTAGTGAACGTACGGCACGCGTGCCAGAGAGCGCTGCTCCCCCCCCCTCCGGCAAGTCTGAGGACGTTTCTCTCATCCCCCCTCCTCGCCAGCAGCCCAATGGGAGCATTTCCTCCCTCCCCTGCCTAGGGTAAGGCGCCGGGCTCCCACGTGGCAGGAGGTTACGGTTTGGGCACTCGGTCTCTAAAAGGTTCACCATCGCTGGGCTAGACCATTAGAGTAAGGACGGCGTCCGCAGAATCCTCACTCGTCAGAGTCCAGGAGTGCTGCCCGACTGGCCCACAGGGGGAAAGGCTAAATTGGACCCATCCTCCTTTCTGCTGCCCTGGACCCTGGTGGCTCGAAGGATAGGGAAGAGCCTCTCTGCCCCCAGCTCAACCCTCATTCACCAACTGCCACACTAATCATAAAGTCAGCTTAGTGCAATCAAGTCATCCCTGTATTTGGAGACAGAATCGATCATTTTTAACCATGGCTCTGTGATCCGTGTGACTTAGCTTCTCTGGGACTCAGGCTTCCCATCTACATGAGAGGGATGGACAAGATTATGTCTAAAGTCATGATCCTTTTATAAGATCCCTCAGCTTAGTCAATTAATTAAGCATCTCACTCTTCAAGTAAGTAAAGTAAGTAAAATTTTAGCAAGTAATAATAATAAATAAGTATAAATATATATAAAAGTATAAATAAATAAAAAACAAATAAATAAAAGTAAAATATTACTTAAAGTAATAAAAAATATTAAAAATATCAAAGGTATTAAACTAATGTCCATTCTGTCATGCCTTTGGGTCTTCTATGAAGTGGCAAGCTGGTTCCGAAGCCAGCATTGCAGTGCCCAGGATCTTAGAGAAGAGAGCAGTTCTAGCCAAGTCCCTGAGAGGGAATCATTTGGGAAGGGTGAGAGTGTTCCAGGCTCCTCCTACCCCCTTGACAAGAGGAGGATCTTGAGAAAACTTGAGGGGATCATAGGATTCGGGCTTCTTATCGATGTTCTAACAGTATTCCTGGAACAGTAGAGGTTGGTGGTAGCATCTTCATCAGAAGCAAAGGGCAAATTCAGCATTCTGAAGAAATGCAGCTTCTGGGATGTTCAAGAAGCCTGGGGTGGTGGTAATGGGGAAGGGTTTGGGAGGGGCAGCTTCCCCATGTCTATGAGGAATTTCATGAAAACCCCACAAAGGGCTGAGAAAAGGACTCATGACAAAAGGACTGTGTTACCCCATTTTTGCTGAGTGCCTTAAACTTGAACCTACGTTCCCCTGAATTCTGAATGTACTTATGCTATGTAGCAACTGGTTGTATTATTCTACCTGAGTAAGTACCTATTTCTAAAGGCTAATTGAGTCTTGTTGACTAATTGATATAAATTGATAACCATTGGGTAGAACACACCGATGGGGGCTTAATAATAGAAAATGCTCTGAACTGACTTTAATACTAGAAAAGTGCCCTCAAACCTTGAAGGAAGATGTGGTTAGCTACCCTTTGGGGACCAACCTGACGATGTATTTCTTCCTCTCTTCTCTCCTCCTGACTTGGAACTTGAGAACCACTGATTCAGGAGAAAGGCGCGGAGCTGGGCTCCTCCTCTCCGAATCTAATTTAGCCTTGAGCAAGTGACACTCTTCAAGCTTGGACTTCCTCAATTGGACAACAGAACAGCATAGTTTACCTTCCATGTTTCTCCACAGTAGAATGTATAGGATAAGCACTGAATAGATTGCAGGACCAGTTCATTCAAGATGGAAGTCAAAAATGCTTGAGTTCAAATCAAATATCAGAGATTTCCCAGCAGAGCGACCCGTGGCTGACCACTCAGCGTCTCTGTGTTTCTTGTCTGTACAATGGAGATAACCAGAGCGCCTTCTTTACCAGGACCAAAGGAGACAAAGCTTACAAAGGGTCTAGCACGCCTTAAACGCTGTGTGTTGGTGATTGTTATTCATTGACCTCTACATACGAGTCTTTTTTTAAAAATCAGTGATGATTTCATCCATAGAAGGAGTTCCTGGTGAGGGAACCTTCTCCTCCAATGAAGACTGGCACCCCCTCTGCAATTTATAGTCTAAGGGTTGTTCGAGACACTGAGAGCTTCAGGGACTTACCCAAGGCCAATCACGACCGTCAGAAGTGAGTGTTGAAACTGAACTCCAAAGCAGTCTCTCTAAGAGAGGCTCTCTTAAAGGGGTAAAGGGGTCATAGAGAGGAGCCAAAGAGTCCACCTAGTTCAACCTCTCCATTTTGTAGATGAGGAAACTGAGATCAAAGAAGTTTAGGTGACTCTCTCCCAAAGCCAGACAGATAGGAAGTGGCAGGACTGGGGATTTGAATCCAGGTCTTTGGATCTTTTGACTCTAGATAAAGTTTTTTCTCTCTCTCTCATTTTCTCTGTGTGTGTATCTCTCTCCTCTCTGTTTCTGTCTCTCTCGCATACCTCTCTTTTCTGTCTCTGTCTCCCCCACCTCCATTCTCTTTCTTTGTCTCTCTCTGTATCTCTCCCTCATTTTCTCTGTCTCTCTCTCTCTCATACCTCTCCTCTTTTCTGTCTCTGTCTCCCCCACCTCCATTCTCTCTCTGTCTCTCTCTGTGTCTCTCCCTCATTTTCTCTCTGTCTCTCTGTCTCTCTCTTTCTCTCTCTCTCTTACATACCTCTCTCTTTTCTGTCTCTGTCTCCCCCCTCTCCATTCCCTCTCTTTCTCTCTGTCTCTCCCTCATTTTCTCTCTGTCTCTCTGTCTCTCTCTCTCTCTCTTACATATCTCTCTCTTTTCTGTCTCTGCCTCCCCCCCCTCCACCCATCCTCTCTCGCTTTGTCTCTCCTTCATTCTCTCTCTCTCTCTCTCTCCCTGGTCTGTCTATTTCTGTCTTTGTCTGCAGGACGTTGACCCTTGGTGCCCAGAAGAGAGCCATGCCAAAGGGGAACTCCATGAGGGGAGAAGCCAGGAGATGGGCGTTTACCCTTTGGCCATGGGATTTCTCTAAGTCTGGATCCCCTGCCCGGATGGACCTTGGGCCAGGACAAGGTCTGCCTCTGAAGGGATGGGATGTTTCTGTCGCAACAATCCTTGCTTAACAATTACTGTTTGTAAAAGCTCATTCACTGAGCGATAATCAGTGGAGACCATAACAGTGGGGACGCAGGGGATAGCATTAGAGGCTCCAGCCCCTGGGTTATCCCCAGGATGCTGAGGGGACCCAGCCTGGGGGCAAGAGTGCAGGTGTGAGGGACTAGCCCTAGAGGACTTGGCCCATGCAAACCTCCAGAGAGAGGGCTGCTTGCTGAATGGCCCAGGGCAGCCGAGGCTAAAGGCCAAAGAGATGGTACAGATCTTAACAGCAGATCAGTAGAGCCCTGAGGGTTCACAAAGCCCATTCCTCAGGCCAGAAAACTAGGACATACGGAGCTTGTTTTGAAACCCCACAGAAAAATCAGGAAACTGGAAGCCCAATCAAAGGCTTAAAGACTGAAGACTTCCCTGGCTAGGCGGAGGGAGATAATGTTGAAGAATGGGAGGAGGTCTTATTGGAAAGGTAAGTAGGTGCCAGATTCTGCCTAGTGATGTACCCTGGATGAGAAGACAGAAAAGGTTTGAGTTCAAATTCCACCTTAGATACCTACTAGCCGTGTGACCCTAGGCAAGTCATAGGGGATCATAGATTTAGCAATGAAAAGAACCATCAGATCCAATTCTGTCTTTCTACAGAAGAAGAAATTGAGGCCAAAAGTCCTGAGCCTGTTACATTCATCTGTAAAATGGGCAAGATGATACTTACAAAACCTACCTCATAAGGTTGTTATTCAAATTAGATTATTAAGAAGGCAACTAGGTGGCTCAGTAGATTGAGAGCCAGGTCTGGAGAGAGGAGGTCTTTGTTTCAAATCTGGCCTCAGAGGTTTCCTAGCTGTGTGACCCTAGACAAGTCACTTAACTCTCATTGCCTTCCCATTCTTCTGCCTTGAAAGCAATAGATTCTAAGTCAGAAGGTAAGGGTTTGAAAAAATGAGATTGTGAAGGCAGAGGCTTCTTTTTTTTGTTTGTTTTTGTTTTTTGCTTTTGTAGCCCAAGGCTTGGCATATAGCAGTTGCATAATAACTATGGGTGGATTTATTATTGAATTTATGCCAGGTCTTCTCCAAGGTAGGTTAGAGAGAAGTGAAGGAAAAGAAAGAGTCCAAAAGAATCCCAAGGTCTGGAACACGAGTAATGCAGTGAATGGACAAAAATCATGAAATCAACAGAGGAAAAGATTTAGGAGCTAAATTTGGTACGTGATGAGTTTGAGATTGGAGATGTGAATCTAGAGCTCAGAAAGGGAAATCTGGGTCAAGATTGGAGATAATTACCTGGGAGCCTTCTGCACAGAAATAATAATAATAGCTAAAATTTATATAGTACTTACTACGTGCCAGACATTGTATTAAGTGCTTTACAATTATTATCTCATTCGATCCTTATAATAAGCCCTGAGACAGAGGTGCTATTATTATCATCTTCATTTTACAGATGAGGAATTGAGACAAACAGGATGAAGTCACTTGCTTGGGGTTATGCAGGTAGCCAGATGGCACTGTAGATAGAATACTGGGCTTGGAATCAGGAAGACTCCTCTTTCTGAGTTCAAATCCAGCCTCAGACACTTACTAGTTGTGTGACCCTGAGCAAGTCAATTAGCCCAATTTGCCTCAGTTTCCTCATTTGTAAAATGAGTTGGAATAGGAAATGACAAACTTCTTATCTTAGCTGTGTGACCCTGGGCAAGTCAATTAGCCCAATTTGTCTCAGTTTCCTCATCTGTAAAATGAGTTGGAAAAGGAAATGGCAAACCTCTCCAAGTATCTTAGCAGTGTGACCTTGGGCAAGTCATTTAACCCAGTTTATTTGTTTCCTCATCTGTAAAATGAGTTGGAGAAAGACATGGAAAACCACCCCAGAATCTTCTCCAAGGAAACACCAAATGGGGTCATGAAGTGTTGGACATGACTGAAATGACTGAACAAGACCAACGGCCAGGGTCACCTAGCTAGTAAGTGTCTGAACCTGGATTAAACTCGGTCCTCCTGACTCTAGGCTCAGTGCTCTATCCATTGTACCACCTCAGCCCCCAGTTGTGGAGATATGGGGTTAAATAAAATTTCTAGTGGAGGGAATGGAAAGAGACTAGAACTCGGGTCTCCTGGAGTTCATTCTGTTCCACCAAACTGTTCACAGATGCTGTCCAGTTGCAAGGATGGAGCAAACTCACCCATCTGGTACAGGAATCAGATGCCAGAGAACTAGGTTGGCAGTTCATTAAAGCCACTGTAGAGTTTCCAAGCCTGGATGCCCAGAAAGAAGAGAAATTGGCTGTGGCCCCCTTTTGTGGTGACAAAAACATAGAAACAAAGGATGGGCGTGCAGCCAGGGCACAGGAGGGTAATAAAATATTGTGGCCTTGGGGAACCATGGTGAGGATGAAGAATTCCAAGAAACTTGAGAAGATTCTCATGAACTGATTCACTATAAAGTAAAACAAGACCAGAACTTCAAAACAATTCAAAACAAGCATTTATTAAGCCCCTACTGCATGCCATACTAGACACCAAGAATACAGAAACAAAGTGCTCCTGTCCTCAAGAAGTTGCCGTTCTCAGAACCAGAGATAGGAGATCCTCGGTTCAAATCTGACCTCAGACACTTCCTAGCTGTGTGACCCTGGGCAAGTCACTTAACCCCATTTGCCTAGCCCTTACTGCTCTTCTATCTTAGAACTGATACTAAGACAGAAGGTAAGGGCTTCAAATAAAAAAAAAGGGGATGGAGCCTTGGAACAGGAGTCACATAGAAGAGAACTCAAATTCTGCCTCACAAACTTACTAGTTCTATGACTCTGGGCAGATCACTTAACCTCAGTTTCTTCAACTATAAAATGGGAATAATAATAGCACTTACCTTATATGGTCCATTTGAAGCTCAGCTGAGATAACATAGATAAAGACCTTTGCCAACCTTAGAGCACTATATACATGTGATCTATTATAGAAGTCCAAATTCTAGACTTTCTGCAATCTGGCTCACCCTTAACTTTTCAGCCCTATCTATTGCTTTTTGTTCTTTGGTCATCTTCAGTCGTGTCTATATTTAGGGTTTTCTTGACAGATACTGGAGTGGCTTGCCATTTCCTTCTCTAGCTCATTATACGGATAAGGAAACTGAGGCAAACAGGGTGAAGTGACTTGCCCAGGGTCACACAACTATTACGTGTCTTCAACCAAATTTGAACTAAGGTCTTCTTGACTTTAAGCCTGGTGCTCTATTCACTGCACCACTTAGCTGCCCCTATCAGTCATTGCTCCCTTCATGTATATGCCATCTCCGCAGTACATCCTATTCTTTCTGGCTGCCTCGGTGTCTTTATCCATACTGTTTGTTCTCTCTCACTAGCTGCCCCCAATGAAGCCTTCCTTGAACCTCTCCATCAGAAAGCGATTTGTAACACCCCCTCCCCGCCCCTTCTGGGACTTTGTTCGGATCTCCTCCATGCCATGGGCTGTCTTCTCTCTCCCCTACATGGTAATCCCATCCAAGAGAGTGGTCAGGGATTCCTCCTGCTGTTTTCTCTTAGTACCCAGCCCAGATCCTCGAGGAGACTGTGTAGAGACTGTGTAGAGACCGTGTAGCCTTCGTCTCCCCACACTGCTACTAGCTTAGCTGTGCGTCCAGCCCTGAAGCATTGGCTTGTCCCATCTTTGCCATCCAGGTGCTGCCCGGGGCTTCTCCCTGGTGAGGCTTTACCCTCTCTAGGCTAACCTAGACCCACACTGCTACCGCTGAGGCTCTCTGGCCATCTTCTGCCCCTGCCACTTTGCATGTATGCCCCTCTCCCACTTCCTACTCTAGCTCTAGGAACTACAATCAGATCAGCACCCCTCGCCTCTGCAAAGGACACCCGGATCATCAAGGCTCTCTTCCTCTGTGCCAGCTCTGTGACTTCCAGCCTGGCCTTTCCTGGCCACCACTCCCTTGGTGTCCCGTCATTTCAGTCCAGGCTGACTCTCCTTGGTCCCATCTGGGGGTCTTCTTGGCAGAATTACTAGAGAGATTTGCCATTTCCTTCTCCAGCTCAATTTCCAGAGGAGAAACTGAGGCAGCCGAGTTCAATAACCTGCTCAGAGTCACACAACTAGTCAGAGTCTGAGGCAGGATTTGAATTCAGGTCTCCCTGTGCTCCATCCACTCCGTGGATAGATAATTGCCCCCTTTATCAGGATGTGAACTCCGTGAGGGCAGAGACTGTCTTCTTAGTCGTCTTTGAACCTCCGCAGGTACCCCAGCGCCGGGTACGTCTGTGCTTAAATTCCGTTCACAGGTCTCTCTGAGCCTCAGTTCCCTCCT
This sequence comes from Gracilinanus agilis, assembly GCF_016433145.1. Lineage (NCBI taxonomy): Eukaryota > Metazoa > Chordata > Mammalia > Didelphimorphia > Didelphidae > Gracilinanus > Gracilinanus agilis. Next base: position 30,558,153 of record NC_058131.1, read on the forward strand.
CTGTCCGACAGAGATCACAATGCTCCCAGCGCTGATTTCACAGGGTTGGCGGGGGGCTGAAGAGAGATCGCCAGCAAGCGTCTCTGCGCTAAGCGCGGGAGATCCAAACAGTCCCTGCTCGCTCGCGGCTTCCGTCCTCCCGAGAAGGCTTGGAAAAGTCCCGAGTAAAGCTGAAGACGAACCCGAACGTCCGCTGCCGTGACTGTCCTCGCTGCGTGCGGCGCCTACCGGGCGCGGGATCCTGGAGACCCGCACCTGAGGAGCAGCCCGAAGGCCAGGCGAAGGTACGTGACGGGGCGGGCAAGGCGCAGAGCCCCGCAGCCAAGGAAGCAGAACGACGGTAAAGAATGTCGGCACCGCGGCTCGGGACGGGGCCCACAGCGGCTAGTCATGGGATCCG
>NC_058131.1:30568175-30579023 GCF_016433145.1 Gracilinanus agilis
AGAGAAGAGAAGAGAAGAGAAGAGAAGAGAAGAGAAGAGAAGAGAAGAGAAGAGAAGAGAAGAGAAGAGAAGAGAAGAGAAGAGAAGAGAAGAGAAGAGAAAAGGTGGGGAAAGGGAAAGAGAAGAAAGGAGATGGAGAGAGGAGAGTGAGATAAATGAAGGAAAGAAAGAGAGAAAGAGAAGGAAAGGGAAGGAAAGAGAAAATTTGGTGGTGGGAGGAAGAAGGGGGAGAAAAGAAAGAAAAAATAGAAGGAATAAGAGGAACTAACTGGGAAAATGGAGAAAGAGAGCTGCCAATCAGTCTCTGACTACCCCTGAGCTTCCCAAAAGGACCAAAGGAGTGCAGGAATACAGGATGAGGGAGGCACTGAAGTACTACCTGACAGAGTGAGGCCAGGGAATATAATTGGGGGTATTCAAATGGTGTTAAGAGGAGTCTTCGGGGACAGCTGGATAGCTCAGTGGATTGAGAGTCAGGCCTAGAGGTGGGAGGTCCTGGGTTCAAATCCAGCCTCAGACAGTTCCCAGCTGTGTGATCCTGGGCAAGTCACTTGACCCCCATTGCCCACCCTTACCACTCTTCCACCTAGGAGCCAATACATAGAAGTTAAGGGTTTAAAAACTTTTTTTTAAAAAGAGGAGACTTGGGTTCAGATTTTGCTTTTGAAACATGGTGTATGACCCTGGGCTGGTCATCTAATCTCCCTCGGCTATGTTTCCTTATCTATAAAATGAGAACAATAAGAGCAGACGTCCCAGAGTTGTTATGAGAATCAAATGTGATGGGTGTAAAGTGCTTTGCAAACTTTTAGTAGAAATGTCAACCATGATTTTTAGTAGTTATTGTTATTACTGGAAGCAGTGCTGTGCAGTGAATAGAGCCTGACTTTGAAGTTAGGAGGATCTGTGTTCAAATCCTACCTCTTACATTTACAACTTATGAACCTTGGGCAAAGCGATTACCCCTCTGAGCCTCAGTTTTCTCATCTGTAAAATGAGACGAATTAGCATCTTCCTCCCAGGATTGTGAGGATCAAATGAGAAGGTGTCAAGTGCTTTGCAAACTTTAAAGCACTGTAGAAACAGTCACTTAAAAGTGTGTTTATCAATGAAATACTAGATATCTGGTCTCAGCCATGCAGGTGTCATCTCCAGCCATCACAGCGCTTCCATGTTCTCCTGTCCTGGGCAACTGTGTCCATGTTCTTGCTCCCACAGGAAGGGGGGGGAGCACCCTGTATTGCTGGAGTCCTTCCTCTAAAATGTGGTGGGTTTTTGTTGTTTGTTTGTTTGTTCATTTATTCATTATCTGAGGGGTTCAGGCAGAGGAGATAGAAGAGTTAAGAAGACCAGGATTCCAAGCTTGCCTCTGACACTAGCTGTGAGACCCTGGACAAGTCATTTAACCTTGATGTACCTCAGGCAACTCCCTAGGACTTTTCAAGCATAGTGGAAAAAATGTTGCATCCTAGATCAGGGGCCCTGTGTTCAAATCTTAGTTCTGTTCCTACTATAGTCTCTAGAACAAGCCATTCAACTAGTCTAGACCTCAGTTTCTTCATCTACAACATGAAGGGCTAAGTCTATATAACCTACCTGCCAGATGTATTCAAATTCTAAATGTTAAAGACCATGAACTAGTTATTAAATTATTTTTAAACTCTTATATTCTTTCTTAGTATCAATTCTAAGATAGAAGAGTGACAGAGGCTGGGGAATTGAGGTGAAATGACTTGTCCAGGGTCATACAGCTAGGTAGTATATCTGCATTCAGATTTGAATCCACATTCTTCTGATTCCAGGTCTGGTGGTCTATCCACTGTGCTACCTAGCTGCCCCGTCAAGGAACTGTCTTAGAAGCAAGTATTTGATGCAAGGCAGAAGAGGGGTAAGGGCTATATGACTGGGGTTAAGTGACTTGCCCAGGGTCACACAGCTAGGAAGTGTCTGAAGCCAGATTTGAACCCAGGTCCTTCTGATTCCCTATCCACTGGGCCACCCAACTGCTCCTAGTTATTAAATTGGAGACAGGTCATAACCTTGTCACTAGAGGTATTCCCTGAGGAAATGATCAGTCTTTTGCTCATTATTCAGAGCCTAAGGAAGGAGTAGAGGTCAGCTCAGAACTATCCTCAAGTAGTGGCCAACCTGGACTCCTGGGACCCTCTGGCCATGCCTCAGGTACTCCTCCTGACTAGAATCCTATCGACTCTATCGCTCCCTATTGGCATCTTCTCCATCCTCCCTTTCTTTCAGGTCCCGGGTCAAAAATGCCTTCCCTGATTCCCCCACTGGAAACGGCTCCTTCCTTCCTCTGAGCCCAGAGCACTGAGTTTAGTTGTCTCAGCTTCCTTTGTCTATGAGGCTCATCAACCTCACTAGACCAGAAGTTCTGGGAAAGGCCTTGGATTTGGAGTCAAAGTCTTGGGTCTGAATCCCAGCTGCTACGCTTATTGCTCATGTGTCCTTGGAAGGGTCCCTTGCCTTTTCTGACCCTCCCGTCTCTTATTTGTTAGGGGAGTGAGCTGGCTTCTCCTTATTTTTCTTTTTTCGTTTCTCTTTTTTAAACCCTCACCTTCCCTCTTGGAGTCAATATTGGCTCCAAGGCAGAAGAGTGGTAAGGGTGGGCAATGGGGGTCAAGTGACTTGCCCAGGGTCACACAGCTGGGAAGTGTCTGAGGCCAGATTTGAACCCAGGACCTCCTGTCTCTAGGCCTGGCTCTCAATTCACTGAGCTACCCAACTGCCCCCTCTCTTTACCTTCTCTGGCCTGACAGGCAGCTAGTGGTGCAGTGGCTGGTGCCCTGCGCTCTAGGGGGTGGAATCTGGGGGTGAAGGAGTTCCGAGGGCGCCGGTGGTTCCTCCCTGCCATGTTTCCATATATGACCTTCTCTCTGGGGCTCCCCCAGCAGCACCAGCTCTAGAAAGGAGATTGAGGAAAGGCTTTGGAGGAAGCACAGGAAGCGTTTTCATCCCTCACCGAGCCCTGGCTCAGCGCAGTCTGGGTAATCGGGATGCGGCCCGGGACTTTACGGACCGCTGGAGAGGGGTTCAAAACGAGGCTTCCAGAAAGCCTCCTTCGCAGAAGAAGAGTTCGACTCTCCAGAGAAACCCTGCCTCGAGCCAAGTTCCCCGGAAAGATGAAATATTCCACAATCCACAACGGGCTTCCGCCAAGTGCGGGAAGGACAGATTTCTAAGGAGTCGTTCATTAAAGGGAATTGCGGGGCTCCCCTGCCCTGTGACCAGGGGCGAGGGATTAGAGATCCAGGGTTGGACGGGAGCCCCCAGAGATCATCTAATCCGGGGATTCTTCGTCTCTGGGGGCTCGTGGGCCCCTCTGGCATCTGTTCCACTGAACACTACAGGTCCTTTCCCGGAAGGATTTCTTTGAATGCTCGGGATTACCGGGGCCATCAATTATATGGAAAATAGAATTATTGGCTTTGTTTTTAGTGCACCGGCCTGCTGTGGAGCAGCCTCCGGGAGGCTTGGAGAGTTAATGATCTGTCCAAGGTCACAGAGAAAGGGCTGGGATTCGAATACAGCTCTTCGGGTTCCCAAATGCCCCCCACAGTTGCGGGTTGCTGGCAAGGACATTGACTGTGTTTCTGCTCTTTGCTTTGCAATTGTTTGCAAGTTGTTTGGAGACCTGGATGTCCCGTCTCCTCCCTGGGGCTGCCTTGGAGGGGGGGTGTAGAGGGGGGGAGTCCTTCCACAGCCCAGGGGTTCTCAGGAGGCAGCGGGGAGCTATGTCTCCCTCAGTCTAGAAGCAGGGAGAGCCTCTTCAGGGAGGCCCCTGAAGACAGCAAGTGGGTCTCCCCATTAGAGTTGGAAGGAGGGGAAGGCTGTACCCCTTATCCCACCCAGAGGCGCCCTCCGGGCATGGCCCAGGGATTTTCCGTCCAATCAGGAGCCCTGCCAGCCCTTCCCGATTCCTCATCAAGGCCTGATGACCCTTTCACGGGGCAGAAGAAAAGCAGGAGGGCAGGGGCTCGCTTCTCTGGGCAAACAGGAGAGGAGGGCCAGGACCAATCGGGGATCCCTGGGGTGGGGGGGGCCCTGCGTGCCCCTGCTGACGCCCGCTTCTGGGTCCACTGAGCCACCCTCCCTAGCCTCTGGGTGGGTCCCCGTCTCTCCTCCGCGCTGGGTCCAGGACCCAGGTGGAGGGCAGATCGGGGCTTGGGAGTCAGTCAGGTCCTGCAGCCCAGGGAGCCGAAGAGGAGGGGGGCGGGGGGGGGGAGCCGCAGCAAAAACAAATAGAGAGTTCAAATGCGAGGCGATTAAAAAAATAAATGGAAGGCGGCCGAGATAAGGCGCCGCCGCCTGGGCCGCCTCGTTAACATTCATTGGATGGCATAATCAGGCCTCATTATCTCAAATTGGCTGCATATTTGCCCTCGGATGCTAATTTACAGTTGGCTGCGAGCGCTCTGGGCCTGTTTTGACTAAAATATGATTGCGCCGCGCCGAGCCGGGCCCTTAGCTGTCGGGCATGCCGGCCAGCCGGCCGCTCGCTCGCTCGCTCCGAGTGGGGGCTCGAGCCGCCGCGCTTTTCCATCAAGCCGCGCGCCGGGCTGCATTCTGATTATTGCGCCCTGTTTTGCGTAGAAATGGCATTTCTAAGCCTCCCAGTTAAATTAGAGCCGTTATCAGTTTCTTGGGGGGGTTGGACCGTTTATCATTAATCTCGGGAAAAGGAAATGGGAGAAATAATGTTTTTTTGTTTTACGGAGAGGGGCTGGAGGGGCTCCCGCCGCCTCCTCCTCCTCCTCCTCCTCCGCCCAGCCTCCTCCCTTCTCTCTCTCTTCCCTCTGCCTCCTCCTCCTTCCCTCTCACTGGAAGTTTCCTCCATGACCTTTAAAGAGCTGGACTTGGCAGGCTTTTACCTGTGCCTGAGTCTCCTGACCGGTCCTGGGGTCCGGGGAGCCGCTGAGGCTGCCCTGGTGACTCTCCACGGAAGGGGGTCGGAGAAAAAACCTCGGAGCCTTGGTTCAGCGGACTGAGAGCCGGAGCTAGAGACGGCAGGTCCTGGGTTCCAATGGGACCTCAGCCACTTCCTAGCTGGGTGACCCTGGCCAAGTCACTTAACCCCGGTCGCCTAGCCCTTGTCACTAATACAGAAAGTAAAGTTTGAAAAAAATCCGACATTTTTTTATTTTATTAATTTATAATTTATCCAACGATGGATGCCGAAATGTTAGCGGTATAGATATACAGATACAGTGCTTGGCTGGCAAAGCTTAAAGGGCCAGCTATCATTAAGTCAACAAGCTCTTGTTGTCAGAGAGAACAGCAGTCTTCCGGGGGGCCTGACCAACACCTCTCCACCCCCTCCAGTGGCAAAGCCTTTTCCCTCATAATTCTAACCCCCAAAAGAAGTCTTAGATGGAGGAGGGGAAGAGAGAGAAGGGGAAAGGAACGAGCATTTATTAAGCATCTGATGTATGCCAGGCACTCTCCAAGGTGCTTTACAAATACTATCTCTTATCTCTGGTTTGTACCTCACAACAGCGCTGGGAGGTGGGTGCTTTTATTATTATCCCTATTTTACAGTTGAGGAAAGTGAGGTAGAAAGAAGTTAAGAGATTTGTCCAGGATCACACAGCTAAGAAGTGTCTGAGACCAGATTTGAATTTAGGTCTTCCTGATTCCAATAAGAGGTATCTGGAGCAAAGCAGATTCCCACACTGAAAGGGGACTTAAAAGAGTTTTCCAAGGTTGAGCTGAGCACTACAGAACTGTGGGAAGGGAGAGACTGAAATGTGCAGGCTAAGAGCTAGAAGGGATTTTTAAACATAGTGTTGAAGCTGGAATGGGACTTTTAGAGCTCATCTAGACCCAACTCCATTTTACAAATGAGGAAACTGAGGCTTAAAAAGAAATGTTTCTTTGTGACCCCATTTAGGGTTTTCTTGCTGAAGATACTGGAGTGGTTTGCCATTTCCTTCTTCATTTCATTTTATAAAAGAGGAAACTGAGGCTTAAAAAGAAATGATTTCTTTATTATCCCATTTGGGGTTTTCTTGTTGAAGATACTGGAGTGGTTTGCCATTTCCTTCTTCATTTCATTTTACAAATGAAGAAACTGAGGCTTAAAAAGAAATTATTTCTTTGTGATCCCATTTGAGGTTTTCTTGCTGAAGTTACTGGAGTGGTTTGCCATTTCCTTCTTCATTTCATTTTATAAATGCGGAAACTGAGGCAAACAGAGTAAACTGATTTGCCTAGGGTCACATAGCTAGGAAATATCTGAGCCCAGATTTGAACTTGGGATGATAGTCTTTGTGACTCTAAGCTTGGCACTCTATCCACTGTGCCACCTAGCTGCCAGTTCCTAAGGTTTATTTGTACATACTTATTCACCCACCTTCATAAATCCACTATCCTCTGCTCCACTATCCACCTCAGCTTTCCCTTTCTTCCTCTCCACTCACTCACTGCCTCATCTCACGATCTCAAAGCACCAACAAGGAAGGAGGACAATCAGCTCCCAGCCCCCTGACTCCCCTGAGTCTAGAAGGGCTGAGGATGGGCATTATAACAGACACCTCAGTCTGTCTTCTAAGCCTCCGGAGGGCCAAGGACACCTAACTGGTCCAGAAAGCAGAAACAGGATATGTAGAAGCCCTGACTGGAAGGTGGGGTAGGCAGGGATGGAGGAGGGAGGCGAGGGGGGCCTGGAAACTTTGTGAAACTGAAATAGATGCGCTGCATGATTTTTAAAGCCCTTTACAGAGCTGAAGTCATTTGGTAAGTTAGGAATGTATTATGTAGAGCTCAGATTGGTCATAAAATTATATTTGGTATATTTAGAGATGTGAAGCCCTGGGGGGAAAAACAGAAACTGTGGAGGGAGAGAAGAGAAGCGTCTTTGCTGATTGTTTTTGGAAAAACTCAAAATGTCTTTGTGAGGAGGAAAATGGGTTTTTTTTCTCTGAAATTTTCTAGGTTACTTCCCCTGACCTACATACACCCTGAGGTCTTTGTATATCCTAAATGGGTCTTTCTCCTCCCAGCAAGAGGAGCTGGGCCAGACAGCATCCTAAAGATAAGGGAGACTCCATAATCCTTTGGTATGATAGGTTGGGAAGAGAAAGGATCGAGGGCAGCGAGGTGGCACAGTAAATAGAGAGCCTGGGCTTGAAATCAGGAAGATTCCTCTTCCTGAGTTCAAATCTGGCCTCAGACACTTTCTAATAGCGTGATCCTGGACAAGTCACTTCATCCTCTTTGCCTTAGTTTGCTCATCTATAAAATTAGTTAAAGAAAGAAATGACAGACCACTCCAGTGTCTCTGCCAAGAAAACCTCAAATGGGGGGTCACAAAATCTAAACTCAGATACTACCCAGCTATGTGACCCCAGAGAAGTCACCTCACCCTGTTTGCCTTAGTTTGCTCATCTGTAAAATGAGTTAAAGAAATAAATGGTCAACCACTCCAGTATTTTTGCCAAGAAAACCCCAAATGAGGTCACAAAATCTAATCTCTGATACTACCTAGCTGCATGACCCTGGGCAAGTCACTTCACCCTTTTTGCCTTAGTTTCTTCATCCGTAAAATGACCTAGAGAAGGAAGTGGCAAACCACTCTAGTGTCTCTGCCAAGAAAACCCCAAATATGCCTGAACGACAATATAAAAAGGAGAGGCAGAGTACCCCAGAGTGCCAGAGCTGGAGGGGACCTCGAGGGACCCTCTAGTGTAACTCCCTCCTGAATGACATCCCAGCAATAGTAACTAACATTCACATAAAGCAGTGATTCCCAGAGTGGGCACCACCGCCCCCTGGTGGGTGCTGCAGTGATCCAGGGAAGTGGTGATGGCCACACTTTTTTTGTATTACATTCTATTCTGAGTTCAATAAATAGTTTCATAATTTCCAGGGGGCGCTAAGTAATATTTTTTCTGGAAAGGGGGCAGTAGGCCAAAAAAGTTTGGGAGCCACTGATATAAGGCTTTAAGATTTGCAAAGCACTTTTCAAATTTTATCTGATTTGCTGCTTATTATAGCCACGTGACACTCCCAAGAGGTATGGAAACTGTCCTGGAGACTTGAGCATCTCAGGAAACCAGAGCCTGGGTTCTTGGTGGAGTTTCAGTGCTAAATCCTCACCAAATCCTCCATTTACCAGGATCTACAAGCATCTCGTTTCTTCCAATGCCAAACCCAAACCACTGGGCTTCAGGGACTGTCTTTCCTAAACTGTGATGCCTGGAACAGAACAGCCCACAGAAGTAGGCTGAGCTGTGTGGATGCCAGAGAATTATTGTTGCACCAACAATCCAAGATCAGTGCTTGCCTCACCCCCTTCCACCCCGCCACCCCTGACACCGGCTTGCAGTTCACTGGTACCCTCAGATCTTTTTCTGAAAAACTACACGCTAACCACTCTTCTCAGAGCTTGCAAAGTCAAGTCCTGGAACTCAGAGGTAAGGCTTGGTTTTGACTCCTCTCAAAGTCCACCTTATTAGACTGGAACGAATCGGTTTCCCCCAAAGATCCCTTCAGGGTCAATGTGGTACAGTAGAATCAGCCCCAGACTTGAGACAGAGAAGCTGGGTTTAAAGCCTGGTTCTGTGTCTTCCAGCTAATGGCTCCATCCTCTCCCTCAGGCCTCATTTTCTCCCTCAATATAGTGAAAAGGTTGGATTCAATGAGGAATTATTAACCTTTTTGTGCTGTGGACTCCTTAGGCAGGCTGGTCAAGGCGATGGACCCCTTTCTCAGAAGAATGTTTTTATCGAACATAACTGACATCTCTACTAGCAGCAATGTGAGGATCCAGAGCAAGGCTGAGGGACTTATGAGAAAGAAAACCAGCCACATTCAGAGGAAGAACTGTGGGAGCGGAAACACAGAGGAAAAACAACTGCCTGAACACATGGGCTGATGGGGATATGATTGGGGATGCAGACACCAAACAATAACTCTAGTCCAACTATCAATAATGTGGAATTAGGTCTTGACCAATGATACATGTAAAACCCAGTGGAATTGTGCGTCAGCTACAGGGGGTTGGGGGAGGGGGGTTTGGGGAGAGGGAAAGAACATGAAACATGTAACTAGGGGAAAATATTCAAAAATAAAAATGAAAAAAAGAAGAAGAATGTTTTTAAATGCAAAAATGAAAAGCAGAGGATGTCCAAGGAAAACCAATTCCATTGAAATCAAAATGTGATTTTTTTTTCTCATTTGAGTTCCCAGATGCCCTAGAAATCTATCCGTAGACTTGTGGGCCCCCTAGACACAGGGATCTGCTGGCAGATGTTTAATAACCACCTGCCCCTTCCAAAATATTTGCATGGCATTGCTTTTAAGTTTAATCTGCTTTATTAACATTTTCTAAGCCAAGCTGGCTCTAAAACCCCACTGAGGGTGGGGATATATCCAGAGAAGGCCCTGATGCAAAAATAAAACACAATAGATTGAGAGCCAGGCCTGGAGACAGGAAGTCCTGGGTGGCCTCAGATACTTCCCAGCTGTATGACCCTGGACAAGTCACTTGACCGCCATTGCCTAGCCTTTACCACTCTTCTGCCTTGGAGCCAATACAAGGTATTGATTCTAAGATGAAAAGTCAGAGTTTTAAATAAATAAATGAAAACACAATAAAACTTAAAAATACAAATGAGGACAAATAAATTTAAAATGAAATGAAGGGGTCGAACCACATGTGCTGGCTTTCAAGAATCCTATATGCTGACACGGGATATTGCTGTGGAGACAACGCTTTGTAAATGGGCAAAGTCATCTACAGATGGGGCCCTGGGCCACTGACACCAGCTTGCTTAATCTCTCTTCCTGCCAGGAGACTTCAGTTTGACTTAGCCCCTTCTGACAGGGGCCCCAGCCTGCTGACTCAGCCTGCACTCCCTCCCTTCTCCCTTCCTGCTGCTGTGGAATGAACGACCACCCAGCCTCAGAGCAGGGGCCCTGCTGCCGGACCTGTCCGCCCTGGGCAGGTGCTGCCCTCATGGAAGGGATGGAAGGGCTCCCAGCAGCCACCAAGGCCAAGCTATCCTGGACCATGAATCCCCCAAAGCTTCCCTACCAAGTGGCTGTCCAGCTTCTGCCTGAAGACTTCCAGTTGGGGTGGGGGACCCACAATCTTCTCAGGCAGCCCTGCCTTTGGAGAGCTCTAAGGGTTACAAAGTCCTTCCTGACACCAAGCCTAAATCTGCCTCGGGGCAGTTTCCACCCATGGCTCCCAGTTCTAACCTCTTGAGGCCAAGCAAACAAGCCTGAGCCTTTTTCCACATGACAGCTCCAGGGAGGGTCCCCCTAAGGTTTCTTTTCCCCAGGCTAACCACCTTCAGTTCCTTCCACCAATCTTCATACATACTTACAAAGAGTTTCTATTCCAATTGGTAACTGTCTGGTAAGTAGAAGAATTATTTCTATTTTTGTACTTGTATCCCTGGCACCTAACAGGGTGCTTGACACATATTGAACACAGAGGTGCACAATAAATACTGGATGGTGGACGGATGGATGGATTAATGAATGGATGGATGGATGGATAGATGGATGGATCAGTGGATGGATGGATGGATGGATCAGTGGATGGATGGATGGATGGATGGATCAGTGGATGGATGGATGGATGGATGGATCAATGGATGGATGGATGGATGGATGGATCAGTGGATGGATGGATGGATGGAGGGATGGATCAGTGGATGGATGGATGGATGGATCGATGGATGGATGGATGGATGGATCAATGGATGGATGGATGGATGGATCAATGGATGGATGGATGAATGGATGGATCAGTGGATGGATGGATGGATGGATCAATGGATGGATGGATGGATGGATCAGTGAATGGATGGATGGATGGAT
>NC_058131.1:30593886-30621714 GCF_016433145.1 Gracilinanus agilis
AAAGAAAGAAAGAAAGAAAGAAAGAAAGAAAGAAAGAAAGAAAGAAAGAAAGAAAGAAAGAAAGAAAGAAAGAAAGAAGGAAGGAAGGAAAAGAAAGAAAGAGAGAGAGAGAGGAGGGAGGGAGGAGGGAGTTAGTGCCTAGTCATGGTTCTCCCTTTGTGCCCCACAAAGGTGGAAATCAGTCACTTTTGGAGATAGAATCAGATCCTCTCTGATCACATCAAATCCCATTAGCTTGCTAAGTCATTTCCGTGTGCAAGATTCTGGGAGGTGCTTCCAGGACCATCACCATGACCCGAGGGAACATCTTAGAGAGACAGATTGTGGTGCTTCTGTAACTGAATCCAGGCAGCTAACCATGTGGTGAAGAGGAGCCTGTCTGACTGGCTGGGTAGCCAGAACCAGGGCGAATTCATCCTGGCTAAAGCCAGGGTATCCCTAATTCCTTCTAGTCTGTATAAGGCAAGGACTAAGCCGAGAGAAGGCTGAAGGTGGCAAGACTTTTTGAATGGCCTCCCGTGCCATCCGAGGGCCTCCTTTTTACTCAGATTTAGCTGAGCAGAACCAGAAATAGAACCTGCTCTGTGGTCCGGCTCTCCAAGATACTTCAAGGGAAAATATCATCTTAGCATGATATGTGCCAGACCCCAATTATAGATATAATATGTAATTTATATAATCAAATTTGCCTCTTTTAACTCCTATAATCCTCTCTGTTCCTGTTTGCTTGAGAACTCTCCACCCATCCATAGTTATAAAAAATGGTGGCTATTATTCATCGTTCATTTTTGAAGAGAGTCTTGGCTTGTTCATGAATTGGATTTAAGTGAAGCAAAATTGCACAAGGTTGCCAGCCTCTCCCTAACTCTCTTCCAGAATCCAGTGACAAGACAAAAATCAAGACAACTGGTGATAGCCTGGGATGCAACAGATCACTTTGCCCCCCTTCCATATCTGTAGCTGTGTGACCTTGGGCAAGTCACTTAACCCCCATTGCCTAGCTCTTACCACTCTTCTGCCTTAGAACCAATATCTGATATTGATTTTTTAAACGTTTGATAGAATTCTCCCATGATTCTATCAGAACCAGGAGGTTTCCCCATCCCTCCTTTAGCATTTCCTTTGCACCCAGTACTATTTTCTGTCCTTATAAATATGAAGTTATTTAATATCTCTATTTGGTCTTCCCTCTGTTAGTTTAGGTAGTTTGTATTTTTTAAGGTATTCCTCTACTTTCTTTTGTATTTTCAATTTTGTTGGCATATAATTGTATACAATTGGTTCTAATTATTCTTTTCATCTGGTTTAGTGTGATTTCACCTGGTTTGGGTTTTTTTTTTGCCATTTTGTTGACTTGATTTTCTAATTTTATTTCTCTTTTCAAAAAACTAGCTTTTTGCTTTATTATTTCTATAAATGGGTTTCAGATTATTGATTTCTTTTCCAACGTTTAATATCTCCTCTTTTGTGCTTATTTTTGGTTTGCTTATTTGTTGGCTTTCTAATTTTAAAAAATAAACATTCAGTTTTCTACTCTTCTCTCTTTCTATATTGTATATTATATATTATTATATATTATATAATATGTTATATTATATATATTATTGTATATTCATAGAGATATGATTTTTGTCTCCTGAGGATTGCCTTAGCTATTATTACAGAAATCTGGGGGAATTCATCATTTTCTTCACATAGTTATTCATTATTTCTATGATTTGTTTTTTGATCCACTTGTTATTTAGGATTTCATTGTAAAGTTTCAATTTGGGACTGGATCTTTGCGCTCCCTGAACTGATTACTATTTTTATTTCATTATGTCTCTAAAAGATGTATTTACTACTTCTGCCTTTTTCCATTTGTTTGCAACATCTTTGTACCCTAATTCTTGGCCAGTTTTTGTAAATGTTCCAAGTGATGCTGAGAAATAGGTATATTCTTTAGCAGTTCCATTTAGAAGATACTCTAAGTCTTTCAGCTCTGGTTTCTCCAGCCACTTGTTCAGTCCTATTTTTTCCTTTTGTTTATCTTTGTTAGACTTTCCAAAGCTGAGAGAGGAACATTTAAATCTACTGATATGCTTGTATTACTATTTCTTTTTGTATCTGTCTTTTTGTAGTTAAGTAAGTTTTCCCTTTATAAATGTAGATGCTAAGGCAAATTAGAGCGTGTAAATCTAATATTCCTTTCAGCATAATGTAGTTTCCTTGTTTATCCCTTTTTATTTTATGAATGTTTGTTTTTGCTTTGTCTGATATCATGATTGCAGTTTCTGCTTTTTTGGACTCACCTGATGCATAGTTAATTTTGTTCCAGACCCTCATTTTTATTCTGTAGATGTCTTTGTTTTTTTAAAAATATGTTTCTTGTAAGCAACAGATTGTGGGGTTACTATAAGTTTTCAAGCAAATTCTAGGTGACTGTTAGGTGTGCTGTGAAGGGGACTCTTATTCAGTCATAAACTATAAATGCTCTCTGGGGTCTCTTCCAGCTCAGAGATTCTGTGAACCCTTCTCTAGTTTCCTAAAATTGTCCCATTGACCAAGTGGGTGCAACCTGCAGGAAATTTTCAGCAATACCATTTTGTTCCTAATTAATGAGGCACAGACCCTACAGGTCCCTTCTGTTCTCAGACTAGCTACCACCAGCTGTCCTGCTAACAGGCTTAGATCAATTAGTCATCATAATTGACTCAGAATGATAAATGCATGCAGAATTTAATTGATGGAGCCAAGTACCAGTCTTCATACACCTAGATTTCTAATTAAGAAAGAACCTTAGAGATTCCTTGTAGCTCAGAGGTTCTTAACTTTTTTTTTGGTGTATCCTGGTCTCCTTTGACATCTGGTGAAGCCTATGGACACCTCAGATTTTTTTTTTTTGTAAATTCACAATTGAAGGAAAGGCTAAATTTCACTTAGAGATTAGTAAAGGTAAAGATATAATTTTTTCACCATCCAAACTTATGAAGCTCCAGAAATCTCTTCTTAGATCACTTAAGAATACATTTATCTCTGATTAAAAACTACTGTTTCAGCTTAACTCCTGCATTGTAAAAAGAGGGGAAATTGAAGCTTAGGTGAAAAAGTAAATATCAAAGTAGTAAAAAGATTCAGTGCTCGTAAAATGATCCAAGACAATTCTGAAAGGAGTCATAATAAAAAATACCTTCTACCTCCAGAGAAAGAACTGATAGAGTCCAAATGCAGATCAAGGATGGCCCTCCCTCCCTTCCTTCCTTCCTTCCTTCCTTCCTTCGTTTCTTTCTTTCTTTCTTTCCTTCTTTCTTTCTTTCTTTCTTTCTTTCTCTCTTTCTTTGCTCCTCCTTTTCCTTCTCTTTTTTCTTCTTCTCTCTCCTCCTCCCTCCCTCCTCTGCCTCTTCCTTTTCCTCCTCCTTCTTCTCCTTTTTCTTCTAATGCATTGCTGGTGGAGTTGTGAAATGATCCAACCATTCTGGATGGCAATTTGAAACTATGCCCAAAGAGCTCTAAAAGACTGCCTGCCCTTCAATCCAGCCATAGCATTGCTGGGTTTGTACCCCAGAGAGATCATAGATAAACAGACTTGTACAAAAATATTTATAGCCACACTTTTTGTGGTGGCAAAAAACTGGAAAACGAGGATATGCCTTTCAATTGGGGAATGGCTGAACAAATTGTAGTATCTGCTGGTGATAGAATACTATTGTGCTCAAAGGAATAATGAACTGGAGGAATTCCATGTGAACTGGAAAGACCTCCAGGAACTGATGCAGAGCGAAAGGAGCAAAGCCAGAAGAACATTGTACACAGAGACTGATACACTGTGGTACAGTAGGATGTAATGGACTTCTGTACTAGCAGCAATGCAATGATCCAGGACAATTCTGAGGGATTTATGGAAAAGACACTACCCACATTCAGAGGAAAAACTGCAGGAGAGGAAACACAGAAGAAAAACAATGACCACCCCAATGCAACTATCAATAATATGGAAATAAGTCTTGATTGATGACACATGTTAAAACCAGTGGAAATGTTCGTTGGATATGGGGGAGTGGTGAAGGGGGGTGAAGGGGAAAGTGAAAATAAGAATCATGTAACCATGGAAATTTTTTCTAAAAAATAAACTATTTTTTAAAAAAAGAAGAAATAGAAATGCCAATCTATGATGGTGCCAGTCAGTGAGATTTCATCATTTCTTCCAGCTCCGTTCATCCTCTTGTAGAAGATGGTGGAAGTAATACAGGGTTGGAATTTGTCTAGCAAGGTGTTCTTGGAATTAGAGCAAGAGAGAGAGGAATTAGCAAAGAGTTGAGCTTATTCTTGAGGCTATCAAGATGGGGAATCAAGGAGGGTATAGGCAGGATAAGAGTGAAGGTCTGAGAAAGAACTGAGAGGTCAGGGGATTAGAAGTCTCCATAGGGATGAGAACCTGAGTGAAGGGTGAAAAGGCAGAGGGAAAGGTGGAATGGTAGAAGTTTACGACCAGATAAAAGAATTTCTGGATCCTGCACAGAAATGGAATCCTTGTGAGCTATGGGGAAATCAAGGACTTGAGCATCCTGGTGTGAGGTGGGGCTGGTTACGAATCAGAGGCAAGGTGTGAACCCAGTTTCTATGGATAAGGGTTAGCCACCAGGGCATGCTGCCCCTCTGAGACCAGAGTCCAGGGCTTGGGACTCCTTGAGGAGTTTACAGATGAGGATTCCAGCCCCTCTCAGCCCACTGGGCCCCAGAATGACCTCCTGGTGGGTTTGATCATTGCAGTGCCCCTGACTTGGGTGGGGCAAATAGAGACCTGACCAGGGGTGGTCTGTTTGAAGCCAGGACTCAGGAGGAGGCAGGTTTCCCTGCAAGTGTGAAGGGCAAACAGAGCAGGTTAGAGGTAAACAAGAATCTTTCCGGACAGGATCTTCAACTGGTTGGCAAACATGAAGCAGGTCCCAGCTGGTTGATGCTCAGCTGGTTGACCTGCTGTGGGAAATAGGAGGGAGTTTCCCTTTCCTGTCCTGGAGTCTTATCTGTCCCACACTTAGGCAACAAGGTTCTCAGACCTTTCCTAGGAGAAATAAGGGAGAAACCCCCAAAAAGTCCACTATCCATCCACGCAGTCCCTCCTACCTAGAGTCTTGAAAGCAATTAATTAACAAACATCTTGAGGAGTTTGTGCTATGTGCCAGGCATTAATTTCTGAGTCGTCCAACCTCTTCATTTTATAGCAGAAAAGGGAATGAGAGATCATAAAGGGTTCAATGAATTGTACAAGGCCAGACAGCTATTAAGTGTCAGACCAGGATTTCCAATCCAGCACTCTTGGCACTAATCCACAGTTCTTTGGAACTTCTCTGCCTAAGCAGATGAGGCATCATAGTCAGGACAGGTTTGCTGATGGTTCCACTAGATTCTTCCTTCCCTGGACAGACCGTCTCCAGGATGTTGTGTTCACTTTTGGGCACCATCATTTCAGAAGGAAATTAATAAGTTCACCTGGAGATTGAAGTTAGGTATATAAAGGTAGAGTTTCATCCCCCCAAGTCCAGTGAAATCACAAAAGGCTAGCTAGAAAGAATTCTTTAATCATTATAGACTTTGGAGCATTAGAAGAAAGGTAAATGATGTCATACAGGGAACATCTTATGATTGGCTGAGAAGATCCAGTCATATCTCTTGAAACATATTAAAAAGAAAAAAAAAAGCAGTAAGCCAGTACAGAGTTGGTTAGTCAATGGTTGGACCCATCTAATGGGAGCAGAGTCCCAGTTTAGCATATTCTAGAGTAGAGTTGGAGCTAGTCTCTGGGGAGGGTTCCTACCCTCAAGAGAGATTCCCTCAATAGAGTTCAGCTCCAACTCTCCAGTTGGAATCTTCCAAACTTGACCTCTTCCACCACTACTTGCCTGGCTGCTACTTTTTATATATGAGTCTAACTCGTTTGCAAAGTGGAATTGCCTTTCTTTATCCAGTGATCGAAGGTTTGAAATTACTATCCTTTATTTATAAGAGAAGGAAATGGAAAACCACTCCAGCATCTTTGCCAAGAAGAACTAAGACAACGGAATACCAACATTTATAGGGTAATTACAATACTTTCACATTGATTAAGGACTTATTTCCTCTTAGTTTATACTTTAATGATTTCAGTTCTTGAGTCTGGTCCTCCTGTGATCATATTCATTGAGCTCGGGGTAGGGAACCTCACCATTCCTTGTGAGGTATTTAGTGAATGGAGCATGATCAGCTTGAAGAAGAAAGAACTTGAGGTGACTATAAGGAAAAAAAACGATACTTGTATTTAAGTTTTTAAAGAACTGCTATGTAGAAGAAGGACCAAGGGCAAAATGAGGAGTAATGAGGGGAAGTTGTTGAGAGGTAGATTTGAATCTTGGGAGGGAGTGGGTTCCCCTTAACTGGCGTCTTCAGTGAGAAGCTATTTGACCACTGTTGGATATGTAATAGCAAGAGATCCTTGCTCTAGAATGGGTTAGACCAGCGGGGCCCAGATCTTTCTCCCACAAGTTCCCTGTACATAAAAAGAAACTAGAATCTAAACGTCAGCCATACATAGATCAATTGCCAATTCTTGTCTCTTTTTGCTCACTTAGCACCACCACCGAGTTCCTCTCTGTCTTGGTTCCCAAGCCATCTCAGTGAAAGAAATTGAACAGGCCATCCATGAACTCCCCAAGAAAAAACCCTCAGGGCCAGATCTATTCACAAGTGAATTCTATCAAATGTTCAAAGAACAATTAATCCCAATGCTATACAAACTATTTGGTGTAATAAGCAAAAAAGTCCTACCAGATTCTTTTTATGACATAAATATGGTACTGATACCTAAGCCAAGAAGACCAAAAACAGAGAAAAAAAACTATAGACCAATCTTCTTTTTTTTAATTGAAATTTTAAGTAATTAATTAATTAAGAATATTTTTCCATGGTTACATGATTCGTGTTCTTTCCCTCCCCTCAACTCCCCCATAGCCAATGCACAATTCCACTGCGTTTTACATGTATCATTGATCAAGACCTATTTCCATATTATTGATAATTGCACTAGGATGATCGTTTAGACAGACCAATTTTCTTAATGAACATTGATGCAAAAATCTTAAATAAATACTAGCAAAGAGTCTACAGCAAGTTATCCCAAGGATTATTCACTCTGACCAGGCAGGATTTATACCAGGAATGCAAGGATGATTTAATAATAGAAAAACGATCAGCATAATTGACCATATCAATAATCAGACTTACAGAAATCACATAATTATTTCAATAGATGCAGAAAAAGCCTTTGATAAAATACAATACCCATTCCTATCAAAAATATCAGAAAGCATAGGAATAAAAGGGCCTTTTCTTAGAATAATGAGCAATATTTATTTCAAACCATCAGCAAGTATCATCTGCAATGATGGGGACAGATTAGATGCCTTCCCAATAAGATCAGGAGTGAAACAAGGATGCCCATTATCATCTCTATTATTTAATATTGCGCTAGAAACTCCAGCAGTAGCAATTAGAGAAGAAAAAGAAATTGAAGGTATTAAAATAGGCAATGAGGAAACTAAACTATCACTCTTTGCAGATGATATGATGTTCTACTTAAAGAATCCTAGAGAATCAACTAAGAAGCTAGTGGAAATAATTAATAACTTTAGCAAAGTTGCAGGATACAAAATAAACCCACATAAATCATCAGCATTTCTGTATATTTCCAACAAAATTCAGCAGCAGGAGTTAGAAAGAGAAACTCAATTTAAAATCACTCTAGACCAGTGATGGGCAAACTTTTTAAAAAGGGGGCCAAAGGAAAGGAAGAAACTTTAGGAGGGCCAATATAATTTATTAAAAAATAACAATGATACGTTTTACAAAATTCTTGTATTTTTGTGATACTAAGTCCTATTAATGACTGAAAGATTATGAAGGAGAAGGGCCGCATCTGGCCCATGGGCCAAAGTTTGCCCATCACTGCTCTTGACAATAGAAAATACTTGAGAATCTATTTGCCAAGACTCAGGAATTATATGAACATAACTATAAAACACTTTTCACACAAATAAATTTAGATCTAAACAACTGGAAAAACATTAATTGCTCATGGATAGGCTGAACTAATATAATTAAAATTATAATCCTATCTAAATTAATTTACTTATTCAGTGCCCTTCCTATCAAACTACCAAAAAATTATTTTGTAGAACTAGGAAAATAATAACAAAAGTCATCTGAAAGAACAAAAGGTCAAGAATATCAAGAGAAGTAAAAAAAATGAAGGATGGTGACCTAGCAGTACTAGATCTTAAACTGTACTATAAAGCAGTAAACATCAAAACAATCTGGTACTGGCTGAGATAGAAGGGTGGATCACTGGAATAGACGAGGGCTAAATGAACTCAGCAAGATGGTGTTTGATAAACCCAAAGAGCTCAGCTTTTGACTATTTGACAAAAACTGCTGGGAAAATTGGAAAACAGTATGGCAAAAATTGGATTTAGATCAATATCTCACACCCTATACAAGGTCAAAATGGGTATATGATTTAAACATAGAGATATTATAAGTAAATCAGGGAAACATAGAATAGTTTACCTATCAGATCTATGGAGAAGGGAAGATTTTATGACCAAACAAGAAACAGAGAACATTACAAGTGTAAAATGAATAATTTTTATTATATTAGGTTTAAAAGTTTTTGTACAAACAAAACCAATGCAACCAAGATTAGAAGGGAAACAACAAACTGGGAAAAAATATTATGTTTCTCTACTCCTGAATAGT
Source organism: Gracilinanus agilis (assembly GCF_016433145.1). NCBI lineage: Eukaryota > Metazoa > Chordata > Mammalia > Didelphimorphia > Didelphidae > Gracilinanus > Gracilinanus agilis. Next base: position 30,602,653 of record NC_058131.1, read on the forward strand.
CTACTCATGCTCACATCTCCAACTCCTTCCAACTGATATACATATGTTGTTCAGTTATTTCTAAGTCTTCTTGATTCCATTTGGAATTTTCTTGGGAAAGACACTCGAGTGGTTGTCATTTCCTTCTCCAACTCATTTTACAGATGCAGAAATTGAGGCAAACAGGGCTAAGTGGCTTGCCTAGGGTCCCACTGCTAGTATCTGAGGCCAGATTTGAACTCATGAAGACAAGGCTTCCCGACTCAAGGTCTGGGGCTCTATCCAATGCACCGCCTAACCGTTCCCATAAACTGACTCAGCTCATATGACAATTCCTTTCAAGAACCTTTCCATTTGCTCCTGTAGGAATTGTGCTTCGCCCTTCCTCCCCAGGAGGAGGAAGGACAGGAAGGGAAAAAATTTGAAACTCAAATTAAAAAAAAGTTTAAAGTTTTGTGCTTGTAATTGAGAAAAAAAAACCTAAATGTAAATAAATAAAATCTATCCTAGCTTGGTCATTCTATTTTATAGGTCCTTCTAAATTATGATATTCTAAATAACACTCTCTTCTATCTCTTACTGTTTTAAGGTTCCTCTCAGCTCTAATATTCTGGGTTCCAAATCCTATGTTTAAGGTCACCTCAGCTCAAATATTCTGCATTCTAAGGTCCCCCCATCACATCTCTAACATTCAATGTTCTGAAGTCCATTCCAGGTCTAATATTCCCTGTTCTTAGGACTTGGATCCGAGAATCCATGACTTTGGGACATTCATATAAGGAACAATTAAGTCAGAGTAATTCCAGTACCAAAATGGATGCTTTGGAATGAAAGTGCTAAAGGAGGTCAAAGGAAGGAAAGATAAGTTTGGGCAAGAGATGATGGATTAAATCCACCACACATTTGTGAATGTAGTATAGGCTTTCTAGTTCCTATCCCAAATCTCCCTCACCCTGGCAGACTGGCTATTTTATCCCTCAGGTTCTAGGGGAAACCCTGAGGGACTGCGGACATCTTTCTTATACTTCAGTCATGAGCCCCCACCGGTGTGTTTCCTTATGGATTATTAGTTGGTATCAAATAGTTTGTCATCATTATTATTATACATACTACTCATTTACTATGTGGTCTCTGAACCTTTCTTCTTTCAGAGAGGGCTCCTACCCTCTGCAGAGAATGGTCTGCATTTATGGTTTGATTTCATTTCATCCAATAAGTGCCTACTCTGGGCCCCTTCTCTCTCACTGGAGGCTCCAAGGAATATCCCCCCCAAAATTTAAAGCTGTTCCTGATCTCAAGGAGCTTATATGCTTCAGTATATAGAAAAGTAAATACAGAGGTATAGAACTAGTCATTACAAAGTCATTTCAATGATATTTGGAGGAAAGACTGTGTAAACATTGATAGAAATGTCACCATAAGAGCATATGCTACCCATGTGAGAAATGTGTATATGTTCACATGGGATACTTAAATCTACAGGCAGGCAACCCAAGCAAGGCATGGACAAATAACTCTGGAATCATGTCAACCCCTTGCCAAGGCTGATTTTTGATTCTTGCCTGGAAAGAAACAGAAGAAAGAGTCTTGAAGTTCACCTATGAGAGAGAATGGCTAGATTAGAATTATATACATCTTTCCATCCATACACACATACATATGTGGTCCCATAAATATTGCTAGTCCAGGGGCATGACTGGGGGGGGAGGTTTCAATAGCTACCTGCTTCCCTGCTTCCTATTTCTTTTTTTTTTTTTTAACTCTTAACTTCTGTGCATTGGCTCCTAGGTGGAAGAGTGGTAAGGGTGGGCAATGGGGGTCAAGTGACTTGCCCAGGGTCACACAGTTGGGAAGTGTCTGAGGTCAGATTTGAACCCAGGACCTCCTGTCTCTAGACCTGACTCTCAATCCACTGAGCTACCCAGCTGCCCCCCCCCCACTTCCTATTTCTTAAAGGGGAAGGGTACTCCAAGATTACATCCAGAGACTTGGCTTCTTCCCACCAAAAAGACCATCACATATAGTGAATAGCAGTAAATTTGTTTATCCAAGTGGAGAGCAAACAGAAATCGGAGCTTTACAGATCAGACACAGCAAACTACAGTGGAGAAAAAGGTAAGATGATCCTTCATGACTTTCGCTCTTGTAGATTTTCTGGTATATTCAGGGATCAACAAACTGGCGCAGGGCCAAAACTAGTCACTGCATTTGGAGAGGGAAAGGCAGTTCAGTCAGGTGGCTAAGAATAGTTTTTGTATTTTAAAATGCACTAAAACTTTCTTTTTTTTTTTAAATTTTTTTAAACCCTTAACTTCTGTGTATTGGCTCCTTGGTGGAAGAGTGGTAAGGGTGGGCCATGGGGGTCAAGTGACTTGCCCAGGGTCACCCAGCAGGGTAAAACTTTCATGAAAAACTGTAACATTGTTTAGTCGGTTCCTGGCCAGGGACTGAAAATGGTGGAAGGGCGCTCAGCTGTAGTTTTCTCACCCTTGAATATACCAGAAAATATGCGAGTGAAAGTCACTCAGGTCACCTTCCTGATTTTCCCACCAAACTACGAGGGGCAACATGCAAAAGGCTCCAGGCTTGGAAACCGCTAGTGCACTTGTCTCCTGCCACAAGCAAGAATACTAGCAGATGCAGGTAATCAGCATCCAGTTGATCATTTCCTTGCGGGCAGCTCTTAATAGGAGCAGCTGCAGATGTCAGCGTGTGGCCATGATGCTGAGGGTCCTTCTCTTCATTCATCAGCCCCCCTACGTGTAACTGACTCTGTCTCCCTTGACGAACGTTTTTCCTCCATAGCGTTGCTTGGTGGCGGGATCTCCAAGACCCAAGTTCCCAGGACTTCTGCGGCTGTCTGAAGCCAACAGTTTTCTAAACATCAGGGATCTGTATTCATTCCAGCCCCAAAAGAGGTGGCTGGAGGGCCTGAAAGCCTCGTTTCCCCCGCAGTTCCTTAATTACTCTTCTTTTAAAATCTGCCAAAGTAGATAATGAGGGCTTAGCAGTTCGGATGGGATTTACGGTTTCATCTCTGCATTTAACCGATGAGTTTGGCACTAGGCAGTATAAATGTCAAGGAGGCAGCCCGGCTTTGCTTTAGAGAGACAAATTGACTTGGAATAGGAAAAAACCAGAGTTCAAATGCTGCTGCGTCTGGCATTTGCTAGCGAGGCTCACAAATGAGACCATGAACTCTCCCAGCCTCCGTTTATTCATTTGTAAAATCATTGATCGCTGTTCCCCTCTTTACCAAAAACTTTGTGAAACTTAATCTGGGACAATGTCTGCAAAGCCCTTTGCTAAGCTTAAAGTACCCCAACGGGGACAGCATTCATTAGTATTCATTGTGGTTCTGGTAATCATTTTTTTTTAACCCTTGTACTTCGGTGTATTGTCTCATAGGTGGAAGATTGGTAAGGGTGGGCAATGGGGGTCAAGTGACTTGCCCAGGGTCACACAGCTGGGAAGTGGCTGAGGCCAGATTTGAACCCAGGACCTCCTGTCTCTAGGCCTGACTCTCACTCCACTGAGCTACCCAGCTGCCCCCTCTGGTAATCATTTTTAACCCAACCTCTAGATGCCCTCGTCCAGGGAAGCAGCGGTGAGGATCTGGGGAGGAGGGAAGCCGAGGAAAGTGGGCAGGTGGGACTGGTTATATCTCTAGCCTTATTTTTCCCCTCCTCCCCATCCCACCCCCTGGCTTTCCACCCAGGGCTGCCTTTGTACTCATCTGTAAACACGGCTGTGTTTGTCCTTCCCCCAAAGCACTGGGGTGTCAGGATGGGGGGAAACAGGTGTCTATCTGAAGCCAGCCCTGTTTGGGGTGGGGGGCGGTGTATGACACCTCCCAGAATCTACACGTACACGTTTTGTATTCTCTCACTTCAAGGGGAAGAGGGAACAGGGCTAGGAGAAAGCCCTTCCATCCCCCAACTTCCTGCCCCCAGTAATCTCAGCCTGAGGTGACTCATTAAGGGCTCCTAATGAAGGCTCTTCTAGGGACCGAAAAACCTTAGGGAAGGGGGAGAAGACCAAAATGGAGAAGAGAGGAGAGAGGAAGGAGAGAAGGGAAAGAGAGAGGAAAGGAGAGAGGGATGTAGATTGGGAAAAGGAGGGACCAAAAGAAGGAGGATGGGAAGAAATGAGAAAGGGCTATCTATAGATTAGGGAGTGGGGAGGAAAAGGAGACTAAAGAGAGAGGAAAATGGGGAGGGAGAGAGGATGGGAAAAGAAGGGATGAGAAAAGGGGAAAGGAGATGAGGGAGGGGATTTAGAGAGAGTAAGAAAGGAAATGAGGAATGGGGTAGAGAGAGGAAAGAAAGGAAAAGGGTACAAATAGGTGAAAGGGAAGAGGGGGAGGAGGATAAAGAGAAAAGAGGGGGAAGAGGCAGAAGATATGGGTGTAAAGATGGGACAATAGGGACTATAAGGATAAGAGTTCAAATGGGGTTATGAGACAAGACCTTGAGTCACCTCATTAAGGATCAACTTCTTTCCTTTTAAATATTTTTTTTTGTTTTTGCATCTTATAAATTTCCATCTATATTACTTTCCCTTCCACCTTCTAGAGCAGGGGTCGACAACGTATGGCTCTCGAGCCATATCTGGCTCTTTTGAGGGCCAGATATGGCTCTTTCTGCAGGAGCCACAAAGTCCATTTTTTTTCAGGCGCTGTTTGTTACAGGAGCGGCACTGGGAGCACTGGACGGCTCTCACGAAATTACATTTTAAAAAATGTGGCGTTTATGGCTCTCACGGCCAAAAAAGGTTGCCGACCCCTGTTCTAGAGAGTCATTTCAAATAACAATAATTTTTTTTCAAGAAAAAGATGAAGTTATCCAATTGACAAATGATATGAACAAGCAGTTTTTAGATTAAGAAATCAAAGCTAACAATAATCATAAGAAAAAAGTTCTTAATTGCTCTTCATTAGAGAAATGAACATTAAAACAACTCTCAGATATCCCCTCACACCTGTCAGACTGGCCAATATAACAATAAAGGAAAATGATAAATGTTGGAGGTGATGTAGCAAATTTGGGACACTAATACATTGTTGGTAGAATTGTGAATCCAACCATTCTGGAGGGCAGTTTGGAACTCTGCTCAAAGGGCTATAAAACTATATATATATATATCCTTTGATCCTATAATACCACTATTGGGACTGTATCCCAAAGAGAGCATAAAAATGGGAATGGACTATCTACTTGTACAAAAATATGTATAGCAGCTCTTTTTGTGGTGGCAAAGAATTAGAAATGGAAGGGATGTCCATCTATTGGGAAATAGCTGAACAAGTTGTGATATGTCATGGTGATAGAATACTATTATGCTATAAGAAACAATGAGCAGGATGATTTCAGAAAAACCTGCAAAAACTTACATGAACTGATGCAAAGCAAAATAAGCAGAACCTGGAAAACATTGTTCACTGTAACAGCAATATTGTGGAATGATCAACTGTGAAAGACTTAGCCATTCTCAGCAATACAATGATTCCGGACAATTCTGAGGGACTTATGGGAAATTCTATCCATCTCCATAGAAAGAATTGTTGGAATGCGGATCAAAGAATACTATTTTTCACTTTATTTGGAGGTTTTGGTTCTACATGAATATTCTCTCACAACAATTCCCAATATGGAGGTATGTTTTGCATAATAGTACATGTATAATCCAGATCAAATTGGTTACCATCTCCAAGAGGGAAGGAGGGAAGGAGACATATGTTGAAAATTTCTGGAAACATATGTTGAAGATTGTTATTACATGAAATCGGGAAAATAAAATATCTTTAAAAAAGAAAGAAAAAATAAGCAAAACTGTTCAATCAATACATGAAAAAAAGCTGGCAACATTAGATGGCCTTAACTTCTTTTATTATTAGGGATTTGGAGCATTCTTTCATATGGTTATAAGAAATTTGCAGTTCTTCTTGTGGAAATTGTTGCTCTCCTTTGATCATTTATCAACTATAAAAATGGCTTTTAGTCAGCTTCTTCTTACCCAGAATAGGTTACATTCATGGAATGATATACAGAAATGGCCTCATTTGATCTTCCCACCAACCTTGTGAAGATTATATAGATTATATATATATAATATAGATTATAGTACTTTAAAAGTAATAATCATAACTCATATTTCTTTTTATATATTTTATATTTATTTCTGACCATAGGATTATAGAGTTGGTAGAGCATTTGGAGGTGATCTAATCCCAATTCCCTTATTTTACACTTGAGTAAACTGAGGCCCAGGAAGGGAAAGTGTCTTGACCAAGGTCATAGAAACAGTAAGTGATGACTAATTCTATTTTTTGTTCGAATTTCCCTGTGCTCCCTCCCTCCCTTGGAAAATATAAATTCCTTAAGAGCCAACTTGCCTTTGGTTTTCTCTTTGAATCTCCATCCCCAGTGCAATGGTTCTAGGCATTCAATCAGGTACTCAATGAATGGTTGTGAAATGGGCTCAGGCATTATTTATATCTGAATGTGTTAGTGCCAGTAGATGGGCGGCAGATTATGGTGGGTAGAAAGCTGGAAGACAAGTCCGCTGAAGAAGAGTGTGTGTCAAGCACCAAAAGCAGGGCAGAAGCCTGCCGCTGCCCGCAGGAGCTCACAGCCTAAGGAAGGAGACCAGCTGCGGACAAGTGTCTGGGTGGTCGTCCTGAGTGCCCGGTGAGGGCCAAAGTGGCATCACTGGGGTGATGCCTTTGGCCTGGAGCATAAACTGGACTAAGTGAGGCTGGGTCGCCCCACGGCATCTATTTCCCTCTCTCCTCCAGGGTCACCGAATTCCACGGGCAAGACAAAGTCCAGAGGACGGAGGATGCCTCCCGGAGCACTACACGACCTCGGCTGCTTCCAGGAAGGGCTACTTCCTTGGCCTCGGTGGCCATTGGAACAAATTGCTCTCATCCGCCCCTTCCACCAAGGGAAGCCTTCGCGTGCCGGGCGTAGACCTCTCCTTAACTCACCGCCAATGGGTGCGAGAGCTCTTGGTCACCTTCAGCCTGCTTTAGCCTGCCAAAAGGGTTGACTGACGTGTCCTCTCGGTGCCTGCGACAACTTCTTGGAGCCACAGGGGAGAGCTGGGTGGCCAATGGACACCAAAGGAGGGTGAGCAGCCCCGAAAAGGGCTCACACCAGAGAAACTAGTGTGTCTTCTCGAGTGTGTGGGGCTCGTTGGCAGAGTGGGTAGAATGGCCTGAAGTCAGGAGAACTCGTCTTCACGAGCCCAAATCGGGGCTCGAACACTCACTAGCCGTGTGACCTTGGACAAGTCACTTATCCCAGTTGGCCTCAGTTTCCTCATCTGTAAAATGATCTGGAGAAAGAAATGGCCAACCACTGTAGGAGTGCCTCTTAGACAGTTGCCAGATGGCTAAATAAATTGCTGTTCTGTAAGAACCAGTGAAAGAGAAAATTCCAGGGAATCTTCAGCAGTAGGAACCTCGCGAGGCTAAGTGAAATGAGAAGTAACTCTATAAAAGTCAAGGAAAACAACATTAAAAGACGGAAGAATTTGGAGCAGTAAAATGACCAATCAAGTGTCCAAGGATCTATGACGCAGCACCCCGCCCCCCTCCTGACATAGGGCATGGATTCGAGGGCCAGAAAAGACAGACTTTTTAGGCCTGGCCACAGCATGGATTCATTTAGCTGAACTATTCTTTTTTGATTCAAGGGGAATTTTTTCTTTTTCTTTTCCATGGAGGAAGCAGGAAAAGGGGGTTCGCAATATTCATCTCTTTAAAAAAAAAAGGAAAGATATTTTTATTGAAATATATATTTTTTAAAATTTTATTTTATTTTTAAATGTTTTTCCATGGTTACATGATTCTTCTTGTCTCCCTCCCTCCTTCCATCTCCCCTCCCGGAGTTGATAAGCAATGAAATATATTTTTAAAAATACACGGATGAGAGCAGATGGGTAGCTCAGTGGATGGAGAGCCAGGCCTAGAGGTCCTGGGTTCAAATCTGGCCTCAGACACTTCCCAGCTGTGTGACCCTGGGCAAGTCACTTGATCCCCATTGCCTACCCTTACCGCTCTTCTGCCTTGGAGCCAATACACAGTATTGCCTCCAAGACGGAAGGTGAGGATTAAAAAAAAAATACACAGAAAGGGGGCAGCTCCGTAGCACAGCAGATTGAGATATAAGGGATAGAAAGAGGTGAAACACAGTCTCTGCCCTCAAGGAGCTCATAATCTAATGAAGAAAATATTTCTATACACTGTAGAACTTCCCCCCCCCAAGAAAATCCCCCAAATGATTCTATATGAAACTATGACTCTACGTTACTTTTTACTTATCTTAAAGGCATACAATAAATTGCACGTGTAACTTTTTAAACTGTGCTGTTTGTCTGTGCTTCCTTTTACATTTTCTTTTATGTATTTTCTTTTATTTAAAAAATTAACCTTTCCTTTCATCTTAGAATCAATACTAAGGCAGAAAAGTGGTACGGGCTAGGCAATGGGGGTTAAGTGACTTGCCCAGGGCCAGCTAGCTAGGCAGATCTGAACCCAGGACCTCCGTCCTCCAGGCCGGGCTCTCTAGGCACTGAGACCCCCAGCTGCTCCCAGGGAGAGTTTTCACAGGACAGGAGATTTGGAATGAGGAAAAAAATTCTATGTTTATTTTTACTAACCTTTAGATAGAGAACAAGGGAACCTTTAAAGAGCTCTATAAGTGCTTACTATAACTATTTTTATTATAGTATGATTTAAAGAATATATTATATAGAGAACATGTTGTATTTCTATATAATCGATTATATTATGATCTATTTATCAAAGAGTGGGTCCATAGGTTTCACCAGACTGCCAGAGGGGTCCCCGACACCTCAAATGGGGATAAGCCCCGGCCTGGAGGGCTCTAAATAACCTGGTCCTCAGGAGGAGTCATTTCACCTCCCTCAGACTCAGTTTCCCCTTCTGTAAAGAACTAGATGATCTTCCAGACCTAGATCTCATGTCTCAAGGACGCCCTGGAGCAGTCCTTTGCCTCTTACTCCTCATGAAAGGAGAAGAAGGGAAGGAAGAGAACAAGAAAAGATGGGGTGCTTGAAGCCTGCCCCCACGTGAAGCCCAGCCCGCTAATCCTGGCTGAGCTGTTGCCCCAACGAGGCAGAGAGGAAGGCAATGGAGGGAGGGAGCCAAAGTGTGGCCCGAGGAGCGGCTCAGCCCGTTCGCTCCCACCCCAGAGCCTGGGATCGGATCTCCCCAGCAGGCGCTTCTATGGGGCGGCCTGGCCTTGGGGATGGCTTGTGGGGCTTCCCAGGGAATCCAAGTGGGGATGCCCACCCTGATCCCACTGTCCTGGCAGGAGCAGGAAAGGCTGTGGGCCCCGGCTCGGAGGGGACTGAGGAGAGTCTGCATCGGGCCGCCTCCTGCCTGGGGTGCCGGCAGCCAGGAAGGGTGGAATGAATCGCCTGACTGTCTCGTTATGGCTACAGAATAGTTGTTCGGTCGTTTCAGCTGTGCCCAAAGCTCTGGGACCCCTTCCCGAGAGTTCTGGGAGAGATCCCGGCGTGGTGGGCCACTTCCTTCTCCAGCTCATTTTACAGATGAGGAAACTGAGGCCAACAGGGTCAAGTGACTTGCCCAGGGACACACGGTTAGGAAGTGTCTGCTGAGATCAGATTTGTGCTCGTGAAAACAAGCCTTCCCGATCCCAAGCCCAGAGCTCTGGCCACGTGGGTGTCCCCCAATCAAACTGTACAGGCCACCCATCCCCCCAGCAGCCCGACGTGAACCCACAGAGTCCTCTTCGCTTTGGAGAGGTCAGCTGAGTGGCAGAGAAGATCCTGACTGGGAGGCAGGAAGACCTGGGTCCAAATCCCGCCTCGGACTCTTACTAGAACAACTCACTCAGGCTCTCTGTTCCCCTCCCTCCCTGCTCTCCTCTCTTCTCCCAGAGCGCTCAGACCCGACAGAGGCACTGTGGACTTGGTGAAGTGGGGCTGGAGACCTGGGTTCGAATTCTGCCCCTGACACCGGCTTCGTCCCAGGCCCTCCACCTCTCCAAGTATGAGTCTTCTCAAATTGGGATAGAACTTGTTCTGCTGACCCTTAACTTCTGAGCCTCAGTTTCCCCTTCCGTCAAATGTGGGGGAGACAGTCGAATGAGATGATGTCTGAGGTCCCCTCCAGCTCTAAATCCGCTCCCCCACCCCACTTAAGATACCTGGGACGGAAGCCCTCGGAGTCCTAAGAATGATGTCTCCAATATTATTCCCTGTGCTGCCTTCCTTTCCTCTGACATGGGCTTTGCCTTCTCTCAAGCCTAGTGCTTCCCTGCACTGATCTGTCCGCTAGCCTTGCTTTCTCGGTGTCTTTAGAACCTTCAATAGCTCCTTATTGCCTCAGGATAAAACCCAGGTCCTCGGTTCTTGATTTAAGGTCTTCCATTGTGTGCCCTCTACATTTAAGTCAAATCTGCCTCCAGTGCTGCTGCCTTTAGGACCTTGGAGAAGTCTTCCTGGACCTCCCTTCCCCATCTTTAAAATGAGGGGGTGGGATTAAATGGCTCCTCCCTTAGAGGGCAGAGATGCTCTTTTTTTTTTTTTAACCCCTTACCTTCCCTCTTGGAGTCAATACTGGGTATTGGCTCCTAGGTGGAAGAGTGGTAACGGTGGGCCATGGGGGTCAAGTGACTTGCCCAGGGTCACACAGCTGGGAAGTATCTGAGGCCGGATTTGAACCCAGGACCTCCCCTCTCTAGGCCTGGCTCTCCATCCACTGGGCTACCCAGCTGCCCCCTAGAGATGCGCTTTTTGGAGCCCCCGTGCTTCACCCGGTGCCTGGTACCTAGCAAGCACTTCATAAATGTTGATGGCGCTGAGGTCCCTTCTAGGCTACTTTATTCTCCGTCTCCACGGGCCACCCTCGTGCCTTTGGACCTTGGCTCGCAATCTTTCCCCAGCCCGGATTGCCTTGGCCGCTCTTCTCCACTCTCTCACCATCCTTCGAAGCCCAACCTCGGCCTCAGCTCCTTCCCGACACCAGCTCCAGTCCCGTCCTCTGCCGGGGTTCCTGTGGGACCTGGGGCGCCTCTGCCGACATCCCGATCCAGGTTTGTTTGCTCCTTGGGAAGCCGGGCGGGAGAGCTTAGCGAGACGATTCCTCGGGTCCTTCCTGGGTCCAGTTACTTTTCATTCCCATTTTTATTGATATATGTCGCTTTTATTTCCCAGCATGCCCCTCCCCTCTCCCTTTCACAGAGTCACCCCTAAGAAACGAGGGAGAAAAAAGCAGTTCTGTAAGTGTGGCCCCTCGACGAGCCCCGAACGGTGTTGCCCACCTCTGCCAAGGAAGGAGGGAGGAGCTGGCTCTCCTCCCTCTTCTAGCTCCTTCTAGCTCTTCTTATACATCCAGCAATTTCCCAGAAAGACTCTCGTCCCTAAAACTCCCGGCTCAGTCCTAATGACGCCCCCCCGTGCCCAGCCAGCCCATTGCTCCTCTCCCTGACGCCCCACTGGGTCCCTCGTCAAGCCCTAGTCCTGTTTTTAATTGTATGGTGGGGGGTGGGGAAGAGAAGAAGAACATCCAGACTACCAGTTTGACTTTGAGCAAATTATTTCATCTCTAGGACTCAGTTTCCACATCTGTAAAATGAGAGGGTTAGTCTAGATCAGGGATTCCCAAAGTGGGCGCCATCGCCCCCTGGTGGGGGCTGCAGCGATCCAGGGAGCCGGGATGGCCACACTTTTTTTGTATTTCATTCTATTCTGAGTTCAATAAATAGTTTCATAATTTCCAGGGGGCACTAAGTCATATTTTCTCTGGAAAGGGGGTGGCAGGCCAAAAACGTTTGGGAGCCCCTGATCTAGAGGGACATGCAAGGTTCCTTCCAGCTCTGAATGTGTAATCACCTTTTTTTTTTTTTTTTTTTTAATAAAAATCCTTACCTTCTGTCTTAGAATTGATACTAGATATCAGCTCCAAGGCATGAGATGGATAATGGCTGGGCAATGAGGGTTAAGTGACTTGCCCAGGGTCACACAGCCAGGAAGCATCTGAGGTCCGATTTGAACCCAGGACCTCCTGGCTCCAGACTTGGTGCTCTTGTCTATCGAGCCACCCAGCTGCCCTGCAGTCATCTATTTTTGATTCCTCACTCCCCAAACGAAGGTGGCGTTTGTCTTTAGAGTTTGTATTTTCTGCCAGTGCCTAAGCTGAGTACATATTATTACATATTTCTCGAATGGAAGTGAACATCTCTCCCATCAGACCCGGGGGTCCCCCAGGCTCCGAGCCCTGTTTTCTTCCCCTCAGCCTCCCCTGTGGACAAAAGGGATTTCTAAAGCCAGAGCAGGCAGGTAGGAGACAGCCTATTAGCAGGGATTTGCAAGCTCCCAAACAGTTCACATGCCCGTGCATCCAATGAGCCTGGGCTCACATTAGCACTTGATAAGCCCCCTGTCTTCTCCCTTTTCTTCCCAGGAGGGGATCAATGAGGAGAGAAAGGGCTGTTGGGCAGGAAAAGAAACCACGTGAGGGAAGGAGGAAGGGCTGGACCAAACTGCTCTCTTGCTGGGGGTTACCCAGCTGATTCTAGGCAATTAATAAAGACCCTACTCTGTGCGCTGTCCACTCGGCTCTCAGGATACATTTCATCATTCCTCCCTCCCCCTACAACCTGCTAAGACTCCCTGAGGCTCCCGGTTGTTAGTTCACCCCCAACCAATGACTATATAATGATATTTTTTTACTTAGCTAAGAGCAAACTCCCTCTAGCCATCTACCTCTGATAGAACGTGGCCAAGAATTCTTTTGCTTTTGTCTTGGTAACTCTAGAACTCAGCAGAGCCTGGAACTGGATCTTCCAGAAAATCTCGGCTATTACTACTACTAAACATGATAGAAGGAAGGCCTCTATTTAGTTTTGTTTTGTAATTGTGGAGTCATTTCAGTCATTTCTGACTCTTCTTGACCTCATTTGGGATTTCCTTGGCAGAGATAACTGGAGAGGGTTGCCATCTCTTTCTCTGGCTCGTTTTACAGATTAAGAAACAGAGGCAAATGGAGGTGAAGCAATTTTCCCTGAATCACATAGCTAGTAAGTGTCTGAGGCTAGATTTGAACTCAGGAAGGTGAATTTTCCTGAGTGCACCCTTCTTCAACTCTTGGGATTATAGGAAGGCTGGAAGGGAACTAGCTAGTCCAGTTCCATCATTTTAGAAGAGGAAATATCCCTTTAGAAGGAAAGTGACTTGGCCAGGGTCACACCTCACTGATTCTGTAGTTTTACTTTATACTAGCTTCATAGTTCATTATGAAGAGTCTCTTACTGCTCCTGCCTTTCCTCTGAGATCCTGTCTTCTTTATCTCGCATGGACCTTGTTTGTACAGAGTTGTCTGCATGGCTTCTCCCCCATTGGACTGTAAGCTCTTTGAGGACTGGTTTTTGCTTTCTTTGTTTCTCCAGCACTTGGGACAAATTCTGGCACCTCCATGAGCTGATTTACCCTCCGTATACAAAGCGTTAGATTGAGCTCTGTTTCCCAGGTGTGTCTTGCCATTGCAAATAGACTATGAACTCCAGGAGGTCCAGAGTTCTCCCTTTCTTGTGTCCCTGGACAGCACAGTACAACCCTAAGCTTTATGAATGGAACAGTTATCTGTCAGTTCCTAATCACTGCCATTTTTTAGATTATAAAGCATAAATTAAGTCTCTTATCAGCCATTATCTCATTAGATCCTAGTGGTAGTAGGGAGAAGAAAGGTATTTCTTATCACTAGCCCTATTTCAGATAAGAAAACCGAGGTCCACGAGGTTGAGATGAGCTTTGATTCCACTTCCAGGGTTCTTTGCTCTTTATCCATTGATAGGCTATATTGAGGACTTGTTATCTGGCCAGCTCCCCAAACTCATCTTACCCCTATTGGTCCTGCTTCCTGCCCAACAAGTTCTCCCACTGAAGGAAAAAAAGATTCATGACTTCCCATTTAGGAAGGGAAACTTTGATGATTCCCTTCTGTTGTCCCTTTTGCCTCCTCCAGAAAGGTTGCCCAGATTAGCCTCAATTTACCCTAATCCCTCCCTCCCTTTGGACTCTGTAGGCAGTTTGTGGCACAAACTCATTCTGGGATTTGGGTCCTGCTGTGCGTATCCTGTCTCCCCCAATACCCTGTACATACCTCAAAGGCAGGGACTCTGGCCACTGTCTGTGGCTGCTTTTGTGTGTTAACCTCTGGAGGGCCAGGTCCTGGGCTCTGCACTTCAGTGCTTTGGGATCAATGAATGGAATATCCCAATGAGGAGAGACTGGAAAGACAGACAGACAGAGAGAGAGAGACAGAGAGAGAGAGAGACAGAGAGACAGAGAGAGACAAAGAGAGACAGAGACAGAGACAGAGACAGAGACAGAGAGAGAGACAGAGAGAGAGACAGAGAGAAAGAGAAAGAGAGACAGAGACAGAGACAAAGAGAGAGAGACAGAGAGAGAGGGAGAGACAGAGAGAGAGACAGAGACAGAGAGAAAGAGAGAGAGAGACAGAGAGAGAGAGAGACAGAGAGAGAGAGAGAGAGACAGAGAGAGAGAGAGACAGAGAGAGAGAGAGAGAGAGACAGAGAGAGAGAGAGAGAGAGAGAGAGAGAGAGAGAGAGAGAGAGTCAGTCCTACCCAAGGAGGGACAACCCAAGCAGAGACTCACCTGGAGTGTCAAGAGCCATGCACGAGAGGGTCAGGAATCTTGAGTTCCAGTCCCACCACCACTATGTTGTTTTTAAAACCCTTACCTTCTGTCTTAGTATCAATTCTCAGACAATTATAAGAATCAAGGGCTAGGCGATTAGGGTTAAGTGACTTGCCCAGGGTCACACAGCTAGGAGGTATCTGAGGCCAGATTTGAGCCCAGGTCCTCCCCACTCCAAGTCTGGTGCTCTATCCACTGAACCACCTTGCTGCCCCTAGCACCACTGCTTTCTAACCCTACCCATCCATACTCATTGATTGATGAGTCTCTGTTTCTATCTCCGCAAAAGAAGTGGATTGAAGATGAAGCTAGATATTCTCCAAGGTCCTCTCCTTCTAGCTCCAAGGTTTAATCTCTATGGAAGAGAGTTGGGAGTTGGAAGATTGGGGGAAGGGGGAGGAAAGGAGACTTGATATCCCTCAGAACCAAGAAAACAATATAAAAAGATAAATGGAACGGATGAAACAAAATACTTTCTGTCTAATCCAGGGGTTCCCAAACTTGTTTGGCCTCCCGCCCCCTTTCCAGAAAAAATATCCCTTAGCCCCCAGGAAATGAATTTTTAAAATTTTAATAGCAATGAATAGGAAAGATAAATGCCCCTGTGGCCATCACCGCCTCCCTGGATCGCTGCAGCACCCACCAGGGGGCGGTGGCGCCCACTTTGGGAATCACTGGTTTAAGACAACCAAGTTTGACTCTCTAAGAAGAGATTTAAAAAAAAAAAAACAAAACTCCTTCCACTCCTCTATTTTGAAAAATCCTCACCTTTTGTCTTAGAATCAGTACTAAGAATTGGTTCTAAGAGAGAAGAGTGTTAAAGGCTAGGCAATGGAGTTAAGTGACTTGCCCAGGGTCACACAGCTTTCTGAGGCAAGAGCTGAACCCAGGACCTCTCATCTCTGGGCTTGGCTCTCTATCCACTGAGTCACCTTGCTGGCCCCCTTCTACCTCTTTTTTGCAGAGTTGAGGGACTCTGAGTTGGGAAGGGCAAGTGCATTACCCAACTAATGGGATTAGCTTTGCGGAGCTGCTCCCCCAAACACAAGGTATGCAAACTTAAAAAAATAAAAATAAAAAAAAGATTCTAAGACTGAAACATGCCCAGAACCAAAGGGATCAGGCCTGAAGGGACTTTCTTGCTGGAGGGGGACGTCCAGGTTCTAGACAATGCTGGGTCCTTACTGAATGCCCTTCCACCCCCTTTGCCAGCCTGAGTCCTTTCGCCAACCTCAGGCCAGAGTCTCAGGGAGGAGGAGCCTCCGGAGGTGGGAATGGTCACCCCAGAGCTGGTAAGACAAAGGGTTGGAGAATGACTGAAGGAGAGAAGGCTGGGGCTCCCCTTTCCA
Organism: Gracilinanus agilis; assembly: GCF_016433145.1. NCBI lineage: Eukaryota > Metazoa > Chordata > Mammalia > Didelphimorphia > Didelphidae > Gracilinanus > Gracilinanus agilis. Next base: position 30,618,697 of record NC_058131.1, read on the forward strand.
GGTCCCCAAAGTTGGGGTTTTATTGGCTGCCCAGCAGTGTAGACTGGCCTGTCTTTGAAAAGGATCCATTCTAAGCCAGCTCGGGGTTGGGAGGGAAGGAGGATGGGGTGGGGGGGGGCAGAACAAGTCACTTGTTTCTCCCTTCATCCCTGACAACCTTCTGAGCAATGTAATGACAATGCCGAGCCCCATGTCGGGCTGCTTGGCAGGTAGGCTAATGCCGCAACTTAGGATCAAATTTTCAGTGAGGATGGAGTCATTAACACCTCCCCCACCTGCCTCAGACTCCTCCTGGGGAGGGGGGGATTCTGGGGTCTGAGAGGGAGGGGGGGGGAGAGTGGGAGGAGGTCAGAGGGGCCTGGAATTCCAGACTCCCCTCCACCACTAGTAGACCTTGGCTTCCTGGGGGCCTCAGTTTTCTCATCTGTAAAATGACAGCATTTGGGTAGATAATTTCTGAAGTTCCATCCTGCCCAGAGTTCTGTGGAAGGGAGGACAGAAAGGCTTAAGGGCCAGGAGAAGAGGAATGCAAATGGGATGGATATGGATGCTGGGAGGGGGCATCCCCAGGCCACGAAGGGGTGCCTGCCCAGCCACGGGGCCCTTGTGCTTAAGGCTTCCAAAGCCCAGGGGCACGGCCAGGCTTGCCACATGTGGGCAGTACTTTTCAGACTGGATTCCCTGCTTGGTCCCACTAGGGGGTGGCTGGAGGTGATTAGTCTCAGGTGTGAGGGGGAGGGCCTGGCCGCCTGGTCTGCAGTGGAGCGGAGGTGTGAGATTTCCCAGGAAAGGAACAAGAGCCCAGCAGGGTGGCCTTGGGGGGGTTAGGGAGGGAGGAGCGGGAGGGGGAGGAGATGGAGCCCCCCAGCTCCCCATTAGGAAGTGAAGCTTGACTGTGCTGGCACAAGGGCCCTTTGGGGGGGAAGGGAGGAGTTTCTCTCTTCTCAGAACTCCCATCTGGGTCTTCTCCTGTCCCCGGGAGACCCCTCCCCAACCCCTTCCTTTTCTTTTTTTCTCCCTCATCTTCCCTTCTCTATGCCCATCCTTGGACCCAACCCCTGCAGGTGGATAGATTCTCACCCTCCTCTTGGAGCCCGTCATAAAGGCTCCGGGTAGGATAAAAGTCCTTCCTGAACATCTGGAAAAGAGCCCCCTCTCAATGGCTTCCCCCCTTTGTTGTCATCCTCACCTCGCAGTGACCTTCTCTGTGGATGCAGAATTAGGAAGACCCCCATTCGGATCCTAGACTCGCTGGTTATGTGACTCTGGGCAACTCCCCTCCCCTCTCTAAACCTCAGTTTCCTCCTTTGTAAAATTCAGAAGGGCTCCTTCCATTTCTGAATGGATGATCTCTTCCTCCCTCTCCCCTAAACCGTGGCTTCCTCTCTAGTGCCCGACGCCATTGGCCTCACCGGCCAAAATCTCCTCCAGGGCTCTGCCCTACCAGTGTGTCTCTGAGGTCATAGAGTCAGAGCTGGAAAAGGACTTTGGAAGTCGCTGATTCCGGCTCCCTCCTTACACTTGAGGAAACTGAGGCTTACAAGGCTGAAGTGATTTGCCAGGAGATGACAGTCTAGTGAGGGGGGAGTCTTGAACCCAGGAACCTCTAGCTCTAAATTCATCCATCTTCCCAATGTTCTCACCAGAGACACTTTGAAATCTTGGAGTCATTCCTGAGTCTCCCACCTCCCTCTATGTTAGCTCCGGAGCCCTCCTTCTCTATTGACTCGCAGGGCCACCACCCGCAGCAGCAGGCTGCCTTCCCGTCCTCTGGGCTGCCAGAAGCATCTTCCTGGGGCGCAGATCTGCACAGGCCACCCCCTGGCTCACAGCCCTATTGCCTGGCAGAAAAAGCATTCACAACTGATTCTGGGCTTTGGGGTTCTCCACAAACAGGCTCCCCCCCATCTTTCCAGACTCGAGTCACATCCCAGGCTGGGTGGGTTGCCGGCTCTGCCTGTTGTCCCCCAAGTTAGCATGGCCTGTGTTGTCCAGTCTTTGTGATCCCTGGGACCATATAGTCCAAGGGGTTTTCTTGGCAAAGATACTAGGGGGGATTGCCATGTCCTTCTCCAGGGGATTAAGACAAACCGAGGTGAAGTCACTTGCCCAGAGGCACACAGCTAGTAGAGGTCGGAGGCCAGATTTGAACTTGTTCTTCTTGACTCCAACCCTGGAACTCTATCCACAAAGCAACCCAACGGCCTCTAGTATGGCATAGCCTGTTTTCAATGAAGCCATGCTGGGCCTTCATGATCACAGCTCCCTTTTCTAAATATCCACTAACCATCCCTTTAATAATATGTCCTACCTACTGGGTATTGAAGTTAAGTCATTGACATATTCTACACTCTCTCACATTTTTCGAAAATAGGGGTATTTTCCTATTTCCAATCAGAGGATCATAGATTTAAATCCAGAAAGGCCTTAGAATTAGCTAATTGGGGGCAGCTCAGTGGATTGAGAGTCAGGCCTAGAGACGGGAGGTCCTGGGTTCAAATCTGGCCTCAGACACTTCCCAGCTGTGTGACCCTGGGTAAGTCACTTGACCTCCATTGCCGACCCTTACCACTCTTCCACCTAGGAGCCAATACACAGAAGTTAAGGGTTTAAAAAAAAGAATTAAGCTAATCTAGGGACAACTAGGTGGCTCAGTAGATTGAGAGCCAGGCCTAGAGATGAGAGGCCCTGGGTTCAAAGCTAGCCTATGGATACTTTCTAGCTGTGTGACTCTGGGCAAGTCACTTACCCCTCATTACCTAGCCCTTATCACTCTTCTTTCTTGGAATATATTCTTTCTTGGAATAAATTCTAAGATGGAAAGAAAGGGAGGGAGAAGAAAGGAAAGAAGAACGGAAGAAAGACAGAAAGAGAAAGAGAAGAAGGAAGAGAAGGAGGAAGGAAGGAAAAAAAGAAGAGAGAGAAAGAGAGGAAGAAAGAAAAAGAGACAGAGAGGAAGAGAAGGAAGAAGGAAAGAAAGAAAGGAAGAGAAGAGAAAAAGAAAGAAAAAGAGAGGAG
>NC_058131.1:30622051-30624358 GCF_016433145.1 Gracilinanus agilis
GAAGGAAGGAAGGGAAAGAGGGAGGAAGGGAGGGAGGGAAGAAGGGAAGGAAAGAAGGGAGGGAGGGAAGGAGAGAAGAAAGGAGGGAGGAAAGAAGGAAGGAAGGGAAAGAGGGAGGAAGGGAGGGAGGGAAGAAGGGAAGGAAAGAAGGGAGGGAGTGAAGGAGAGAAGAAAGGAGGGAGGAAAGAAGGAAAGAAGGGAAAGAGGGAGGAAGGGAGGGAGGGAAGAAGGGAAGGATGAAGGAAGGAAGCTAGGCTAACTCATATTACAAACTGAGGAAATAAGCATACCCTGTTGATACTACCACTAGGTAAATACTGAAATGAGATGAAAGAATTTAAGTTTACCAACGTTTCTAGAATAAACAAGCATCTCTTTGAGTAACTTTCCCTTCTTCTTCCTCTTTGAAACCTTTGTGTTCCTGGCATCACCTTCTCCATGTTTCTCTGAACTCTTTGAAATCTGTTTTTCCCACATCTAGGGTGCAGCTTTTCCCTCTTTACCTAACACGAGTTCTGTGTTGGAGCTGTCCCTCTCAAAGTCCCCATCATTTCTGCTTCAGAAACTGCATCCTCTCTTTGTTTTCATTGAAATCTTTGCTCTAAGAGCAGCCTTGATTTCATTAGGCAGCGATGTGGCCCAGTGGATAGAGCTCTGGACCTTGAACGAGAAAGTCCTGAATTCAAATTCAGCCTCTGGCACTTACTGGCTGTGTGACTCCAGGCAAGCCAATTTATCTCAATCTTCCTCGATTTCCTCCAGTGTAAAATGGGGATAATAGCACTTACCTCCAGGAAGGGTTTTTGTGAGGATTAAAGGAGATCATATTTGTCAAGTGCTTGCAGATCTCAAAGTGCTGCCTGAATGCTAAGTAAACGAACTATTACAAGGAAGAATCTCCCAACAGACAGGCGGTGAATTCAGGATCCGGAATGCGATCTCTTTCCAGACCTGGCCAATGTGGGAATGTTTTTCTTGACTGTGTATTCGTTACTAGTTTTCTGTTTTGTTTTGGAGAAAACGCGCTGTGTGAAAAATTGAATCGGAGAAGTAAAGACTTTATTGAGAGGTTAGAAGGAAGGTCCAAACCCACGGGATTGCGCCCCTCCCCCCTTCCCTAGGACGCTTTGGAGTTCAGTCAGTCAGTCGACAAACACTCACTAAATAAAACACTTTCTTTGTTTTGTTTTTGGTGGACGGAGGGTGGGGGCGGTGCCTCCCGGCTGAGACCTGGCCCGACTTCGGCTTCACCTTCCCAGAACCCACCTCTTCTTCTCGTCCGGCTTGGGGGGCGAGGGCTGGGAGCTCCAGAAGTGGGAGTTGGTATGTAGGGACAAGGGGAACAGGGGCACGAACTCCGGAGTTGGGAAGGTCTCGGCGCCCCAGATTTCCAGGAGCCTGGCAGCCCCTCCTCAGCTTCAGGAGGTGGCCGGAGGCTGGGAGGTCCTGGGCCCGCCCCCTTTGCATATGAATGATCCACTTTGCTGGGAGCCGGTGGCCCGGGGGTCGCCTTAAAAAGCTTTCGATCCCGCCCCCGACTCCCAGACGAGCTCCCGGGACTGACTTCTCAGCTTAGCCCGGAGAAGGGAGGAGCTGGAAGGCCGAGCCTCTCTCCACGTCTCAGGACCGGGTCTACCTCCAGCCCGCCGCCGGCACCTGCTCCCCCGCGTCCATCGGGGGACTCCGAAACGCGGGCGGCTCCAGGTCTGTGGTCCACTAGGGCCCCAGACCGCCTCGGCCACGCTGTCCGTCGGATCTTTGACCGCAGCGCGCGCGCTTCCCTCCAGAAGGACGGGTGGGTCCGGGTGCCGCCGCCTCCCTCGGCGTTCTCTGCTCTTCTCTCGGGCTCCAGACGCCTGTCCGAGCTTACGTCTCCCACTCCTTCTCCGTCTTCCTCACCCACGTTTCTCCCTTTTGTTCTAGGAGCCCGATCTCCGCGGCCTGCCCGCGAAGGGTCTCCCCAGCATGACCCAGAACGACGGGGGCGGCCGCCCCTCCGCCCCTCGGCGGCTCTCGGCCTCCTCCAAGTTGGCCTTCTCCATCGACTCTATCTTGTCCAAGGCCAAACCCCCGCCACGAGAATCCCCTCGGCTTTCCGCGGTCTGGGGCTTGGTCCCGGGGGACCCCCTGCTCCCCGCGTTCAGCCGGGACTGGCGCCTGGCCTGCGATTACTCTGCGGGCTGGGCGTCTCCCTTTGCCGGTCTCTATCTGTACCAGTCTTCTGCTAAGGGCTTGCTGTCGGCGCTCGACGGCCCGCACTCAGCCGGGGGTTTTCCTGAAGTCGCCTGCACTGTCCAAGGTAAGGGG
>NC_058131.1:30624458-30633673 GCF_016433145.1 Gracilinanus agilis
GGGGAGGGGGGTCCCTGAGCCCTCAGGCCAGAGCGCTGCGTCCGCGCGGCCGGCTCTTGCGGGGCTGGGAACCTCCCGGAACTTTCGGGTTCCCGGCAGCTGGACGTCAGATGGACTAGAAAGGGAAGAAATGGCAGCCTGAAAGGAGAGGGGGAGGAAGATGGGGGAGGGGTCACGCCTACCGGGACTGGAGGCAGGAGGAGGGGTTTTAGGGAAGTTGGAGCGATCTAAAGGCAGAGGTTTGTGGTTGTTGTCTTAAACCCTCACCTTCCGACTTAGAATCTACACTGTGTGTTGGCTCTAAGGCAGAAGAGTGGTAAAGGTAGGCAATGGGGGTTAAGTGACTCGTCCAGGGTCACCCAGCTGGGAAGTGTCTGAGTTCAGATTTGAACCCAGGACCTCCCGTCTCCACTGAATCAGTCACTCAACCACTGTCTGGAGTTCAAGGTTTCCCTCTTGGAATCTTGGTGACTAAGAGCTTCTCTACTCACTTCTCATCTTTTCCCTTCAGCCTTCAGCTTCCTTCTAGAAAATGCCAATGCCATAGAAGTGGTTGGCGTCAGAGCCAAGTTCAGACCTGACCTAAACCGAAGCCTGGGGTAACCCCTCATCTTGGAGAGGTTCCCATCCTCCCCTTTCTCTGCACACACTCCATTTCACTTCGTCTAAGCCAGGGGCTCTCGATCTGGAATCGAGGGTTTCGGTTTTTTACTTTATTTTCTATTTTTATTCATTTTTAAACCCGTCCCTTCCAGCTTAGAATCAAGCCCAGGTATTGGCTCCAAGGCAGAAGAGGGGTAAGGGCTAGGCAAGGGGGTCAAGTGACTTGCCCAGGGTCACCCAGCTACGAAGTGTCTGAGGTCAGATTTGAACCCAGGACCACCGGGCTCTCAATCCACTGAGCCACACAGTTGCCCTGATTTATCTTAAAAAAAAAAAAAAATTTTTTTTTTTTTTGCTGACTCTCTTCCAGTGTAATGGGTTTCCTGTGTAATCTCATGTATTTTTTATGCATGCTAAAATCTGCTTGACCCCGAAGAGAGTCCGCTCCCTCGTCTGCACCACTACGTTCTCTCTATATGAGTTATGAGTTCCCTGGCTCTTTGCTTGCTTGTTCTCTGCTTCAAACAGCCCTATGAGGCAGGCAGGTCGTGCCATTATTTATCCCTCTTTTGGGGGCATCTAGCGAGGTGGTATAATGGACAGAGGGCTTCCAATGAGGAAAATCTTGAGTTCAAATTCAGCCATACCTGCTGTGTGAACTTGGGCAAGACACTTGAGCTCTAGGGGGCAGCTGGGTAGCTCAGTGGATGGAGAGTCAGGCCTAGAGACAGGAGGTCCTGGGTTCAAATCTGGCCTCAGACTCTTCCCAGCTGGGTGACCCTGGGCAAGTCACTTGACCCCCATGGCCCACCCTTACCACTCTTCCCCCTAGGAGCCAATACACAGAAGTTAGGTTAAAGGGTTAAAAAAAAAAAAAAAAAAAGACACTTAAGCTCTAGCTGCCCCCATGGAGACAATGACAACACTTGCCTCTCTGGGTCTTTGTGAGGATCAAAATGAGCTAAGTCAAGTCAACCAGCATTTGTGGAGCACCTACTGTGTACGAGGCCCCGGGTTAAAACGGCCTCTGCCCTCCAGAAGTTCCCACGCGACAGAGACAGGCTGAATTGGGGGTAATCTCTGAGGGGTGACTCCAGCCCGGAGAGGGGCTTCTTTTGGAAGGTGGGATTTTACTAGAGCCTGGAGGGCAGCCTGAGAGAAATAGAGCCACTCATTCAAAGGCCAGCCCGGGGACCCCATGAGTGTAAAGCATCCCCACATCCTCTCCGTGGTAGCTATTATGATGGAATGCTGGGCTTAGAGTCCAGAAAGGGGGGGGGGGGGCTCCGTCCCATCCCCCTCCCGTGGCTTCCCAACTGTGTGACCCTGGGCAAGTTAATTAACCTTTGTGTGCCTCCGGCCACCCCGGGGACTTCCCTTGCAGTCCATCTGCATTTGTAGAGGGCGTCTACCCCAGCAGGGAGGAATGTCTGTCTGTATTGTCTCCCGGTTTGACTTGACTGAAAGAGCTGGAAGGGAGCTGGGCCGACCCAGATTCCAAAGGAATCTTCCTCAGAACCTACCCAGAGTCCTCCAGGCTCTGCCCACGTTGCTAGGAAGTTTTCCTGCCAGTCATCCCAAATTTGCTTCTGGGTGCCTTAAACCCATCGCTGTTGGTTCTGCCTTCCTGGGTCCAACAGAGCAGGCTGTTCATCAGGTGCTTCCTAGCTGTGTGATCCTGATTTGCCTCAGTTTCCTTATTTGTAAAATGGGCTGGAGAAGGAAATGGCAAAGCACTCCAGGGTCTCCGCCAAGAAAACCCCAAACAGGGTCACAAAGCACCCCCCCCCCCCGTCCCTTAAGCCCATCACTGTTGGTTCTGCCATCCTGGGTCCAACAGAACACGTCTCTCACGGGATGGAACCTTCCTCAGGTTGGCCTTTGCAGGCCGTCCCTCCCCACGCTGCTCTCCCAGGCTTCTCCTCCCCTTGTTTGCTTGTTTTTCTGGAGAAAGTGGGTGACTTTTTGTCTCTCCCTGGCTCAGGAGGTCCATCCCCACCTCCGGGCCAGTGAAGAGGGCTGCCGCGGTGCCGGACGCCCTCAGACCCAGAGGCGGCCCTCCCATTCCCTAGCCCGGAGTTTGGGGGTGGGGATGGGCTTCCCTCCGCTTTGCTGGGACCCCCCCCCCCCCCGCCCCTTCCCCCTCGCCTGCCCGGCCGCAGCTGCCTAATTGAGCACTGCGGCCTTTTCACCAACACCTCCCTGCCCGCTAGTCAAACATCTGCAGCGGGAGCTAGTTAAATCGGCGGCTCAGGTGACGCAGGGTCCTGGGGGTTCCCCGTGGGGGGCCCCTCCAGAGAGGAGGGAAACCCAATTAGTTCAGTTGGATTCCTTCAGCAACACGTCTTTGAAGGCCCGGCTGGACGGGGCCGGCCTTCGGCAGGGCTCCGGCCCCCAGGAGGCGGCGTTGAGGGGGCTCCGAGCGCTTGGCCGAGCCCATCCCCGACAGGCCGCCTCGGTGGGTGTCCTCTTCGGGCTTGCCTTTGGGGCTTCTTGGGCCGATCCCCTCCGGGGTCACCCCTGTTAGCGCCCACCCCCGTCTCACGGGATGACCTCGTAGGTCGGCTCGCTCATTTATTCCAAAACTCTCGCCTGCTCTCGTGGACCCAACACCAAGCCCTGGTTCTAAGGCAGGAGGGATAAGTGACCTGCCCAGGGTCACAGCTAGGAAGTGTCTGGTGGCACATTTGAACCCAGGACCTTCGCCTCCAGGCCGCCCCATGCCGAGCTTCAGCTCCTCCAGGGCAGGACATGAGCTCCTTCTGTCTCTGCCTCTCCCTCGCCCAGCCTGGAGGGCGCCTCGTGTGCACGCTCAGGGGGGCCCTTCTCTTCCCAGGCATGGAGCTGGCCGAGCCCCCCGCCCTGCAGGGCCCCCTGCCCTGGGGCCGGGCTGAATATCTGGGCCAGGTCAGCGGAGCCCACAAGCCGAGCCAGAAGAGGAGCCGGACGGTGTTCAGCTCAGAGCAGCTGGAAGAGCTGGAGGGAGCCTTCCTGAAGCAGCCCTACCTGGTGGGGACGGAGAGGACCCACCTGGCCAAGCAGCTGCACCTCTCGGAGACCCAGGTGGGCTGTCCCGGCCCCTCGCCTCCCCCGGACGCAGGGGGCAGAGGGGCGGCTCGCGCTGAGCTGCCCGGGGGGTGGCAGGACAGTCCTTGGCTCGGCTGCCCTTCCAGCTCAGCGCCCGCCCCGGCCTTTGTGCCCGTTGAGTCGGGGACCCCCTCACCACACCAAAAAAGGAGCTTCCAGAGGAAACTAGGAGCCTGGGCAGTGGCCAAAGCCCCCTCCCCACAGGGGAGAAACTAACCCTCAGGGCCTCGAATGCCAGGCTAAGCTGATCCCAACATGCCTCCCAGAGCCAGACCTAAATGGCTGTTACTCTCTCCACCCTGAACCTGCTTGGGGGCCCCTCTTCCCGGCCTGGGGACCTCGGAGCTCCCCGGGCATTGGTCCCACGGACGGCCGGGGCTCCGTGTGACCTCCGGCCCTTCCCTTTCCTCCCACACAGGTGAAAGTCTGGTTCCAGAACCGAAGGATCAAGGGGAGGAAGCAGAGCCTGGAACAGAAGAAGAAGAAGCTTCCCGGCCCGGCCGAGGCGCCCCTTTCCCCTCCCATGTCCCCCCAGGAGCCCAGCAGCAGCAGCGGCGGAGAAGACAAAGATGGTGGGTTGGCCCTCTTACCACCACTGGCGCCAGGAATGGCTGTGAAGTGGGCCTGGGCGTCTGGCTGGGTCTCCCCTTTCTCTCTCTTCCTGCCCTGTTTAGGGGTGATCCTCAGGGCGCACGAGGGCTCCCTCCAGCTCTTCTCGATGGCCCCGTCTCTTTCCCCGGCCCTTGACTCGATTTATTTATTTTAGCCCCTTCCCTCCCTCTTAGAATGAATACTGTGTTTGGGCTCCCAGGCAGAGGAGCGCTCGGGGCTCGGCCACGGGGGGCTGCCAAGGGTCACACCTCTAGGAAGCGTCTGAGGTCACATTTGGTTTTTAATGTTCATTTTTTAAAATTTTCCATCGTTGCACGATTTGTTTTCTCCCTCCCCTGAGGTCACCTTTGAACCCAGAACCTCCCGCCTCTCCATCACTGAGCCACTTGGCCGCCCCTCGCCCTCGGCGTCCTGGGCACTGGAAGTCCGGTCTGCCTTGGCCAGGGCCTTCTTCTGATTTGTGGGGGCGAGGGGATGCCGGGGAGAGCAAAGTGCAGGAAGCGGGAGATGACAACGAGACAAGACCCGCTTCCTCGCGTCTTCTCTCTGCTCCGCTCCCCATCTCTTCTCCATCTGCCTGGCCCTCCAGGGCAGGGGTCTTCCGGCTCCCCTAAGGGAGGCTGCTTTCCCGAGCATCCCGCCGGGCATCCCAGCATAGAGCTGAAGTCTGTCCTCAGCTCCTCTGGGCCACTTCCTTGACTCAAGCCTCAGTTTCCTCATCTGTAAAATGAGCCGGAGAAGGGAAAGGCAGACCCGTCCGGTAGAGGTGCCAAGAAAAGCCCACGTGGCTCGCCAAGAGCCAAACGTGACTAAACGAGACCACAAAGGCCCAAACGCTGCCTGCCAGCAGCCTCATGGCCCTGGGAGGACGGGGAATGGGGCACAAAGGCATTCTAAGGCAGAAAGTATGAATCTTTTAACGAGTAACTAGGGGACAAGAAAGGTGGCGAACTTGCCCCAGACGCTAATGTCTGGTGCCCTCTCCCTGGGCATCCCTAAATGCTGCGTAAAAGGTGAGGCTGGCACCGCAGGGGCATCCCGGCCTCCTGAAGTCTGCCTCCCTTTCCTCCAGTGTTACTGAGGAAACGGAGGCAGATGGAGGTTAAGTGACTTGCCCAGGGTCACACTGCTAGTGTATCGAGTGTAGATTTGACCTCGGGTCCATCTAGCTTGATCCTGACCTGAGACCAGTCGCTTCGCTTGCTCCGATTAAAACAAGGGATGGATGAGACACCTTCGGAGGGGCTCCCCATCTGCACTCCCGCTTCTCGTCTTTATTTTTTGGTTTCTGCCAAAACCTGGCGTTTAAGAACCGTGTGTGGAGGCGAGCCTGCGTCTCGGCCTCTCCAAGGGTTAATTCTCGCTGAGGCCTGGAAAATGCAGGTGGAGAGAGGAAAGGGGCCTGGCGTTAGCACGAGTGCAGGTGTGTCTGTGGGTCCCCTGGGCCGGCACGCAGCCTCCCCTCCGAGGGAGGGAAGGAGGCTTTTAACCCATTCTTGCCTGGATCGCTTTTCTCTCTCCCTCCTCCGAGAAGCTGGAGGACCAGGATAGAGCCAGCCGAGACCCGCTCCAGGACGAAGGATGGAGAAGGGCCGCTTGCTTCCCTGTTCTCTGTTCGCCACTTGTTGCTGGGGAGGGCTGTGGGCTTACTTACAGAGATGTGCAATGGGTTGATTCAAACCAGAATTTTATGATCAATTATGCTGTATTTTCAGGATGCTCCAAGGAATCTGCACCTCCCGGAGTGGCAGGCAGTTACCCTCATCCGGTCCTTCAGACGGCAGGCCCTTGGGGTTGTGAATCCTGCTCAGCCCCCCGCCATCCCGGGAGTCTCCGAGGTGAAGGAGGGGATACCAAGGCAGTCATCCCCTTGGAGGGGCCAGCGGGAGGCAGGTCAGGCTCTGCAGAGCTCCAGGTTAATCCTTTCAAAGCCGGGCTGGCTACGCTTGTTCTCCCGGCCAACCACTCTTCGGCGGTTCAGTTCCACAAACATTAAATGCTTATGATTTATGTCCACCACAGTGGAGTCAAGAGGACCTCAGTTCAAGTCTCCACTCTGACCCTTGGGAGCTGTGTGACTCAGGACAAATCACTAGACCTCTCTGTGCCCCCAGGCAGCTCTTAAAGACTAAGGCAAAGAGAAGTGATTGATCTGTATCAGTAGAGAGAGTTTTCACACTGGGGGACCCCCACATCGATGAAATCACGACCAAAAGGCCAAGACTTTTGGGAAACAAACATGAAAATCCCCCCACCCTCGAGAATCTTTCTGCTTGGATTAGAGGGCAGTGGGAGAGGTGTGTGTGTGTGGGGGGGGGTGTTGGTATGTATATGGATAGGTAAATATTGAGCGTCTCCAATGGCTCTGGGATGTGGACACTCCCTCCAAGACCTCTGCCCCTCGTCTCATCCCTTCCCACCTTGGGGATGCTGCCCGGTCATCCTCTCTAGGCAGAGCATCCAGCCCTCGTCTCTCTCCTGAGCCCCAGTCTTGGAAACATCTTTCTCCTCCCACATTCTCCCCTCTTCCCTACCTTCTTTTCACTTTATGGAGCATCACCCCATGTAAGGTGAGCACGCAAACTTGTGGGTCTTCCTTGACTTCTCCCATGATTCTGCCTGTTGCTGGGTCATGTCATGTCATCTCTAGTGTTCCCTTCTCTCCGCTCCTCCCACCCCGTACATCCCCTCTCTTCTCTAGGACAGCAAGAGCTTTTTCATTGTTCTGCCTGGCAGCCCCTGAGTGATACTACTGGAAACCCCCAAGGCCTTAGGGTTACCCCCCAGAACCCAGAGGAGAGAAGTTGTCCATTATCCTCTGAGGACCAGGCCTTCCAGTGGGAGTGGGCACTGGGGAAATACTCCAGAGGGGCTGATATATTTATAGGAAGTTACAATATAGTTTCTGGTCTGGGTTTTTAACTTCGTTAAGTTGTGAAATGTAGATAACTTTTAAAGGCAAGATTGGGAGGAAAAGAAAATTTGTTTAAAAGACTGCTCAAGCCAGATTTGATTAGCTTTTGGGGGGTTTGTTTTTGGTTTTGATTCAAAGATATTTTATTTTCCCAATTATATGTGATAATGGTTTTTGACATCAATTTTCCAAAATTATAAGACCTAAACTGTCTCCCTCCCTCCCCTTCCCCACCTCAGAGACGGTAAGCAATTTGATTTGGGCCTTACATGTATTATCATGCAGAACATGCTTCCATATTGGTCATTGTTGTAGGAACACACTCATGCAAAACCAAACCCCCCAAATAAAACTGTAAATACATTGATGTGAAAGATGACTCCAATAGTTCTTTCTCCGGAGGTGGAGAGCATTTCCCGTCATAAAGCTTTCAGGATTGTCCGGATCATATTGCACTGCTGAGAGGAGCCAAGTTTTCATAGTTGACCATCATACGATATTGCTGTTACCGTATACAATGTTCTCCTGGTTCTGCTTATTTCTTTTTGCATCAGCCCGTGAAGGTCTTTCCAGCTTTTTCTGAAATGATCCCATTCATCATTCCTTCTAGTACAATAGTATTCCATCACCAACCTGTACCACAACAGGTTCAGCCATTCCCCAATGGAGGAACATCCCCTCCATTTCCAATTCTTTGCCACCACAGAGATCTGCTATGAATATTTTAGTACAAGTAGGTCCTTTCCCTTCTTCCAAATTGCCCTCCAGAATGGTAAGATCGGCTCACAACTCCACCAACAATGCATTAGTAGCCCCATTTTGCCATGTCCCCTTCAACATTTATCACTTTCCTTCACTGCCACATGGGCCCATGTCTTAGCAGCTTTTACAAAGAGTATTTACTAGGCAGATATAGCAAAGATAGTTATTACAGAAATATCCCCCAAGCCAGGAACACATTCTAGTCTAGCACACATTGTATGATCCTACTGGAGAGCAGAGCGTGTATTTGTTTTCATTGGGATGAACAAGCGGGATGTTTCCTGGTTTTGTCGCAAGGTCAAGTCACTTAATTTTTGTCTGCCTCAGCGACCTCATCTGTAAAATGGGGTTAGTAATAGCACCTACCTGGAAGGGTTGTTTCTGAGGATCCAAGTGTATTTGCAAAGTTTAATTTGGAAAGTTTAAAGATTATATAAATACTATCCTTCTTCTTCTCAGTTCTTTAATCCAGGAGTCTCTCCTCCAGCCCCGTGAATAAACATCTTACCCAGGCAACAAGCATTTTCCTTGAGCTCTTACTGTGTTCTGGCACTGTGTAAATCCCCCCCCCCCCAGAACAGGAACCCAAGAAGCTCCTGTGCTAAGGGAGGGGGGGGCTGGGAAAGGTTTCCTGCAGAAGATGGGGTTTGAGCTGTCTATAGAAGGAAGCTGAAGAAGCCAATCGGCCAACACTTTAGAAAAGTTTAGAAAAATAAAAATGGAATTGAGAACCTCTCTTGGGTCCTGGCTGGATTTGATTTCAGCACTCTGAATTTGCTCATGAGAGGTGGGAATAAGTGAGCTGGAAAGCAAGTGACCCCAAGCACTCGTGGGGACCCCGGGACGTTGCCCTGGTGGGGAGAGCCATGGGCACGAGGGAGATGAGGATGGAGGACAGTTCTGGGGGACGCCCAGGAATTCGGGTACCGATGGGGGGGTGTCCTGGCCAACCCCTCCAGAAAGTTTCAGCGGAGCTCTGGGGAGACAGGCAGCCTGAGGCTATCCATCCTCCAGGAGTGATGGGGGAGAGTGGGGAGGGGGCCAACTCTGGAGGCAGAAGCCCCCTTCTCCCAGGGACGGCCCTAGTTGGGGAAGGGATAGGACAGATGCTGCACACCTGGAAGCCCAGGTGCTAAGAGGAGCTGAGGCTGGAGGAATCTAGGGGGAAATCCTCGCCCCTCCTCTAAATGGCCAGAGGAGAGAGGCGAGGCCGAGAATGGGGAGGGCGAAGACTTGG
>NC_058131.1:30638662-30652448 GCF_016433145.1 Gracilinanus agilis
GGGGGGGCGGTGCTGGGGATGGTTTGAAAGGTCTCTCACAGCAGGCATGCTGCAGCTGTTGGATTCCCATTTTACAGAGGCGTGAGTCAGAGAGGTTGTTTGTTTGGGGTCACATAATGGGCAACCCCAGCTTTGCAGCCCAGCCAGATCATGTCCTGAGAACCCTTCGCCGCTATGGATGTGAGAGCTGCTCTGATTGTTGCAGAAAATGTCTTGTTTGATGGTGCTTGGAGGGAAATGGGCCTCTGTAAAATGAGGAGGTTGGACTTGGTGCCTCTCCAGGCTTTCCTGCTTGGTTTAAGTTCCTAGAGGGGTTAGAAGCAGGATTTGAATGAAGCTCTCCCCCCTCCCCCCGCCTCTCCCCAGTTGTGAGCCTTTACTGAGAGCCTGCTGGGTCCTGGTCACGGTGATGACAAAATCATAATTCACCTCCAGGTGGAGCCTCCACAAGGACTTCGAATCCATTCGTGGAATTCCAAGCCTTTCCTCAGGCAGCATCCACATGATCTCACCAACTATTATATTTATTTAAAACCTTTATATTCGTTCTTAGAATCAGTACTAAATATTGGTTCCAAGCAGACATGTGATAAGGGTTTGGCAGTGGGGTTGGCCAGCTAGGAAGCATGAGAGTCCAGATCTGAACTCAGAGCCTCCCATCTCTAGGGCTGGTTCTCTGTCCACAGAGCCACCTTGCTGCCATGCCAACAGTATGTTGACAAGGAGGCAGCGGATGCATGGCCACGTCGGAAGGAGATCCCTAATGGGGAACCTTCAGCCTTAGTGGCCAGTCTAGGTTAGGCAGGGACCCAGTAGAGGCTGGTCAGTGCATACTGGAGCACCTGCTGGATACCCTGCACGACATGACTTGGGAGTTCGAATTCTCCATTAGCAGCTTGTTGTCCTTCGTGGATATACGAATGAGAGATCTTAAAATGTCCTGGAGAACTCTGCCAGCCCAGCAGACTGGACTTGAGCCAGCCCATTGCCCATAACTGGCCACAACACTGAGCCATAAAACCTGACGAGCAGCTTTTTCCATAGATGTCTTCACACCAAGGGCTCAGTGACCTTCAAACTGCATGGATGGAGACCTGGCAGAAGAGAACAGAATGATGGGGGACAGGAAGGTGCCCCTGTCTGCTCCTTGGGCTGCATCCAGGGGCTCCCGGGGAATTCTCTGACCTCTCCCCTGGCCCTGGGGCTGTAGGACGTAAAGGGTCCTGCCCCAGGACCCTTCCCTCTGAGCACCGTCAAACGCGATGTTTTCTGTAATCATCCCAGCAGCTCTCAGTCTTTAGCTGCGAAGGGCTATCAGGATGTGGTCTCAGCTTGTCCTCACGCTTGCCTGGTGAGGTAGTCGGTGCAAGTATTACTGTCCTTGTTTGACAGAGAAGGGAACTGAGGCTCAGCGCTTGTAACTGGCCCAAGGGTAGAGCCAGCCCCCAGGCCAAGCAATGCCCAACTTCAGGACTGAAGGAGTTTCTGATAGCCTCCATGTGTGCCTTCCACCAGTGCAGATTGCAGCTCTTCTAGGTGTCTGCGTGTTTGTGGGAGGTTGTCGTGGCTGAAAAATCTGTCCCTCTGGCTGAGCTGGCCCTGGGCTTCTTCAGACGTGGCCACAGCAGCCCTCGTGGGTCAGACACGGTTCCTTGCTGGACTGGTCTGTATGTAAAATGTTACCAGTTTGGTCAGCTCCATCCAAGAAACCTCCAGGAATGGATGGATGGAAGTGGATGGGTAGACGGACGGATGAAGGGATGAACGGGTGTATGGATGTATGGGTGGGTGAGTGGGTGGATGGATGGGCAGACAGATAAATGGATGATAAAAGCATTTATTAATTACTTACTAGGTACAAAGCATTGTGCTGAGTGCTGTGAATAAAATTGGACAATCAAACAGTTGCTGAGCTCTGGGGGAGATGTCATTCGGGGGTTGCAGCTGCAGGGGGAGCCAGGCAGTAGAGGGGGACTTGGATGTCCCACAGTTGCCGGGCTCCCAGGAGCATCAGTATAGGGCTGGAGTCCAGCCTCCTCGTGTCAGAGCTGAAGAAGCTGAGGCAGGGAAGGAAGTGACTTGCTTACAGTCCTGTAGGCAGGGGCGCAGCCTGACTTTGGACCAGCCCCAGACCAGCCTCGGCACTGTGTTCTCTTCCCTCCCAGCCCTCCCCCGATCCTGAAGGACCTTCAGGGTGACGCTCAGGCTTCTTCCTGGGCCTCATTAGCAGGATCGATGAGGTGAGCTTGAGGCTGCTGTCTGTATAAAGGCGAGCCCTCCCTGACAATACTAAAACAGATAGCTGGCCTTTTCCTGACACCTATGGGTTCTGGAAGAGTTCCTAATAACTGTTATTCTTAGGTAGAGTGGATGGACAAAGATGTGGAGATGGAGATGGTGGGCCTTCCCCTTCCCCTTCCTCATCTCTTTTCCCCTTCCTCTCCCCTTCCCCTTTCCCTTCCCATACCCTTTCCCCTTCTTCATCCCTTCCCCATTCCCCTTTCCTCTTCCCCATCTCTTTTCCCTTTCCCCCTTTCTCCTTCCCCTTCCCAAAAGGGAAGCTAAATCCGACTAGGAGATCCAAACACCACCCCCCCCCAAAAAAAAAAAAATCCTGGTAGCGTTTGCATTTCTGCCACTCATTTATTGTGTGCTTGGTGTATGCATCCTAGAGGGCTTGATGGGGGGGGGGGGGGAATGAGAGGGCCAGGCCCCCAGTGATTCCAGGAAGCCCCAGATCAGAACAGAACAGGGCAATTCAGAATGGAATTGTGCTGCTCAGCCTGCCCTGAAGGGGCCACCATGGCTGGGAGCACTCTAGGATCATGGGATCCTCTTCTTCCCTTGTCTTCTGGGGCCTCACTGGGGCTTTTGAAGGCTCTTGGAGATCTCCCATGTGGCCTGTGTTCAGCGGTCCTTCTCCACAGCGCAGCCCACCTCTTCCCCCAGGCTTGGGTGACCCTCTCTTGGGCCTCAGTAGCTCCCAAAGACTTGCCTGCTCTTCGGCAGAGCCTGGGAGATGTTCTGAGGGCGTCCTGGCTCAGGCCTGGGCAGTGGAGTCAGCCTTCGTGGCTGCAGTCCTGGAGCATTTCCCACATCGATTCTCATGTTAGTCATCCTGCACTTAGTCCTGGGGTGCTCGAGGTGGGGGTGGAATACAGGAAAACCCCCAAAGCTGCAGTCCTGGCTCCAAGGAGAGTCCCTTCTTCCAGAGTAGACAGTGTGTCATACCGATAGCCAGCATTTCCAAGGACGTCGCAGCCCCTCATAGGGCCCTCGCTTCTGAGTAGAGCCCCTGGGCTGATGCAGTCAGTCGTGTAGGCCCACGGTGAGCCAAGTGCTCCTGACTCCAGGGCCAGCACTTAACAGTAGTTTATGCACACCACCTGCTGTGTGTTAGGCACTACAGCCATCTCATTGAATCCTTATAACTCTGGGAAATAGGTGCTGCCCTTATCCCCAGTTTATAGCTTGGGAAACTGAGGCAGACAAGTGACTGGCCCAGGGTCACACAGCTTGGATGTGTCTGAGGTCACATTTGAATCCAGGATGTCCTGCCTCTGGACCTGGCTCTCAACCCACTGAGTCACTTAGCTACTCCAACTGAAATTTGTAAAAATAAAATTTATAATGTTTTATTTTTACATCCTCTATATTTCACAGTGCATCCCCCGCCTCCCTCTTCCTGGCCTCAGACAGCCATCCCATATGAGAAAGAATTTTTAAAAAGAGGTAAAAAGACAGTCTGGCAAAACTAATCAATGTCTCCCCACAAAGCCGACCCCCTTTGCAGAGTCCTTCAGAAGAGCCTTGGGGTCTCCACCTCTGCCTGCCAAGAAGGGAAGGAGCTGGCCTGGTTTAAAGGGCAAAGCTTCATTTTCTCTTCTGGGCCACAGACTTTAAATGCCATTTTTATGCCCCTCCCATACCCCCTTGTAACAAAGAATTTCAAAAAGGAAGAAAGACACCCAAACTGACTCACCTCTGACCCCATCTTAGATGTCCCGCACAGAGGGCTCTTTCCTCATCTCCTCTCCAGGGTCAGATTGGCCGTTCAACTCATGCACTGGATAATTTTGCTTTATTTCAACAAATATGGCCACCAACTGACCTGTTTTTTCCTCATAGATGATAAGCTCCCTGAGGGCAGAGGCTTTTGGATTTTTGTACCCCTTCTCTCTTGTCTCTCTCCCTCTGACTCTGTCTGTCTCTCTCTCACTCACTCTTGTCTTTTCTTTTTTCTTTCTCCATTTCTTTCAATCTCTTCTCTCTGTCTTTCTCTGTCTTCCTCCCTCTCTCCCTATATGTCTCTCTTCTCTTTGTCTCTCTTTATTTTTGTCTCTGTCTCTCCTCTATCTCTGCCTCTCTCTCTCCACACCCTCTCTAGCTCACTCTTGTGTGTGTGTGTGTGTGTCTCTGTCTCTCTTGTCTTCCTTTCTGTCTCTCCCCTGCCCCATCTCTGTCTCTCTTCATCTCTTTGTGTGTCTCTCTCTGACTCTTTCTCCCCATCCTCTCTGTCTCTCTTTCTGTCTCTGTCTCTCTTACTCTCTCTCCCCCTCCCATCAATGATTCCCCATGTAGGACCCTCACTGACCCTCTGCTCCCATCGACAGGTGATGTACTGTAGTGTGGAGTGTCGCCAGGCAGCCTTGGAGCAATATCACCGAGCCCTGTGCCTGGGCCCCTCCCAGAACGACCCTGAACACCCTCTCAACAAGCTTCAGGAAGCCTGGAGGTTGGTCGTCCCCAGCCCCTGCCCCCAGCTTTCTCCTTTCACTTCATCCCAACCATCTCCCCTTTTCCCTCCTTCCCTTGAAAGCTGTTTCCTTGGTCTCCTTTGCTGCAGCCTCCCTGGGCCTGGGGGATCCGGGTTTATGCTCCAACCCCTGCTTTGCCAGCTTGGGACCTGGACACAGGCAGAACTGGGTCCTTCTTTGGCCTGAGGGTCCTCCCTTCCTCCCTGGCCCTCCCAGCCGTTCTGTGCCACAAGATCATCCTCCTGCCCCCCAAGAGTGAGGTCCTCGAGGTCAGCCAGCCCTGCCTTGCCCCTGCCTTACTCTCTCTCTTTCCCCCCTACGTTTCTGTTGGGCGAAGCTGGGACTTCAGGGGGAGGCAATAGGCATTCCCAGGCCACTCTCAGGGCCAGGGTTGGGGGAGGAATTCCTGACCTGGCCTTGCTCCCTCCTCTCTCCCAGGAGCGTCCACTACCCTCCTGAGACGGCCAGCATCATGCTCATGGCCCGAATGGTGGCCACTGTGAAGCAGGTGAGTGTCTACGGCCTCCTCTGCTTCTTGGGGACACAGCCTGGAGCTGCCACCTTCTTCCTGCTCTGTACCTGCCTCAGGTGCTGCTCTCCCTCCCCGGGCTGGAGGCAGGAAAGGGAGCGCCCTGTAAAGTGACTTGGAGCTCAAGGAAAGGGGGTGCTGGTGGCCACCCTGGGCTTGGGAAGGGGCTGGCAAAGGCAGGAGGGGCCCAGCAGCCCCAGAGCTCCCTTTGTCCCGGGTCTAAACGAGGGCTGCTCGTGTGGCTTCTTGTCCCCGGGGGGATCAGAGAGTTGGATTTACACAAGCTCACTTGATAGTAATAAAAGGAAGGGATGAAAATTCAGCCCAGCCGCCCTCCTGGGTATGTGGCCAGGCTGGGGTCCTCTGCCTCGGGGGGCCGGCAGGACAGTGGAGGGGCCGGGGAGCCTGCGGACGCCGAGCTTTGTGGAGCATCTCCGGGTGTCTCTCATAGGCGAAGGACAAAGAACGCTGGATCAAACTCTTCTCTCAGTTCTGCAACAAGACGGCCAACGAGGAAGAAGAGATCGTCCACAAGCTGCTGGGAGACAAGTTTAAGGTCAGTCCTGGCTCTGCCCCCAAGTGAGGGGCCTCCAAGGCCTCTTTCCTGCCCTCAAGCCTGTTTCCTCCATCAAATGAAGGCGCTGGAGAGGAGGCCCCAGAGGCTCCTTCTGTCTCCCCGGGAGGCCGGGGTGGTGCCTCGAGGCTTTGGGAGGAAGGGCAGGACGGTTATCCTAGAGGGAGAGGAGAGGGGAGCCGGGAGGGCCTCCCCCAGTGCCCGGGTCCTGGCCTCAGCCCAGCGCCTCCTCCTCTCCCTCCTCCCTCAGGGCCAGCTGGAGCTTTTGCGACGACTCTTCACCGAAGCCCTGTACGAAGAGCAGCTCAGTCGGGTGAGTCGGGCGCCCTTGATTTGGGCTCCTTTGCTAGGGGATCCCCAGCATTTCACGGGCATCCACTGTGGCAGAGATGGGGTCGAGATCAGAGCTCGGTGCCGTCTCAGTCCAGGCTCCCCGGGAGAGCCGGGCCAGGCCGGGTGAGGGCCGCTGAGCTGCTGGCACGAGGGGGGGACAGCAGGGACATTCGGCCCCGGCCTGCGGAAGGGGGGATCAGAGTGGGAGCCAGAGGCACTGATGTGGGTGCTGGGGGAGCCTGGCAGCAGCCAGGATGGGCCTCGGGAGTTTGTGGGAGGCAGTGAGGAGAGAAGGGGAGTTCCCTGAAGTGGGGGGCGTGGTGAGAGCCAAGCGGGCTGCCAGGGGACAGGGCGGGGGCTCGGACCCTCCCTGCTATGTGGCCCCGGGAGCCGAGCCCCTGCCCACACACAGGACGGCCCTCGGACGGTTTCAAAGGACCCGGAGCTTGTGGGGGGTGAGAGGGAGGGCCAGGAGGTGCCGGCAGCTCAGAGGTCCGAGAGGATCGCGCCGCATTGGCCATCTCAGAAACTGATGATAATGCCGAGACTGGCTGCTGACCCCCGCGCTGGGCAGTGGCCAAAGCCCTCTCCATCCCGCTTTCGTCGTCCATTTTACAGAGCGGGCAGCGGAGGCCGCGTCCTGTGGCTTGTCCGGGCTCCCACAGCAGGGGATGTCTGAGGCAGGATTGGGCTTGAGGCGTCCTGACTCTGGCCCGGCCTCTCCCTGCCGGCCCCTCCCTTCGGTCCAGCGCTTTCCTGCAGGGCTCCTTCCACACGGCAGCCCCTCCGGTCCCCGAGGCAGCAGACGCCGCCGTGTCTGGGGAGTCGGGAGGCTCTCGTTGGGGGAGAACATGCGTGCGGAAGGGAAAGTGGGGCCGTTCTGTGTGCGGGCAGTGTCAGAGGACACGCGGGGGGACTGCGGGGAGCCGGGCCCCTCCTCACGGCTGCCTGCTCTGCCTCTGACACACAGTGGTTCACCCCCGAAGGATTCCGATCTCTCTTTGCCCTCGTTGGGACGAACGGCCAAGGCATCGGCACCAGGTAATGCGGGCCTGAGCGAGGCCTCTGGCCAAGGAGCCGCGGGTGCTGGGAGGTGCCCCCGGTTTGATGGGGTGCAGAGAGCGCTGTCCAGCCTGAGGCCCTGGGCTGAACTGGCCCCTCCCTAGTTCTCCTGCTGTCCGGCCCCGGCTTGGCTCTCCGTGGAGGCTCTGGCCGGAGCGGCCTCGGGCCGGGGGCTCTTCGTCCACCAATGCCCGGGTCGCTCCGTGTCCCCCAGTTCCCTGAGTCAGTGGGTCCACGGCTGCGATGCCCTCGACCTGAAGGCCCCGGAGCGCGAGCAGCTGGACGCCTTCATCGACCAGCTGTACAAAGACATCGAGAGAGGTGGGCAGGGCCCGGAGAGGGCGGGAGCCCGAGGGACAGAGGGGGCAGCGCACGGGCTGCTGGCTGGGAGGGAGGGCTGGCCTTCACCGAGGAGGCGAGCCAGGCCCGGGAAAAGCGGGGGCTGCGGCAGGAACCCGCCACCATGCCCGGGTCGGTCTGTCTGTCTTACAGTGAGCGGCGAGTTCCTGAACTGCGAGGGATCCGGGCTGTTCGTGCTCCAGAGCTGCTGTGAGTCGTTTGGAGGGATGGGGGCGCCGCCAGCCCTTTCTGCTCCCTGAGGGGCTCTGGACCCCTTCAGGCTATGTGGGACGGTCGGGGCCTGGGCCGAGTGCCATCTGCGAGGGGGCAGTCTTTGCCCTGCCTGTCCTGGGGCCTCAAGCCTCAGAGTCCTGTGGCCGGCCCAGGCTGCCCGGCAGGAGGGCCGTGGGCATCCTCTGCCAGGCCTTGGGCAGTGTCTTGGCAGGCAGATGTGCTCCCCCTTGTGGGGGTCTGTGCCACCCAAACATGGGCAGTCCGGTGAAGCATGGAGACCCCTGAAAGGATGATTTTTGAAAAGAATTCTTAATTGCAGGAAATGCTCAATTTCAGTGAGAGCTTAGTGAAAGTAGAACCCCCAAATCTTGGGGGGGGTCTGTGCCTCCCAGCCTCAGTCCTTGTCTTAGCCTGTCATGTGGGCTGAGCCCTGGATGGGGAGGTGGAGACCTGGGCTGCCCCTGCCAGCCGTGCATGCCCACAACTCTCAGATGGGGGAGGCTCCGTCTTGCTCGCAGGCCGAGCTGCTCTGGGCCTTCAGTGAGCATTGAGGCACCCGCCGCGTCCTGGGCGCCGTGCTGGGCCCTCGGGGCACTGTTGGTGCCCTCAGACGGCTGCCGGCTGTCCATGGAAAGAGCGCAGGCCTTGGCTGGGGAGGAGCTGGTCACCGACCGCCGGGGGCCTCGGCCTCGGCTTCCCCATCTGTAAGACACACCAAGGATCTGGGCAGGCTCCCCTTGGGGTCCTCCGCAGCTCCCCCGCTCATTCTCATCGTCGCCCCCTTGTTCTCAGGCAACCACAGCTGCGTCCCCAACGCAGAGACCTCCTTCCCGGAGAACAACTTCCTTCTGCACGTCACCGCCCTGGAGGACATCAAACCTGGAGAGGTGGGCGGGGAGGGGGCCCTCCAGGGACCCCGGGGTGCAGGCTGGGGGTCGGGACATGGGGCTCGGAGCTCTTGGCCTGTTCTCCTGCCCCTGCCCTGGGCTGAGGGTGTCTGTCCGGCCGCTCTAGGAGATCTGCATCAGTTATCTGGATTGCTGCCAGCGCGAGCGCAGTCGCCACAGCCGCCACAAGGTTCTCAGGTACCGGGGGACGGGAAGGGAGCCGCTGGGCCGCGGGGCGCCTGCCTCTGGGCTGTGGCCTCTGGCCGCGGGGCTCCCAGCCCTAACCGCAGGCGGCTCCCTTCCCCGCAGGGAGAACTACCTGTTTGTCTGCTCGTGCCCCAAATGCCTGGCTGAGGCCGAGGACCCCAGCGTGACCTCTGAGGAAGAGGAAGAAGACGAGGAGGAGGAGGAGGGGGAGCCGGAGGCTGCCGAGCTAGAGGATGAGATGACGGACGTCTGATGGCCCAGCTGACCCTCTCCCCGGCCTGCTCACTCAGGAGGGGTCTTTGGGAGCCGCCCCCAACCTCATTCCCCATCTCCAGAGGAGCATCTGACCTCCCTCGGACTCCCTTCCCTTCCGGCAGGGGAGTGGAGGATAGGCAGGACCCCAAGACCAACCAGACAGCTTTGTGTGGAAAACTGGGGACCCTGGACCTGTGGAGGTACGGCCCGGGTGGGTGCGGGGCACCCTCCATCTCCCTGAGCCCCCAGACGGCCCTCCCAGCGGAGAGGATTGCAGTCGAGGGCCAGGATTTGCACCATCTCTTGGAGCTCCCGCCTACTCCGGCCTGTTACGGATTTATTTATTTTGGGAACCCACAATCCAGGCTGAGTTCTGGGCACTCTCGGGGCGGGGGGTGCCCATTGAGGAAGCCACTGTGGGCCTTCCCTCTCCTCCAGGGCACTCCCCAGCCTCGGCTGGTCAGTTTGAGCTGGTTCACAGAAGGCCGTTGGCCTCTCCAGGGGAGATGACCGCCAGCCTGTTCTGCCTGGGCAGCACCTGCCTCCCTCCCTGCCTGGGGGCTCCTGGGCCTCCCCAGCTAGGCTTAAAGCCCCTTCCCAGCCCCTCAGAATCTCATCTTGTGCCTTTTCTTCCCTGCCTTGGCAGGGATGGTGGTTGGACCTTGGCAGGCCTGGGGGAGGCTCGAGACCGTCCCAAGTAGGGGGTGAGCAGGCCCTTGTGGCAGCCCGCTGGGGCTGGTGGCCATCAGCAGGGGTGGAGCCGTCGGCTCTCCGGGACCATTTGGGAGAGAACCGGGTCTCCTCTGTCCCTTCGGCGCTACGTGGGGAAGGTGGCACCCCGGTCGCCTGCTCCGTGCCCCCAATGGCCAGGGCTCAGGGAGGTTCTTTTCTGGCTGGAAACAAGCAATGCCATTCCTCGTCTTCCTTCCCTGCTTCCCGCCTCTGGTGCTGTGTAGACGTGTTCCCAGTGGGGCCCCGGGCAGGCAAGCAGAGGAGGCCAGAGGGGCTCCATGGGGGGCTCGGGCCCTGCCGACATGCCTTCCTCCTCCCCGCTGGGGTAAAGCATGTGGCCCTGCCCCCCTTGGGCTGAGGAGGGCCTCGTGGGCCTGGGCCGTCTGCCCCAGACGTGGGCGGGCAGTGGGCAGGCGCTCCCAGGTCTCCTCATCACTCCTTGTCGTACTGTACAAAAGGATGCTCCCTCCCACCCTGTGCCCCGCTCCGAGGGCACGTTGTCATGTGCCTCCATTTCCCCCGTGCTGTCTGGTGCTTGCTCCGTGCTGACCACCGTCCTGGCTGACCAATCAGTGTTCTCAATAAATGTAACTGTATGGACGAGAGACTCGGGGTCACTCTGCGCCAGACCCTCCGTCAGGGGCCTCGGACAGCAGCTGTTCCCTAAGCACGTGCTCCGAGCCGTGCCTGAGGCACTACTGGCTCCCCTTTCAGGTGGGGAAATGGGGCACACAGACCTTGGCTCTTCCCTGTTTCGCCACATGCCTCTGGCCCCGGCCTCCGCCGAGGGCTTCCTCCCTCAAAAGATCTTTAACCCAGAGATGGAGCGAGCCCGCTGGAATCCCTGAGGTGCCCAGAAACGGACACTCCAACATGGGCAGACCCTGGCCTCGGGGCTCCTCGACTCTCCCGGTGCCCTGGGAATGGTCAAATTCTCCTCAGACAGAGGAGGACCCCGAGGCAGCCAGAGGCTAATTTGCTTCTAGTCTGGGTCAAGGCCCTGAATGGCACCAGAGGTTCTTCCTTGCTTGTCTTGGGTGCTGGCTGGGGAGCCCTGCCGCAGTTCTGTCGGAATATAGTTAGAGAAATGTTTGGGGTTCGGGTTTTTTTGTTTTTAAACAAGTTCTGGCCCCCAGGTCGTGAGCTCCCCAATTTCTGGGCTTCCTTCCTGATGAAGAAAGGGGGAGGCAGCCCCAAGGGCCGTGAGAGAGCCGAGGTCTGGCCCTGGCGGCCAACCAATGAAGCGGGGCACCCGGGGCAGGCACCTCTTATCTGTCAGAGGTTGGCCTGGTGCCCACAGGACAGAGTTCAGGAGAATTTGGACATCAGTAAAAATCCAGGAAGGCTTTATTGTGCTAACGGTGGTGGCTGTCCAGGAAGGTATGGGGAGGGGGGATTCCCCTTTGGCCCTCCCTCAGAACAGCACCGTTCTCGGGCTCCCCCCCACCTCCCTGGTCCCTGTGCCCCGGCTCCTGACTAGGTCGGGGCTCAGGACCTTGGGAAGGGCAGGGAAGAGGGAGGTCATGGGTCCCTTGGTTTGGCCTTGGGCTCCCTCTTCACTGCCCCAAAACATGGCTTTCTTCCCCCAGTGTGAGCCAGCCCCAAAGAGCAGACGCTCGCCCCGGGCTTTGGTGCCTCCTTCCCCCCAGTGCAGAGTCTTGAGGCTGGGGGAGCCGCATCTCCTCTACCAAAAAGTCCAGGGTGGCTGTAAGAGTTCAAAGGTGGGGATGCTGGTGACGTTGACGGGGATGGAGATGATGGCCCAGGGCAGCCCGTGCTGTTCTAGGGAGCGTCTGATCATGTAGCTGAGAGAAGGGGAGAGAAGGCCACATGTAGGGGCGTCTGCCATCATAGGGGGGCTCCCGAAGGCCACCCCCCACAGATGGAGGCCCCTCCTGAGGCCCGTGCCTCCCCTGGGGGCCCTCACCCGTCGCGGCCAAGCAGGAAGAGCGCCGGGATGTCGGCCGTGCGGCGGGTGCTGTCCTGGATCATCTCCACGTAGAAGCTGTCATTGTCCTCGGCGTTGTCCGAGATGATCACCGCCCGGCCCCCGTGCTCCTGTACCACCCTGGTCTTGGAGAGGAACGAGCAGCCCCTGGAGAGACAGAAGAGGCCCTCAGGAGGCTTGGAGAGCCATAGCCGCCCCAAAGAGCCACTCCAGAGCCATGGATAAGCCCGAGTGAGAACCCTGGGGACCCCGGAGATGGAGCAGGGTGGCCAGCCACCCCCTGCCCCCCGAGGTCCCACCATCCTGGGCGGCATCGCCCATGTGCCCTCCCCTGGAGCCTCCCCCATCAGACCCCGGGCCCTCACCCCCGCTCCACCAGGGCAATCTGGTCTTGGATGAAGAACCCGTTGTTGAGGGGTCCACAGGCCTCCGGGGGGTCAGCTGGGACCAGCTGGATCTGGTCGTACCGCGTATGCTGGAAAACAAGGCAAGCGTGGAGCCACCTGGAGAGAGCCGAGGGGGCGGTAGGGAGAGGGGTCAGCCGGGGGCCGTGTCCTGCCAGGCAGCCAGGCCAGGGGCAAGTGGCTCACTCAAGGTGGGAGGAGAGCTTGGTCTCCCATTTCATCGGCCTCAGCACTCTCTGAGAAGGGCCTGCCTGCCTCCATGGTGCCTAGGACTGCGAGGCCCTCGGGGAGCACTGGAGGTGCTCTGGGATGGTCCGGCCCTCGCCAGGAAGGGGCTAGAAGGGGGCGGACGGTGAGCCTTGGTTCCCCCAGGCAGAAGGGAAAGGGAGCCAGGCTCCCTTTGTGGTGGGCCTGCACTTACGAAGACACCCCCAAAGTCCTTGGCAGGAGTGGCAGTGAAGATGTAGCGAATGTCCCCTGGGCTCAGCACTTGGAAGTACAGATACTCATGGATGCGCAAACCTATGGAGAGGCAGAGAGGTGAGAGCCTGGGGGACCTGCCTGCCCTGGCCAGGCTCTGGGGCCTGTGCCAGCCCACTGCTCCTGCTGCTCTCCCGGCCTCCAAGGGCCCAGCCCTGCTGCAGGGAGCTCAGGCGAGCCGGGGGTGCTGCATATGCCACTCTGGCATCCAGACCCAGCAGCAAAGACGGGCTCTGAGCCTCCCAGGTTTTCCCTCTGCCCAGGGCAGCTACGTTAGTGGGGGCCAGAGGTTTCATCAGGAACGAGGGGAGTGAGACTCCCCAAACTGGGTTTGGAGGGCCTGGTGAGGGTACAGGAGGGATCTGGGGACCCCACTGCCCTGGGCTTGTTTCTCTTTGGGCAGTTGCCTGTTGGCATCTCAGCATTCCTGTGGGGACTGTTGAGGAGGGGCAGAGTCTGCAGGCACAGCACTGGCCGGGAACCCAGGCCAAAGACTGGATCAAGATCCTTCGGCTGCCGGGGCTGCAAGGCCGTGGTCATTACTCAGTTGTTTTAGGCACATCTGACCTCGTGACTGTTTGGGGTTTTCTTGTCAGATGTTGGACTGGTTGGCCATTTCCTTCTCCAGCTTGCTTTACAGATGAGGAAACTGAGGCCAACAGGGTGAAAGAACTTGCCCAGGGTCACAGCTAGTAAGGTTCTGAGGCCACATTTGAACTCGGATCTTGCTAACTCCAGGCCTGGTACTCTATCCCAGGAGTGCCTCAAGGCCTTGGAGATCATTTTCCGGAGTGAGGGAAGTGATTTGCCTGAGGTTGCCAACATGTTCCACATGAGTTACCAAAGCAAACACACGAACTGATTTAACAAAACTCTGTGCCAGGGGTCGAGGGCCCAGAGAGGGCATCCTGGAATCCTGGATCTAAGGCCCACAGGCGCCCCGAAGGCCATGGATTCAGCCCTTCCCCAGGTCCCCCGATTCCCAGTCCTGTCTGCCTGGGGGGCTCACACTCCCATGGGCACAAGCTACAGGGAGGGGGGGGGG
>NC_058131.1:30652528-30659355 GCF_016433145.1 Gracilinanus agilis
GAGAGAGAGAGAGAGAGAGAGAGAGAGAGAGAGAGAGAGAGAGAGAGAGAGAGAGAGAGGGGACACTGATGGGAAGCTCAGTGAGGGGAAGCAGGGATAGCTGTGCCAGTGTTGCTGGGGGGGTGGAGGGGCCCCCTTTCTCTGAGGCCCTGGCTCCGGGTCATCATTCCCAGGCCTTCCTGCATCAGGACTGGGGAGTGCGGGTGTCCACAGGCCACTCTCCTGGACTCCAGGTTTCCTCTGCCCAGGGGCTTGCCAGCCCCTCCCCCCACATTGGGCTGGCCCCCTTGGGGCAAGGCTGGAATGGGTCAGCCCATGGGCTCTGGAGGCCCCCAATGGCCAGGCATTGCCTCCAGGTTCTAGCTGGAGGCTCTCTGCAAGAGGCAGGGGACTGGGAAGTGGCCTCTTGGAAGCCAGTCTCTGAGCCCATTCATGTCTGCCTACTCACTGGACTGGGAGACCACCCACCCAGGGTTACCAGGGCAGTGAGCATCAGGTGCAGAACTTGAACCCACTAATCTGTCCACTGCAGCTGGCTAGGCAAGTCTTAGGTTCAGAGCTGGAAGCTGGAGCCGGAAGGGACCCAGTTTCATACACATTTAAAGAGGAAGAAATTAAGGCGGGGAAAGTAAGCGACTTTATAAGGTGACAGCTGGAGAGCCAGAGGGGGCCAGTCCCATTTTACAGAGGAGGAAACTGAGGCTCGGAGAGAGGAAGTGTCCTTACAGGGTCACAGAAGGGACTTCAGAACCCACTCACTCATTTTACTGAAGAGAAAACTGAGGTAAAGCAGTGGTCAGGGCTGTCCAAAGTGACAGCTGGAGAGCCAGAGTGGGCTTCAGAGGCCATCGAGTTCAACCCATTTTACTGAGGAGGAAACTCAGGTCGGGGCTATCTGGAGTCTGAGCTGCAGAGCCACGAGGGGCTTCCAAGGCCGTCGGGATCAGAAATGGGCCTCGGAGCCCAGGCCCCACTCGCCCAAGGTCACTTGGACAGGTAGTGAGGGGCCAGACCTGGAGCAGGATCCCAGAAGCTGTCCGAGGTGCCCCGGACCTCAGCAACGGAGGCAGGATCTGCCCCTCCCCCCGCTGCCCTGGCAAGTGACAGGGGAGGACGCCACGGCCCGAGCGGACCCCAGGTCTCGGGTGGGGTGAGAGGTCAGGCTGTCTCCCCCAACCCCCGCACGCTCGGCACATCTGGCGCCGGTCCCCGCCCGGCCCGGCCTGGCTCACCGTGGGCCAGCACGCACGCGGAGCACCACAGCCAGAGGCAGGTCCAGCCCACGGCGACCCGGATCATCTCGGGCGGGCCCAGGGACACTCGCTCCCGGGGCCGCCGCTACTGCTGCCGCTGCCGCTGTTGCTACCGTCCCCGCTGCCGCTGCCACCGTCGCAGCCACTGCCGCTGTCTCTGCCTCCCGACCGCGCGCCCCCTGACAGCTGCTCCGGCCGACCCGCCCCCGGCCCCCGCTCCCCGCGCTCATTGGAGGACTGTGAGCGAGGCCCGATTGGGGCAGAGTGCAGTAGCTAGACCGCCCCCTCCCGCCTCCTCTGTCTTATTGGTCAGTGAGGAGGGCGCCTAGAAATAATTGGGTCTAAAACCTGTCGATTTCCTCCGTTCCTGCCCCCGCCGCCCCCGCCTTCTTTCTGGTCCCCTGCTCCCTATGCTCATTGGCGGTAGCGAGGAGCGTGGGTGAGGGCTGATTGGTGGAAATGGTCGTCAATAGCTTCGTACTTTTCGGACCTCTCCCTGCCGCTGCTCTGAACCATAGGGGAGGAAGAGCGAGGCTGAGATCTGATTGGGTCCAAGTCTCACCCTCGCTCCTCCCCCCGCCTCTACAACTTTGTTTGGAATTACCAATCCATCCCGAATAGACGGGAAACCGGAAATTGTGCCCGGGGGCTCCCCAGAGAGATCTTCTGGCCTAGCTTCCCGCGTCGCGTTTCTTTCGCACTTTAAGGTTCTCGAGCATCCTGCCGCGGGCCGCGGGGACTGGAAGTTACCTGAGCGGTAGGTCGGCGAATTTTGAAGGACGAAAGCCTAGAGAGGAGGTTGTTGACCAGCGATCCCTGGCACGTGCACTACCGGCTTCAAACCTGCCTTGGTCTGTTACAAACCCATTGTACAGATGAGGAAACAGAGTCCTTACCCCAATTTTTGTTCCCACGGACAAGTTGGATCCCAGAGGATGACCGTGTCCTCTCCTCAGGGTTCTTGGAGAACGATTGGGATAGTTTTCCAATGCTATTGGGTAGAGCTCCAGTCTGATGTGTTGTGTTTTTTCTAGTAGCCTGTGATGAGCACCCCAATATAATCTAGCCAATTAACACCAATAAACTCTTACAAAGAGAGGTTTACTAGAAAGGGCCAGCGCTTGGAGTCCAGGACCTCTGCAGATGTCACAGAGCCCTGAACAAGGAAAGAAGGGACCAAAGGGCTGGAGGCGGCCCCATAGGCTTGCCTAGGTGCCCTTCCCCTCCCCCAGCCCTCCCCAGCTTGGATGTCATCTTTACAAATCACAGTCAGCCAAGTCACTCAACCCTCACTGCCTAGCCCTTACCACTCTCCTGCCTTTAAAACCAATACATAGTATTGGTTGGAAGCCGGCAAGATGGAAGGCAAGAGATTTGGTCCATTACTGCCTTGTGGACACACACTCAGCTTAGCATCCATGGGAAAAGCTGGCTACTCTCCCTCAGGAAAGGGACAGACAGCAACCACAGAATATCGGGGCATGCTCTGAAGTCAGGGCAGGGTCCTCCACTCCAAGCATCTACCTGGGCTGCCCCCAGGCAGAGCAGACTGAGCCGGCTGCGCAGGAAAGGCATGTCATCACTGCCCTTCCAGGCAGCGCTGTGTGCATACTTCCAGGGTTGGGACCTCAGAAACCAGGGCCCCGTTTCTCTCTCAGCCCCATTCTCAGTTCTTCCTTGCTCAGGTTTCACTACTATTCTTCCCATGCCTTCCTCTGTACCCTCGGAAATTTCATAACAAACAAATGCTTCTTTATTCAGGATCTTCCCCCCACCCCCCACCCCCTACACTCCTTCCATCTTCTCCATTTCTCTGAAACTTGGCTCCTCCAGACAATACTCCCCTGGTCCTCCTCACCAGCATTAGCTATGCCTTCTTTTTTGCCTCTTGAGACACTGAGTCAGAGAGGGGGTTGGGAAAATTTACTCATAGCCACTTCCAGACCCTCAGCAACCCCTCTCTTCTCCTGGAGTTACCACCATTACATTTTTATTTTTTTATTTTTTATTTTTTTAAAACCCTTAACTTCTGTGTGTTGGCTCCTTGGTAGAAGAGTGGTAAGGGTGGGCAATGGGGGTCAAGTGACTTGCCCAGGGTCACCCAGCTGGGAAGTGTCTGAGGCTGGATTTGAACCCAGGTCCTCCCATTTCTAGACCTGACTCTCAATCCATTGAACTACACCAGCTGCTCCTCACCATTACATTTTTAAAAGAAAAATTATCCAATATAGATGATGGTAGCTGTTTGGCAGCTCCCAGGACACTCTTCCTCTTTTCTCATGGAGTTTGGCACCTGGCTCATGCTCTTCTTTTCCCTGACTTTATACCTGGGGCCTTCACCTTCCATGTGGATATTCCCTCAAACACCTTAAGTTCCTGCTTTCTCAGATTCCTTAGATCTTATCACCATCTCTTCTACTCCACCCCAACCACAATTATCCTGAGTGGCACCATTACTCACCAGGGTTCCGCTCCCATGATCAAAACCTCTGAAATTCCTTTATCTGACCATATTCTCTCCTCATTCCATCTCTCCTCATGCCTCACTCCTCCTAAATCTTGACTTTGTCCTCATGGTGCTCTCTCATCCTTGAAAGCACTAGTACTTCCTTTTGATTTGATTTGATTTTTTAACTATAAAGACCTTATTTTACCAATTACATGTAACACCAGATTTCCACATAAGTTTTCAGAAGTTTTATGATCCAATTGCCTCCCTCCCACCCATCCCAACCCCCTCCCAGAGGTGGCAAGCAATTCGATCTGTGTTATACATATATTATCATTCAAAACATTTCCACATTGTTCATTTCCTCAAGAGAATAACCATAAAACCAAAATCCCCAAACAAAACCCCAAATAAGTGAAAGTGAAAAATGCTTTGACCTGCATTCAGACTCCCTCCACCAGTTCTTTTCCTGGAGGTAGAGTATTCTTTGTCCTAAGTACCTCAGAATTATCTTGGACCATTGATAACTCCACAATATTGCTGTCGATGTGTCCAATGTTCTCCTGGCTGCTTATTTCACTCCACCAGTTCTTCCTTCCTTCCTTCCTTCCTTCCTTCCTTCCTTCCTTCCTTCCTTCCTTCCTTCCTTCCTTCCTTCCTTCCTTCCTTCCTTTCTTTCTTTCTTTCTTTCTTTCTTTCCTCCCTCTAAAGCAGAAGAGCAATAAGGGATAGGCAATGGGAGTCAAGTGACTTGCCCAGGGTCACACAGCTAGGAAGCGTCTGAGGCTAGATTTGAACCTAGTACTTCCCATCTCTGAGCCTGGCTCGCAATCCACTGAGCCACCCAGCTGCCCCCTCCACCAGTACTTTCAATGGCCACGACCCCTGCTCAGACAATCTCTTCCCTTAACAATCTGGCCCCATTAATGAGTCAGATGAACAACATGCTGTCTTCTCTTCTTGAATCTCTTGCTTTCCTGTCCTTTCCACTCATGCTTTGCTGCACCTGAGTCCTGGCTTACTCTCATCACCATTTTCATTCCCGGTGACCACCCTCTCTTATATTCCGTCCAATAATAATTTTTACCTCGCTTACATCATCCTCCAATCCTCCTACTTACCTGCTGTTAAACCTAACTGGGAGAAATCACGATACAGGGGTACAAATTTATTCTATTTCATCTCCCTGAAGGAAGGCCATCTTTGGATTCCTCCCTATTTGCCTGGCTATGCTACTCATTTCGGTGACTGTTCCAGACTTGTTGGATGTGGTGGATGACACTATGGATGTGGAGAAAGACCTGTGTTCAAATCTTGCCCCAGATACTTTCTAGTTATATATTCTATCACTTTACTTGTTGGTCTCAGTTTCTTCACCTGGAAGATGAAGGGGCTGGATTCTCTGATTTCTAAGAAGCATTTTGTTTCTAGATCTAAGATCTTATCATTCTCCCTCATCTCCTTAATCCCCCTCTTCCTCTCGCACACAACCTTTCATCTGAGGACGTTGTCCTATCATTTTTACCAGGATAATAGCATTTATACAGAATGTTCCAAAAATCGGATAATTTTAAGCTGATAAAGCTTCTGAACATATTATAGTGCACTTTAAGGTTTACAAAGCACTTTGCAGATATTTCATTTGAACCTCAAAAGAACCCTTGGAGGTAGGTTCTGTTTATTTTGCAGATGAGGAAATGGAGGCAAATAGAGGTTAAATGACTTTCCCAGGATCTCATGGCTACTTAAGTATCTGAGGCTGATTTTGAACTTAAATCTTCCTGACTCCAAGTCTACAGCTCTATCCACTGTGGCACCACCTCGCTGCCTAAGAGGAATATCAAGACTATTAGCTGAGAGCTCTCTCTTCTCTCCTTCACTCCATATCACGAAAAAAACCTTCTTTATATCTTCCTTCTCTCCAGTCTCTAATGAAGAGGTGATCCAGCTCCTTGTTAAGGTCAGAACGGCTGTATTCATATTTGATCTTTTTCCCCCTATCTTTTCCCTTCCTCTCCAGCAAATTAACCTCACCATCTCCCCAAATCTGTCAGTGAGTTGGTGGGGGTATTTGAAGGCTTCCTCTGCAGAAGAGACAGATGTCAGCAAAGGAATTTGAACCTATGGCCTCTGACTCCAAAGCCTGCACGGTTTCCACAATTAGCATTTGAAGACTTCTTCCTGCAGAAGGGACAGATGGGAACAATTCATTCCAGTGGCCAAGAAGGCTACAGTGTGGAGCACTTAGAGCCTGGTCAGACTTGGAAAGAGCCAAGGTCATCTGCTGCATCCCAAACCATCCCTTTTGTCTTACCATTGGACTTCACTGCCTCTGGAAGAGAGAGTGAGGCTGACAACTTTGTACAGCTCTGCCTCACTCAATTCAAATTCTTGTGCAAGTGAAGCTATCACCCTGTGATGCCCTTATGGGTCCTCTTAAAAAATGAAGGACAAACAATAGATGAGGAAACTGAGGCAAACAGGGTAAGATGACTTCCTCCAGGTCACATAGTTAAGTGTCTGAGACTGGTTTGAGGCTCTAGTCCTTCTGGGTTCAGCTCTATGTGTACTATGGTGCCACCTAGCTGCTCCTATGTACCTATTGTCTTCTTAGAATGTGAGCCCTTTGTGGGGAGGAACTGTTTTCCTTCTGTCTCTGTATCCCCAGGCTCTGGCACAGAGCCTGCTGTATAGTAGACTTGTCAGTGCTTTCTGGGTTTGTTCCATACATTAATGAGGATGCATTGGGAAGGATGTGGAGCTTGCAGGGTTAGCCTTGGTGAGTCACCACAGAAACTATTCCTCAATTGATGAGTAATTGACATTTATATACTATTTTATATATTTTATATATATATATATACTTAAAATATATACTATTTTATATATACATATATTTAAAATATATACTATTTATAAATAATATATATAATAATATATATTAAAATATATACTTTTATATATATACTAGTATACATACTAGTATATATACTATTTTATATATATACTTAAAATATATACTGTTTATAAATAATATATATAATAATATATATTAAAATATATACTTTTATATATACTAGTATACATACTATTTTATATATATACTTAAAATATATACTATTTTA
>NC_058131.1:30668783-30681886 GCF_016433145.1 Gracilinanus agilis
CGTGGAGTCGGTCTCTCCTTTTCTCCATCGCGGACTCTATGGTATCTCTGACCACAGAGATGCGGTGGGCCCCGCCCCCGGCTCAGCGCGCCCAACGGCTGGGCGCCGAAGGTTCTGGGCCGTGTTC
Organism: Gracilinanus agilis; assembly: GCF_016433145.1. Classification (NCBI taxonomy): domain Eukaryota; kingdom Metazoa; phylum Chordata; class Mammalia; order Didelphimorphia; family Didelphidae; genus Gracilinanus; species Gracilinanus agilis. The sequence continues at coordinate 30,668,911 of NC_058131.1, forward strand.
GCGCGCGAGGCATTGTGGGCCGCCGGAGGCTTCCAGAGCTGGGAGAGCAGCGGGTCGCCGGAGGGCTCCCGATTCGCAGTCCAGGATGATGGTGAGTGGGCGCCGGCTCCATCCGTTGCCATCCGGCTCGGGGCGCCCTCCGGGCGGCCAGGGTCGGTCTTGAGGACCCCGAGGCGCCCTTCGGGACCTCTGTTTGAGGGACTAGGGCGGCCGGGGAAGTCGCGCTCCGGGCCCGCCCGTGGCCGGGGCCTGGCGCAGCCTCTCGAGCTGGGTCGGGGCTAGGGTCGGGCGGGGCCAGGCCGCGAGCCGTAGCGGGGCGGCCGCGCGGCTTTGGAGCCAGGAGGACGGGCCCGGCTGGGGCGGTGCGCGCCGCGAGACCGATTAGGGACTCGGTGTCCCAGCGTGCTTCCGGGCCCAGTCTCTTAAGTAGCCGCTGGCCGCAGGCGCGGGGCATACCGGGAGCTGTAGTCCGGGCGGGGCCGCGGCGCGTGCTCCACGAGGTAGTTAAAGAGCGGATTGTGTTGGAGCGGAGGGGCCGCGCTGCGGGGTGGTGGGGGTACCGCTTGCCCTGCCCCCACCCCAGGCTGCCTTCAGAGGAAGGAGCTGGGCCCGAGCGGCTTCCAGGGTTCCAACGAGTTATAACTGCCGCCAGGGCCTCCGCGCCACCCCTGCCGGCACCGGCTGCACGTCCTTCGGCATTCACTGGGCGCCCGCTGGGAGCCGGGCACTCTGCGTGCCCCGGAGGCCGCAGAGGCCCCTCTCCTCCTGGGGCCCGCCCCCTGAGGGTGCATTTCTTCGTGCCCTCCGGGCCCTTCCCCGCATCTTAGTGACCCCTCGCGCACACACTCGGGCTGCCCCACAGGTGGCACTTGCCCCTTGTTTCGTGCCAGGGAACTGGGGGGGGAAAGCCTTTCCGGAAGTGCTCTTCTTTCATGGCCACGACAGCTCCAGAAAGTAGATGCTGTTGTTATCCCCATTTTACCGGGAGGGAATCAGGCAGTGGTTCAGTGATGGGCCTCATTCAGATACAGGACTATCTTATAAACCCTTTTCTTCTGGCTTAGAATCCATATCAATTCCTAGAGAGGAGAGGGGTAAGGCTGGGCTATGGGATTAAATGACTTGCCCTCGCTCACACCTTTAGATCTCCCATCTCAAGAATTGACTCCTTAAGAGGGTCAGTGAAGCATTTTTTATCGTAAACGCCTCCCTTCTGCTTTAGTATCAGTTCTAAGAGAGAAGAGCAGGGATGGTTAGGCATTTGTTGTGACTTGCCTGGAGTCACATAGCCAGGAAGGATCTGAGGCCAGATTTGAACCCAGGACTTCCCAACTGTAGGCCTGGCTCTCTGTCCTGTCCACTGTGCTACCAGCTGGCCCAGATAAGTAATTACAAAATATATGCACCAGTATGTTCTGGTGCCCAGAAGGGAGTCCACACAGGAGTGGTCAGCCAGTGTGCAGGGCTTGATTTGGGAGGGGGGAAGGGTGCTTTTGGGCACCCCCCTTGTCTTAGTGGATCCCATCTAGTACAACTGAAGTTTCAAATAGTCCCCAGGTAAAAGCTGTCCCAAGGAGCAGGGACAGACCCTAAGCTCCATCTCAGATCCCCTAAGGCTGGGGGATGCCTCGCCCAACAACCAGCAGAGGCTTTGGCAGCCTGTAGGCCCAGGCCATGTATGGCCCTTGTGGCCTATTCCCTCCATCCCCCTCACCTGCACCCCCATAAGGTCCTCTGCCCATGGGACACTTAGAAGACTCAAACCTTCAGTATCTCTCTCTTGGCCCTATATAAAATGGCATTCAAGGCTCTCCATCTCCCCCAATCTGGCCTGGGTCTTCCTAGCCTTGACTCATTTTGTTCTTCCTACACCTGACCTGGGGCTGGTGAAAACTGGGGCTTCAGGAGGCAGCTAGATGGCTTAGTGGATTGAGAGCCAGGCCTGGAGGCAGGAGGTCCTGGGTTCAAATGTGGCCTCAGACCCTTGGACAAGTCACTCACCCCCCATTCTACCCATACTGTTTTTCTGCTTTGGAACCAGCATAGAGCATTGATTCTAAGATGGAAGGTAAAGGGTTTAAAAAAAAAAAAAAAAGGAAAAAAAAAAAAGCTGGGGCCTGAGGTGTCCCCACATCTAGAGTGGGCCTCCTCCTTGCTTTAAGACTTACCTCTGCCAAGGTGCTCATTCTCACCCTAAAATCTCAGATGCTGAGGAGCTCTCTGGAGCCTGGACAGTTTTCTTTTTGCCTTTTTATCTCCATTATCTTGCACAAAATAGGCATTTGATGTGTATTGAAATGAAGATGAAATATGAATATGCATCTAAGGAACTGGCCTCCTACCTTGTCTTCTTTGGCTCTTGGTCATGAGTCTTTTAAATTCTCTAGCCTCTGTTTCCTCATCTCTACAATGGGCATAATATACCTATTTGCCCTGCAGGGTGTTTTTGTTATCTTAAAGTGCTTTGCAATCAAACATAAAAAAAAATTAGGAGATTCAGAAAGACAAGATAGTTTTTTAAAATTCAAAGATATCTTATTTTCCCAATTTCATGTAATAGCAATTTTCCACATGTGGTTTCCAAATTTATAAGATCCAAATTGTTCCCTTCCCTCCCTCCCCTTGGAGATGGTGAGCAGTTTGATCTGGCTTATACCAGTGTTATCAAGCAAGACATCCGTGTTGTTCATTGTTGGAAGAGAACAGGTATAAAAACAAAGCTCCCCAATGAAGCCACAAATAAACTAAAGTGAGGAGGCAGCTTTGCTCTGCGTCTGACTCCCACAGTCCTTTTCTGGAGGTGGATGGAGAGCATTCTTTGTCCCAAATCCTTCAGAACCGGCCTGGGCCATCGGGATTTCTGAGTGTAGCGAGTCTTTCACAGCTGACCATCCCACAATGCTTCTCTGATTGTAGTGTGTCCTTATTTCCCTCTGCATCAGTTCACTTAGATCTCTCCAGCTCTTTCTGAAATCCTCCTGCTCACCATTCCTTATAGCTCAGTAATTCCATCACCATCATGGACCACGACTTTCTTTGCCACCCCAGAAAGAGCTGCTCTAAATACTTTTGTACAAGTAGGCCTTTTCCCCTTTTTTGGTCTCTTTGGGACACAGACCCAGGAAAGGGATTAACTGGATCAAAAAGATGACACAGGAAATAAGGAACTTTTTAAACAATTTTTATCACTTGCTTTTGTGTTTATTGTCTTGTTTCCGAGTATTTCCTCTTCCCTTTCCATTGAGCCATCCCTTGTAACAGAAATTTAAAAAGAAAGAATAGAGTGGTTCAACCAAACCAACTGATTCCCGTAGGTGCCTGTGCCCTGCTTCACACAGTGATGTCCTGTCTGGGCCTGTCCTTGGTCCCCAGGCCATGCCAGCTCTGCAAGGAAGGCAGGCACTTGTGCCCAGACCCTCAGCTGGAGCCCAGCGTGACCATGTGAATGAGGCAGGCAGTCTAATTGGTCTTTTCTCAAGTTAATGTTTTCATTTTAATTAGTAGACAATAACATTTTCATAAACTAGCTGATAGGAGGAAAAGGGCTCTTAACAGAGAGCAGTTAGGTTGGGTCACTCATTGCCCACCCCCCACCCCACCCCCTTCCATCCGGTACTCTTGGTTGGGCGGCTTGCCCTTTGTTGGGTTGTTTAATAAAGGCATTTTTCTGTCTTGATGACTGAGTAAGAGGCCCCCAGTTCAAAGCCTCCACATGTCACAGAATCACAGTGTGGGATGGCAGCAGGCCACCAGAGCATTGAACGTCAGGGCCAGTCGGGACCTTAGCATTTATTTGCAGCCGCCTTTGGTCTGGGCTGGGGCCCTCCAGAAGCATGGCAGACCCAGGTGTGCAGCAAAGCTAACCATCCTTTTGCAGACCAGATTGGGCCTCCCAAATATGGGGGCGCCTTTTTAAGTGTGGGCCAATTCATTTAACAGTGTTATGGAGGTACGGGTATCTCTGGAGCATTGTATATTTTCGTTATTAAAAAGATAGCCCTCTTTCCCCTTCTCAAAATCATGGGAGCTCGGCCTGAGAGATCCTTCTTGGGGAAATGGCTGCCATGGAGGAAGCTCCAGGACACAGGCCCCAGGAAGTAATGGAGCCTTCCTGGCTTCTGCCCCATCTGGTCTGCCTGGGGGGCACCAAGCTTAGGCAGGACATGGATCATCTGGAGACTATTGTTGACAGGGATAGTTGGCCTGGGCAGCACAGTCCAGCCATTGTGACCCCTTCTTGGATGGAAGCTACTGAGGATACAGCCTTCCTGACATGATCGGCCTTCCAGGGCAACCCCTCTGGAGGGGGGAATGCTAGATGGCTACATGTTGGGGATGTCCCTGATACCAGTCCAGTGTGTGTGGACCACACGGCTTGGGCTGCTTCTTCCCTTTTATGGCGTCCTGGGAGAAAGAACTAAGGCCCAGAGGCCTGGCCTTTCTCTGATGTTGGCCAGTCCTCTTCCTCCTTGCTTTCCACATCTAGAAAGGGTCACAGAGACATTGTCTTTTCCTCAGTCTTGACCTGTCCCTGCATCCACCTCCCAGGGCTCCCCTAGTTCTGGGGTGGAATGGCAGAAGGGGTGCTTGGGGATCCTGCCTTGTTCTCTGTCTACCGTCTCACTATCAGCTTGACCACCACTGCTCACAGCCTTTGCTGCTGACCTAGGCAGGCAGGTTGGAGGAGGGGAAAGGCTGAGATTCCTGGCCTAAGTTTCCTCATGGACCTTTCCCCTGCCCGCTAAGGCCAGGGTCCATTGTAGGGGCAGTGTCTGCTGGTCACCAAGCATGGTAGCCTTGGGGTTTGACTTGAGATCACTGTGGGGGGTACAACAGAAGGTCCAGGCCACTGCTGACCCTGGATCTGGGAAGCACGCCCCCTGGAGCCCTCCTGGTCACTTATCGGACACTTGTGGGTTTTTGTGGTTACCCAAACCTTGGAGTTCAAGGCATTGTGGCCATCATTGGCTGAGCCTGAGAGAGGCGTGTGGTCTAGCCAGAAACAACAGCAAAGGGAGGTGGAGGGAACTGTCTTCTGGGCCCCCTCCAAGACTCCAGGACCAGCTCCTAGTGGGGTCTCCTCTTAGAGTGGGCCCTCCCAGAGGGAAGGGCTGTTCTCACTGTGACTTTACATCTCCAGTGCCTGGCCCATGGAGGAGGGGGAAGGGAGCCCTGGGCAGCTACCTTCTCATAGAGGGCTGACTTTCCCAGGGTCATTCAGTCTGCCTATGGCAGAGGCAGAATTTGAATGCTGGTCTTGTGTCCCTGAATCCTGTTCTCTATCCGCCAGGCTATCCCCATTGTCCCTCTGACACACAGTAAGTAAGTAAGTGGTGTTTAATAAATGCTTGTTAGGTTCCTGCTGCTTTAAATCCCACCGTAGTCCGGATGGGCTGAGAAGTTGCATTGACATCTCCAGGGCTGTGGTTTCATTTGGATTTGGACTTGGGGAAATCCAAGAACCTCTTGTCCCCTGTGGAAAACGTCGAATAGTGTTTAGACAGCAGTGAGGCTCCTTCCTTGGGGAGCTTTAGCAAGGCGCCGAGCCCCAGGCGGGTTGTTGAGAGACACTAATTAAGGCTGTTCCCCTTCCCAACTTTCTGACTGCCAGTTGGTTACCGTTCTTTGGCCTCAGTGATGCCATCTTGTCTAAACATCCGTGGAGCACACCTGAAGCCCTTGGCACTGGCGGCGGCGCTCGCTAGGCCCATCTGCTCCCATGATTGAGCTGTGATGCTGACAAGTGGCCCGAAGGCATGGGGCCTCCTTGTCTGCTCGTCCTGCTTCCGGGGGCTCGCTGTGGGCAGGAGTGAAGGGCTGTGTGTAAAGCTTGTAAAAATGATTTTAAACTTCAGCTTAAAGATCCAGTTCCAAATCCCCCCCCCCCCCCCAGACAACCCATGACATACCGGCCAGTACTGTCAGTGCACATTGAGGAATGTCCTGCTCTGTTCTCTCCCTGCCCAGCCCACACCAGTTATTCTGCTGAAGGAGGGGACGGACAGCTCCCAAGGGATCCCTCAGCTGGTCAGCAACATCAGCGCCTGCCAGGTGATCGCAGAGGCTGTCCGAACCACCCTGGGGCCTCGAGGGATGGACAAGCTCATCGTCGATGGCAGAGGTGAGTCTGATGGACAGACAGATGCTGAGCCTGGTGTGCCAAAGGACCAGGAGAACCCTGGGACTTCCGGGTCTAGGCAGAATACAGCGAAAGTAAATGGCCTAAACCCCTGTCCTTCCTCAAAGGCAAAGCGACTATTTCCAATGATGGAGCCACCATCTTGAAGCTCCTTGATGTTGTCCATCCTGCGGCCAAGACATTAGTGGACATCGCCAAGTCCCAAGACGCTGAGGTGGGGGAGCCAGCCTGGGGGCGGGGAGAATCAAGCCTGGTGTCTGTTGTGGGGGGTTGGGGGTGTCTGTGTATGGTCTCTCGTGGGCCCTGGGGTGGGGTGGGAGGGTGCCCATTTCCTGTCCCATGCGGAGACCTGGATGAACCACCAATGAGTGGTCAGTAAGGCCTACGACAGCCTGTGTTTCCCTCTCAGCTAGCTCAGCCCCCACCTCTGGGCCACTGTTGGTGCCCATTAATTGTTAACCTTTTCTGTTAAAGGGGGTGGTTGAGGAACAAACGGGCCAGATGAGAGCCTCTGGGGTCTCTCCCAGCCTCGTAGCTCCATTCCTCCAGAGCGCTGAGCCTCTATTCTGGGAAGCTGGGCCTGGGCAGGCGGTGGGGGCTGCGGGCTTTGGAGGTCAAGCCCCCTTGTGGCTGGCTGCAGGTTGGAGACGGGACCACTTCAGTGACCTTGTTGGCAGCAGAGTTCCTGAAGCAAGTGAAATCCTACGTGGAGGAAGGCTTGCACCCCCAGATCATCATCCGGGCTTTCCGCACAGCCACACAGCTGGTAGGTGGCCCTGTGCCGTGCTGAGGGCTGCCCTTAGGTCTGGGATCTGGTGTCTTCTGGGACAGGAGAGAGTGCGCTGAGCCCCAGGTTGGCAGTTCCTAATCCCTCACAGCCAGCTTGGATACCTGGGAGCTCCCTGGTGGGTGCCAGACCCCCTCTCCTCCCTGCACTAATCATCACCCAGCCAGGACACCCGCTGTCCCATCCTGAGCTCTGGGGCAAGACCTGGGGGAAGGCTGTCAGCCCCCTGCTGGAGACAGACCGGATCAGGGGGTTCAGTTAAAGGTGGCAGAGCCTAGAACTGCCCATCTCTGAACCGTGTGCTGCTGCCTGCCCTGGAAGTACCCAGCTAGGGGCAGCCTTTGGTTCCTTGTGGGCCCCAAGGCCCTTCCTGCATGAAGGGGGGCTGGGCCGGGCTGGGCCTCCGCAGGCCCGAATGAAGCCGCTTCTCCTCCTCTCCCGGCAGGCGGTTAACAAGATCAGGGAGATCGCTGTGACCGTGAAGAATGAAGACAAGGAGTAAGTTTGCCTCCTGGGCACGGCAGATGCAGAGACACCTTGTGGCAGCCCCTGTGTTGCCCGAGGAGGAAGCCCAGTCTGATCCAAGGGCCAGGACACGGGCTTTAGTTAATGGGTGTCCCGGGGGCACCTTCTGTCCCTAAGAGTGTGACTGGAAGGGCTGGCGGGGGGCTCGAGGGCAGAGAGGGGAGGCACTGACTGCCCGTGTGTGCAGGGAACAGAGGCGACTACTTGAGAAGTGCGCCATGACCGCGCTCAGCTCCAAGCTGATCTCCCAGCAGAAGGCCGCCTTTGCCATCATGGTGGTGGACGCCGTCATGATGCTCGATGACCTGCTGCAGCTAAAGATGATTGGCATCAAGAAGGTGCAGGGCGGTGCCCTGGAGGTGAGTGCCAGGGCCTCTTCTGCGCCTTTCTCACTGGGCCACCTGCCCTCTGATGGCCACTTTGTCATGTCCCATCATCGGAGCCCTCCCGTGCCCTGGGGTGGGGGCAGCCGGCCATCAGAGGTCGCCTGCAAGTGAAGTCACTGATCGGAGAACAGCCCTGCTGGGGCGGGTGGTGTTGGAGGGTCGACCATCCGAGAGGATGGAGGGGGGCCAGGGCGGAGGTCATCTTGTCTGACCCCCCATTCACCCATTCAGAGGGAAGGAAACCAGCCTTGGCCAGAGCCCCGCAGCTAGCAGATGGCAGAGGAGAGACTGCTGTGCCCTGGCTGACAGTGCCGAAGGGGTCATGGCGTGTAGTCCAGGGAGGGAGGGAGGGAGGCATCTTTGTTCAGTTCTACCTTGGACCCTTCCTGGCCGCTCGTGTAACCTTGAGGAGAGAAGCTTCCCTTTGTTGATTGATGGCATCCCAGAGCTCTTGTTCCTTCTCTCTTTGATGGAATTTTATTTTCCATTCGGAGTCCTCCTCGCTCGTGGAGAAGGCAGGACCAACCAAGGCTGGCCCAGAGCTGGTCATGCAAACATATTTCATTAGCCACATCACAGAAGGAAAAAGAGAAAGCCCCGAGGCTGTCCGCTGTGGTGCCTGGCATCTTCCAGCCCAGGGTCCGAGGGAGCGGAGGGAGGCCAAGGCTGGGAGGCCAAGGCTGGGCGGTTCAGGGGCCCCAGGTGGTTCATTAAATGAAGTAAAGCCAACCCCTTCGGGTTGTCCTGCCCTGCAGAAAGCTGTGTGGCCGTGGTTCTGAGAAGAGGTGGCCAGGAAGGGGGGGGTACCAGCCTGCACCCCCAAGTCAGACACATGCTGCCAGGTCCCAGGCAACAGTGATACAGAATAGACGAGATTTTGCTTTTTTGTCTCTTTAAAGACAGAAATGCTTCTTGGGAAAAACTTCAGCAGCCAATAGATGTTTTTAAAAGGAAAATAGTCTAATGGAATATGACTGAGTTTGTGAGATAAAATCTCCTGAAATAAAGATGTGGTTGTAAAGGGAAATGAGGTCAAGGCCCGGCTTTCTGGTGAGGGAGGTGGGCACTGCCTTACCCCACCAGGATTGTCTCACTTTTCAAGGAGACGGAGGCTCAGAGCCCGGCTCTGTTGGCACTTGCACCCAGCACTTTTTTTTTTTAGATCACGGGTGGCCTTCAAGGTCTACCTGAGGCCTGGAGCAGGCTGGCACGAGGCCTGGTGACCGGAATAAGGTGGCTGGCTGTGGGCCTTCAGAGGCCACATCTGGAGGATGGGCTATTTTGGGTGCTATATCTTAGGAAGGATATTGAGAGGCTGCAAAGAGGTCAGGGAAACCTGGGCCAGAGGAAGGCCATGGTGTCCAGTGGGGAGGCAGACGTGGGAGTGGGACAGGGCAGTCCTGGAGGGACCTGTTGAGGCTTCCCTTCACTGGGGTCCTTGGGCAGAGGCTGGAGGACAGGAGGACCCTCTGGGACTCAGCCCAGAGGTTTGTGGATGTGCTGGTCTAAAGGCTTCGTGTTGGGCTTCTGTCCGGCCAGCCAGCCCCCTGCCCCTGAGCCCCTCTTGGCCTGACCTCCACAAACTTGCTTCCAGGAGTCCCAGCTGGTGGCCGGCGTCGCTTTCAAGAAAACATTCTCTTATGCTGGGTTCGAGATGCAGCCCAAGAAGTACATGAACCCCACGATCGCATTGCTGAATGTCGAGCTGGAGCTGAAAGCCGAGAAGGACAATGCCGAGGTCCGGGTGCACACTGTGGAGGTATGCTGCTGGGGCTCCGGCCTTGGAATTGGGGGTGGGGGGGCTCCACTGATTCAGGCTGCTGTCCCAGGCCTCCTTCACATGGGCCCTCCCTTGGCTTCCTCTTCAGGGGTGGGAGGACAATCCTAAAGCTGCCTCATCTTACACTTGTGGCCGCACACTTCTGGGGTGATGGGGTACACTAAAGGGGAGGGGAGGACCCAAGGGGGGGATCTACTCCCCTCTAGGGAGGTCACATCTTTCCATTCTGGTCTGTGGAGTTGGGTTTGCCGCTTCACCCTTGCCCCAAGTGGGAAGGGCTGTGTGGCTGAGCGTGAGCCCCGAGCCCTTGTTTTAGGGTGAGCAGAGAGCCCCCTTCCCCTGCTGGCCCAGAGGGGGTGTAGACGGGCCTCCTGGGCAGTCTGGGGTGACCTCCTGGGCAGCTCTCGCCCAGGTGTCTGAGCCGAGGCGTCTCTGTTTAGGATTACCAGGCCATCGTGGACGCTGAGTGGAACATCCTCTATGACAAGCTAGAGAAGATTTACAACTCGGGGGCCAAAGTGGTCTTGTCCAAGCTCCCCATCGGGGATGTGGCGACTCAGTACTTTGCCGACCGCGACATGTTCTGTGCCGGCCGCGTCCCCGAGGAGGACTTGCGCAGGACGATGATGGTAACTGCCGGTCGAGGTCCCCGAGCTGCTGGGAGGCCAGGTTTACCCTGTTCCCTTGGTGACTGTGGAGTCTGTGAGGCAAACGGGTGACCCCTAAATAGGTTTTCCCAAGCCCCCAGCACGTTCCTGGGCCGCCCGCCTCCTTCCATGGTCTCAGCTTTGGGCTGCGAGTAAGATCTCGTCTCCTCTCCTAAGTGAGCTCTGATCAAAGAGGGATGGCCGCGGCTCCCGACCTCGGCCCTGCCAGCCCCCCGGCATCCACCCGGCTGAAGGCAGGGCTCCCCCTCTCCGGGGGGGCGTCTACCCTTTACCTGCCACCCCGCCCTCACTTTTGAGCCTGGGCCCGAGAGGCGCTGGCTCCTAAGGAGAGGGAGGAGGCATTGGCGGGGGGAGATCTTGTCCCAGCCCCCCCCCCCCGAACCCTAAACCTCAGGCCTTGGCAAGTGACCCTTCCTCCCCTCCCCAGGCCTGTGGGGGCTCCATCCAGACCAGTGTCAATTCTCTGACCCCAGATGTGCTGGGCAGCTGCCAGCTCTTTGAGGAGACACAGATTGGAGGCGAGAGGTGAGCCTGCCTGGGCTGCTCCATTAGAAGTTTGGTCTGGAAGGCTGGCCACTTGGCCGTCTCACTGGCCGTGGTCAGCGAGCCCATGTTGGGGGGTGGGACGCCGAGGCAAGGGGCAGACGGCAGACCGAGGGCGTGCAGTGAGCGGCTGGCTCTGAAGTCCTGTAGCTGCCATCAGAGCCTCCCCGGGAGGGTGGGCAGAGACCGTCCTGCGATGGGCGTCCGGCGTGGGCAGAGGAGTGAATGCCCGGGGCCCTCCCCCCACCAGGTACAACTTTTTCACTGGCTGCCCCAAGGCCAAAACCTGCACAATCATCCTTCGAGGCGGGGCCGAGCAGTTCATGGAGGAGACGGAGCGCTCCCTCCACGACGCCATCATGATCGTCCGCAGGGCCATCAAGGTGCGTGGTCACCCGGGCCTCGAGCCGCAGGCCAGAGGCCAGCAGAGGGGCGGGTGGGGAGGGGGCTGCTGTGGAGTGGACGGCAAACGTCCTTCCTTGCCTCTGTCCTCTGGGATGGTTTAGGAGCTCTGCTCCGGCCGGCCTGGGGGCTCTTGTCAGGACCCTCCCCGGGCAGCGCTGACCCGCTCCTGGAGGCTCTTGGCCCAGCAGCGCCTGTCGGCGCCCATCCCACGAGGGGGCGGCTCGGGTGTCTCTGCAGAATGATTCGGTGGTGGCAGGAGGCGGCGCCATCGAGATGGAGCTCTCCAGGTACCTGCGGGACTACTCGAGGACCATCCCGGGCAAGCAGCAGCTGCTGATCGGGGCCTACGCCAAGGCCCTGGAGATCATCCCCCGACAGCTCTGTGACAACGCCGGCTTCGATGCCACCAACATCCTCAACAAGCTTCGGGCCAAGCACGCCCAGGTGGGTGCCCGTCTGGGCCCTCTCCCGGCACGGAACCTCCCACAGACACGGCTCGTGGAAGTCTGGGCCCTGGGAGGTCACGGCATCCCTGTTGGCATTTCCTGGGCCGTGCCATGGTGCCTGTCCTCACTCGCACTCAGGTCCCTTCGTGATGCCCACCGGATCCGTGGCGTGAGGGATGGGTGGCGAATCCGGGGGCCTTGTTAGCTCAGTCTGGGTGTTGGGGGCCGGCAGGGGATGTCGGTGGGCTCCCCCCACTGTGGCCTAAGCGAGCCCCCCGCTGTCGTTTCAGGGCGGCATGTGGTACGGCGTCGACATCAACAACGAGGACATCGCGGACAACTTTGAGGCCTTCGTGTGGGAGCCCGCCATGGTCCGCATCAATGCCCTCACGGCGGCCTCCGAGGCCGCCTGCCTCATTGTGTCTGTGGACGAGACCATCAAGAACCCCCGCTCCACCGTGGACGGCCCTCCCGTGGGCCGCGGCCGGGGTCGGGGCCGCCCTCACTGAGCTGGGGCTCCCCTACCTCCCCCACCTGTCTGCGGGGCGGGCACGGTTAGTTGGTGTTGGGGGGCAAGAGGTGACCGAGGTGTCTGCTCTGTTCTCCCGGAAGGTTATTTAAATAAAACTCGAGGCCTGGGTCGTTGTGGAGGCACGTTCTTGGGGCCCAGGCCCCCCCCCCCAATACGCCTGCCATTTTCTCCTGATGGACCAGCCCCAGGAACTTCTCTGCCTCGGGTGCTCCCCTCTGGGCAGGGCCATCACGGCCCCATGACTGGTGGGAGGGGAAGGGGGTGCCAGCAGGCCCCGAGAGGGAGCTGCAAGCGCTTCTGTGGTGTGCACCTGTCGGGGGGCCTGTGTTAGAGCTGGGACAGTGAGGGGCTGGAGGAGGGGGAGCAGTCCGAGCTTTTCGGGGCTCTGTCCCAGGGAGACGGAGGAAGACTAAGCTATGGGCAGAGGGAGATTCCTGTCGGGGCTGCCTCCGTGGTTCCGCCAGCAGTTTGAGCCCAAATCGTGACGCCCCGGGAGCCGAGCCTGGGGACCCCGAAGGAGAGGTGCCGTGTAGGGGGGAGTCACCAGCCCCTGGCCAGCCTCCAGGGTTTGGCAGGCAGCCCCTCTTCCCCCCATTTTAGTCTGTTTATGGCCTGGCAGCCGGCTCCCATCTTACTCCCAGCCTTGGGGGGGCCAGTCTGAGGCCCTGAGGATGGCCTAGAAGAGCCCCCGGGAGCTCCTCAGGACGACCCGTCCTGCCTGCAGGGACCGCGCCTCCCCCTCCCTTTGGTAGCTCGGCTGTGACC
>NC_058131.1:30684886-30695644 GCF_016433145.1 Gracilinanus agilis
GGCCTACCCGCCGCCCCCAGCCTGGGCCCCGGAGCCGGTCGGTTTTCAGAATCTTTATTGGACGCCCGTCGGCAGCTCGGACGCCCGCGTGAGGTCCTCATAGATACACGCTCGGAATACATTCGGCAAAGGGTACAAAGCAACAACACCAAAGTGCGTCTGTGGGTGATGTGGGAGCAGGGCCCCCGGGCGGGGGACAGGGGAGCCCCGAAGGCCCTCGTCCCGCCCGCTGCGGCTTCTGGGACCCCAAGCTGTCTGCTGGGCAGAAGGAAGGGAGGAGCGGTGGGGGGGAGGTGGGCTGTCGGGGGGCCTCGGGGCGGCCTGGCCTGATTGTCGGAGGCCCTACCTGGAGGGGCCCAGAGCCGGGGCGAGGGAGGGCCCAGCGTGCCCGGCCTGAATAAATACTATGTACACACTCCGGAGAAGCCAGGCCTCCTCGGCAGCCTGTCCAGACCCCAGAGACCTGGGGGGGGGAGGCCCATTGCCTTTCCCACTGCTGTTGGCAAGAAATGCAATGGAGCCAAATTGGGGAAGGGCCCAGGGCTAGCGAGGTGTCCCTGCCCTGGGGTGACTGCCTGGCCCCCGACTTAGAGCCCTTGGTGTGGTCACTTCCTCCTCCCTCCTCCGCTTCAGCGTCTCACTTCGGGGAGCTGGCTCTGGGAGCCAAAGTAAAGTGCTTCGGGCAGACCCCAGAGCCCCCTGGCCTGGGGGGCGCTGCTGCCCCCAGCCCATCCGGGAGCAAAGGGAAGGCTTCGGAGGGAGCAGGAAGGGCTCAGCCTCCAGGCAGCCCAGAAAGGGGTCCAAGAATCAAGAGAGGGGGCGGGGAGGGAGGGAAGGAAGGAGACAAGGGGGGCCTTCCTGCTGCCCCCCTGTGGCTAGACTGGAGGGAAGGATGTAGTCGGTGAGGGAGCGCCCACCTGGCAGTGAGGCAAATGCACCCAGGAGCCGGGCGGGGAAGCTGCCGGGGGGTCCCGTGGTGGCAGCCTCCTTCCCCCACCAACTTCCTCATTTTACAGATGAGGAAACCGCTGTGGACGGGAAGTAAGTCGCAGCATTACATAGGTAGTAAGTGGCAAAGTCAAGATTTGAACCCAAGTCCGAGAGGAGACCTGGTGATGCTAGGACTGTGTGCCTGCCAAGCCCGAGCATAGATAGACACAGACACACTAGTAGATACACACACACAACCCCCCTGCGAGCAGGCCAGCAGGAGGGGGTTCACACTGCCCCAGGCAAGGCCTAGACCAGCCTGTGGCTCTTCTCTCCCCCATCCCAGCAAGGCAGGGGGAGGTGGGGATGGGGAGCCCGAGGAGCCGGGACAGCCGGCCTCCCCTTGTGCTTTTCCCAGGGACCGGGAGGAGTCGGGGCATTTGGAGGGGGCAGGGCCCTCCGTGGCCAACTTTCTTCATTCTACAGTTGAGGAAACACATTGGGGCTTCCTTCTGGGGGGGAAGACCACCGCGGCCTCCTCCTGGGCACCCCCAGGGCTGGTGGGGGCAGGGAGAGTCAGGGGGGCCTTGTGCTTTCCCATTTAGGTCTCCTCCCCTTGGGAAGGGCCTGGGCGGTGGGCCTGGAGAGAAGCTCTTCTCCCTCTGAAAGGTGCAGGTGAAGCACGGAGGGTGGGAAGGGCCTGCGGGACACAGAAATCCTCCGGGGGAGAAGAAGTAGGAGAAAGTTAAAGCCTGGGAGGCGTCAGACAGGAGGGAGAGATGAGTGAAGAAACTGAGGCACGAACAGAGGAGGCTGAGGACTTGGGCTCCCTCCATGGACCTCCACTGGGAGAAACAGCCTTGGGGAGGGGGAGCCCCTAGAAGAAGCCGGAGGCAGGGCCAAGACCACAGCTTCGACCTAACTAGTCCCGTCTGCAGAGCTGCTGGGCCAGCCAAGGCTGACGGGAATCGGGTGGGAAGGACCCGGATTAGGATGTCAGAAGAACTTTACAAATGAAAGTTGGCCAGACTCTACCTCTGCTCCCCTGAGCCCCCCGAAGGGCACACCGAGCATCACAGAATCATTTGTAAAGCTGGCAGGGACTTTCCATTCAGTCCTACCCCCTTCATTTTAAGGTGGGAAAATGGAGACCCACACAGGTGAAGAGACTCGTCCAAGGTCACATAGTTGGAAATGGGAGGCAAAAAAACCGGTCTTTTGACTCCAAATTCAGTATTTTTCTACTGCCCTGAAGAACACGCGTGCCTGGCCTGTGAGAGCAGAAATGAGAGCAAGAGGGAGGGAGGGAGAGGCAGACACACACAGATAGGAGGAGTCAGAGATGGAGAGATACACAGAGACAGAGACAGGAAGAGATGCAGAGGTAGGGATGAAGAGCCGAGGCAGAGGGAGAGAGAGGGAATGTGGGGGTCAGCATGCTTCTCCTGTGCCAGATCCAGGACCCAGCTGGAATTGGATTCCCTGGCAGGGAACTGCCAACAGGGTCCCTGGGTGAGAGGTTCTAGACCAAGTCATTCAGATGTGACTCTGAAGGCCACAGGAATCCCCTCGGAGGTGTCCCAGTCCGCCTCTGCCTCCACCACGTGCCCGTATATACCAGAGCATCCGATTCATTCCAGACGCCATGGCCCTCCGGCCGCCTTCCTCTCCCCCGCCCAGGGCCTATGGTGGTGGGCTCCCTGCCCGGCCCCCGCAGACCCTGGGCTTGCTCGAGGCAGAGGCTTCCTGGGAGGGGTTCGTGTGTGTGTGTTGGGGGACTCGGTCAGGATCGGGGTCTAGAGCGGAGAGCTCAGAAACATGCACATTATAGAACTCTGCTTTTAAATCTCTGGATCATCTTTTCTTACAGAAATAAATACTAACTCTGTCATGTCTGCCTGGCCCTCCCCAGACTCCCTGGAGGCAGCAGCGGCAGGGAATGGAGGGGCCGGTGTTGCCCCCTGGAGTCTGGAGAGGTGGCCGGGGTTCCCAAGAGCGGGAGGGAGGGGCTGGGCTCTGGGCCAGGATGCCACCCCATCCGCCCCCCAGGGCCCACCTGTGGCTTCCACCCAGGGTCCTGCTGGGTTGCTGCCTTGATGCACCACCAGGACCCAGGTTGGAGTTGGCACCCTCCACGAGATGGAGGCGAGGAGGATGGAGGGGGGCCCCGTGGCCCACAGCCTCCACAGACCGGCTCCAGGAGACGGGCAGCCCTAGGTAGCGGGGCTCAGGGAACATGGGCCCAAGGGTGTAGGGAGGCAGTTGGGGTTTATTGCAGGTCCCCCCGAAGGAAGGGGCCAGGGCAGGTATAGGGTGTCAGTTCCTGCCTCTGCTGGTGACTGGAGCTCCCTGTCCCCCCGAGGGGCCCAGAATCGGCCCCTGCTCTGCTGGGGTTACTCGAGTCGCCTGGGCATGCTGCCCCGCAGTTGTCATCGGGGGCCCAAGAGGAGATGGTAGCTGCAGTCTGAGAGCCCTTCTAGGGGGAGGCAGTGCCTGGGGTGGAGGCTCAGGCAAGGGGGCACCCAGCTCCAGAGTCTCAAGGAAGGAGAAGAGGCCCCCAAGCCGTCAACTCCATCGCAGATGGTATTCCATGCGACTGGCCCAGAGCTCAGCCTGAAGGCCTCTGGAGGGGACCCAGGCCTCTGGTCCCGAGACCAGTCTCCACTAGCTGGCCCCTCGAGGTCAAGTCCAAACCTGCATCCCTTGGGTGGAGGTGTCCAAAGATGTTGCCTGCTGGAGGCCTGGGTTCATCCCAGAGCCTCAGCCGGGAGGTGGGGGGTAAAGGGTGCCCACTGGCCCCCTTGCCCGGGGTTAGCAGCCACCTTCCACCTTGATGTGTAAGATCTTGGAGAATCCCGGTCGTCGTCGCAGGGCCTGTGGAAGGGAGAAAGGGCCGAGAGCCTGGTCATCTCTGTACCGGGCGGTAAATGCAAGGAGGCCGGAGAGACTTCTCCCAGGAAGGACCAGAGGGAAGCCCAGAAAGAGGGAAGCCCAGAAAGACGGAAGCAAAAAGCTTCAGAGAATGGGACCTGGCTGGGGCTTCAGATGCCCAAGAGACCAGGGTTTCATAAACTTCTCCCTCCCTTCCACCTTTCCCAGCCTTCCTCCCTCCTACCCTCTCTCCCTTTCCTTCTATCCTAGAACCAATTCTAAGAAGAGCAGCAAGGGCTAAACTATTGAGGTGAAGTGACTTGCCCAGGGTCACACAGCCAGGAAGTGTCTGAAGCCAGATTTAAGCCCAGGTCCTTCCAACTCCAGGCCTGGCCCTCTGCCTACTGTGCTACCTCGCTGCCCATACACTTTCTTTTTTACTAGTTGGATTTCTGAGTTTTAGTACAATTGGTTTTTTTTCGTAATTCTACTTATTTTTATTTTATGCACTTAAAAATATTATTCTGAGAAGGGGCCTACAGAGGCTTTGCTAGATGCCACAGAGGTCCGGGACCCAAAAAAGGTTCAGAAAACTCTGCCACAGACAGTATTTCTATTGCACTTTTCCAAAGGGTTTTCGCACCATCCCAATGGGCTGGGCGTAGGGTGTTGTTCATCTGTCTCGTAAGTGGATGTGATTGTACCTGCTCTGGATTTATATGAAGTCAGCACAGCTGCTGGAATGCTTTTCCTTAAAGCAGACGTGGCCATGTCGCTCCTCTCCTCAATAACCCTCAATGGCCTAGCAAGCCCAATGCATTTTAGTCAAGGGTGAGGCTGAGGAAAACCAGGCGGCCCTCAAAGTGAGGGAGAGATCTGGCTGCAGGGAAAGAGGAGTCCTATTGAGATGGTTCTGCCAAGAGGGAAAGAGTTCGAACACAGACTGACGCCTGTGGGCTCTCGTTGGCTGGCTGGCACAGTCTGGGTTCCTGGACTGACATCTGTCTCTCCTTATGGAGAGAAAGTAGCCGAGTCTTCTTTCCTGAGGGCTCTGCCTTTGAAAAAGAGCTGATGCTCGGACTCGGGGGCTAGGCTAAAAGAAACGAGGCCCTCCTAAGGAAGGACCGAGCCCAGGAGATTCGGAAAAGTGGAGGCAGCAGAAATGTCGCACTCAGTGGGGAGGACCACGAACGGGAGGTGACGTCCAGACTCAGCAGAGAACTACGCTTCTCAGGGAGCCAGCCAGGATGGACAGGGCCATGCTACCACCAGAAGGCATGGGACGTTCCCCAGACACCTGAGTTCCTCATAGACCTATTCCCCGGAGAGATCCTTCTGGGTGTCCACTCTCCCCCGCTGATTGTGTGTCTTTGTGGTAAGGGGATGCTCCGGGTTTATGGGGAAGAAGAAGGAGGAATATCTGATGGCCATTTCTTTTTACAAGACCATTTTCTGGTATTTTTTTAAACCCTTAACTTCTGGGTATTGGCTCCTAGGTGGAAGAGTGGTCAGGGTGGGCCATGGGGGTCAAGTGACTTGCCCAGGGTCACACAGCTGGGAAGTGTCTGAGGCCGGGTTTGAACCCAGGACCTCTCATCTCTAGGCCTGACTCTCCATCCACTGAGCTACCCAGCTGCCCCCCTTCTGGTATTCTTTAATTCTGAATGAATTAAATCCTCAGATTGACGGGCCACCATGTTAATAAACATATTGGTGGGGGCTTCTCAGCTATGGTTTTCAGTGGATGCTGACCCACAAAATGTCCTGAAGCAGCACGGCTTTCTGCGGATGCCACGTGGTTCGGCTTTGTCTGGGATATCCATCTTGTTGACCTTTTTAACGCAGGGACCCAGATCCTTCCTCGGGTCACAAATGAACAAGCAGCTTTGGAAGGTGTGCTTTTGTGTTCCCCGGTTGGACGAGCTCCTGAAGATAGCCATTATTCTCCCTCGAGACGGTTATCAAGACTACAGTGACTGGCTGCGGGTCCGGTCTGGGAGCTGTGATTGGAAGCTCGGGGCTCGCACCAAGGTTGTGGCAGTGACTCCAAAGAGTCAGCCCCAAACCAAGAGAAATCATGAACAACTTCAGCAAAGCCGCAGAATGCAAAAGAAAGCCACCGAAATCATCAGCTTCTACTGACCTCCGACAACCCTTACCTTCTGTCTTAGTACGGATTCCAGGGCAGAAGAGCAGCAAGGGCGAAGCACCTGGGAGGTAAGTGACTTGGCCACGTATCTCAGAAGTGTCCGGGCCCAAATTTGAACCCAGGACCTCCCGATGCCACACCTGGCTCTCTATTTTCCATGCTACCTAGCTGCCTCCAAGAGATCCGATTAAGCAATAATATCCTGAGGACACCTCAGGATAAAAAGGAAAGGAGGATAAGAAACAGAAGAAAATTGGAAAAGATCTGCAAAGATGTATATAACCAAGTCTTTTCACTATCACGGGAAAGTGGAGCCGCCACACTCCGATCCTCTAATCACAATCTCAGATGTCCTCAAGAAAACAAAGGCAGGGCTAGACTGAGAGGAGACACAAGAAATTTGTTCTGGAAGTGACATGATTTTAAGGACATAAAGGGATGGATTTTTTTTTTAAACCCTCACCTTCTGTCTTGGAGTCAATACTGTGTATTGGCTTCTAGGTGGAAGAGTGGTAATGGTAGGCAATGGGGATCAAGTGACTTGCCCAGGGTCACACAGCTGGGAAGTGTCTGAGGCTAGATTTGAACCCAGGACCTCCCGTCTCTAGGCCTGGCTCTCAATCCACTGAGCTACCCAGCTGCCCCCAAGGGAGGGCAGCTATAAGTACAAAAGATCTGGAAAATCTAGGACTTTGTTATTACAAAAAAAAATCATATCTGAGTTAGCACCCCAACCTACCAATCTATCATCATTAATTAAATTAATAAATGCTTATTGATGAATGGCAACTGACTGTTGACAGCCAATTTGATAGCAAAGAAAAAGCCAACGATGTATACATGAAGTGTCTAATCTCAGAAGAGGGAGGGACGGTCTTTGATAGTGTCACAGATAGAGAAGCTGCTGAAGAGGACTATGATTAGGGAGGCGGTGTCTCCATATGCCAGGCTAGCTCAGTGATCTCTGATACTTCCTAACTGCGTGACCCTGGGTGCATCACTTCACCCTCACTGCCTAACTTACCACTCTTCTGCCTTGGAACCAATACATGGTATTGATTCTAAGACAGAAGGTAAGGAAGGGTTAAAAAAGAAAAAAAGAATCACGCTATCATTGCTAAGCCTCTCGGCCCCACTCATGGTTCTATGTTTGGGAAGAACCAAATGCAGGTCATGGAGGGTCAATTTGGACCAATCGACACAGTTTGGAGATCTTGAAATAAAAAGGGTGAATACATTTTAAAGGCTTGGTAATGTATAATTAGAAAATCTTGAACCACTGGACTTCATTTCCCAGAATTCCTTTCCTTTTCGTCCCCAAGTTACGTGCTTACGTTGTTTGTTGGTGTAACGCTGCCTCTCGCTCTCTTTTTTCCTCGTGTGCAGGCTGAGTTAGCTCCCTTTTTACTTTCTTCTTGCTTCAAGTTATTAATATGTTTATTAAATATAATACTTGGAGTATTGGGATATTAATTTTAAATCTTACAGAAAATGCCTCACCCAAGAGCTAATGCTGCCTTAGGCTCACCCAGGGAAATCGTCTGCCCGTGCTCAGCCGGCACGAGGTTGGCTTTGTGCCAAGGGGATGATGGTCCCAAGAACTCTCACTGAGGTCTTCCTGACGATGAGGCTCATTATTCCCTATACACGCTGGAGTTCTTGGTGTTGAAGAGGGGGTCTATCGCTGAGAAGTTCTATATGAACAGAGAAAGTCCCGGCCACGGGCTACTGCAGTGAGTTAGACGCTGCTTGCCGAGGATGGGTCGAGGCACCAGCCAGCCAGGGAGGAGTTCAACATACACTCCAGTGTTGGGAAGATCGATGAGGAAATACATCCAGTCCACAGACCATGAGAGGCTGAGAAGATGGTGATACCCAGAGAAGAGATGAAGGTTACCCGAGACACTCGGCCGGCCGTCTGGGACTTCCAATGGGAAGGGCGCCATCACGGTCGGTGAACTTTGTGGCATCATCAGACCTTTCCTTCGGCTGTCTTTGGACGACCCGTGATGCACACGTCACCTAG
Source organism: Gracilinanus agilis (assembly GCF_016433145.1). NCBI lineage: Eukaryota > Metazoa > Chordata > Mammalia > Didelphimorphia > Didelphidae > Gracilinanus > Gracilinanus agilis. Next base: position 30,692,863 of record NC_058131.1, read on the forward strand.
GGCTGGGCCAGGGCTTCGATTCAGAAAAGCTCTGATAGATACAAATAACGGTGTGATGTTCACATTTATGGCCAAGGCCTTTGGCAAGGGAACGGAGTGAGCACCCAAGATAATGGATCGAAGCCATCTTGTGCCAGGCCACGTGCCAGGCCACGTGCCAGGCTGCAAAGTCGCCCCAGAGGAGATGCAAAAACAAAATACAAAACAAAATAATGCACTGCGAACTCTTATCACCTATTAAGGGTTAGCGAGAGTCCCTGTTGAGCGGAAGGGAAAGAGATTTAGAGGGTCAGTGAAATGGATTCTGGGAAGAGTCGCCTTCTTAAATTTCCAGGGACCATTAGTGCTAGATAATAATAGCTCAAGAGAAAACGATTCAGATGGGCAAGAAGCTGAGTGTTTTGCGTATTGGAAGGCACTGGGATGAAGTGGAAAGAGCTGTGGCTCAGAAGTCGGAGGACCTGAGTTCCAATCTCACTAGCCATGTGACCTTAGATATGTGGCTTAACTATCCTGGGCCTCATTTTCCCCATCTGTAAAATGGGGAGGTTATACTTGCTGGCAGCGGAGGACTCTTCCAACTCTGGATCTAAGGGGTCAGAGGATCCTCCTGGAAAGTCTAGCCTGTCCCGGATCCAAGAACTCTTCTGTTCAGACAAAGGGGAGAGATGAACCCAGAGGAAGCCTCTTTCTAACTCAATACACTATTTGTGGGGCCCCCGAAGGCCCGGAAGGATTTCATAGAGCTCGAAGACTATGAGATTGAGGCCGAGCCATCCATAAGCTCAAGAATGGGACAGCAGGTCAGTGACCTGTGGATGCAGAACTGCTAGGCCGGGCCTTGCATAAGCTCAGAGGGCTGCCACGGCTGGTTGGCTCAGTGACTCATGATGTTCTGGGAAAAATGGGAGAAGTGGTTACTGGTAGCTGTGTTATAGGTGAATTTCTGAACCCTGATTACACACGGACATCATGTTGTACCTTGCCTGATTTGCAGGGAGTGCACATTTTATTTTTTAAACCCTTACTTTCCGCCTTAGAATCGATACTGTGTATTGGCTCCTAGGTGGAAGAGTGGTAAGGGTGGGCAATGGGGGCCAAGTGACTTGTCCAGGGTCACACAGCTGGGAAGTGTCTGAGGACGGATTTGAACCTAGGACCTCCCGTCTCTAGGCCTGACTCTATCCACTGAGCTACCCAGCTGCTTCCAGGAAGTGCACATTTTTAATTGTTGGGGAAAACACAGGGCAGCTTAGATTCTGGAAGACTTGCTACCAATCACATACACACAGGCTCATTGGATCACAGATTATCTGGAAGGGACTTTAAAGGCCATCTAGCCCAATCCCCTCATTTTACAGATGAGGAAAACAGGCCAAGATGGGGACAGTGATGCATTTGGGGTCATATAAGTAGTAAGTGGTAAGGTCTGAATTCAAACTCAGGTCCTCTGACTCCAAATGAGGTGCTCTGTCCCCTCTTTTATAACTGTCTCTCAATAAAAATAATAATAATAATAATAATAATTAATAATAATAAAGCAGGAATGTGGTCACGGAGGGAGACAATGACCTTGTCTGCCCAGCTTCTGTAGAGAGTAATTTGCATGATGAGACTCCAGGGATTTCAGAGGCCCCAGAAAAATGGTAGGTAGTGTTCCAAACCCAGCCAGCTTGGAATCGCATGGAAGGTTAGAGATGGAGAAATCCTCTGGACGCTACTTGCAAATTACATTATGCTGGAGGTTTCAAGCCCAGATACAGTATGAGGCTACCTGCTCTCCCTCTCTCTCTTTCTCCCCTTTCCTCCCTTCCCCTCCCTCCCTCTCCTCTCTCTGTCTCTCCCTCCCCCTTCCATCCCTCCCTCCCTCCCTCTCCTGTCTCTTTCTCCCTCCATCTCTCTCTCTATCTCTTTCCCTCCATCCCTCCCTCTCTCCTCTCTCTTTTTCTCCATCTCTCTCTCCTTCCCTCCTTCCCTCTCTCTCTTTTTCCATTTCTCTCCCTCTCCCTCTGTCCCTCTCTCTCTGTCTCTGTCTGTCTCTCCCTCTTTTTCTCCTTCTCCTTCTCCTTCTCCTCCTCCTCCTCCTCCTCCTTCTTCTCCTCCTCCTCCTCCTCCTCCTCTCTCTCTCTCTCTCTCTCTCTCTCTCTCTCTCTCTCTCTCTCTCTCTCCTTTTCAGAAATGAACAAAAGGAGAACAGATTCAATTTGGGGAAACACAAAATTCTTTTAGCAACCATAAGTTTTTCCTTGAAAAAAAAAAAGCAAACCAAATTTCTTCTAGCACTATCTGGTGGTCACAAAACACTATAGTTTCAGAAGAATTGACTCAGAGGCTCCTCAGAGGGCATGGCAGAAGCGCATGGTGGCCAGGGTCAAACTAGAATACACTACAAAGTATAGTGACAGCTATCAAAGAGTTGTAGGGTCTAAAAAAAAAAGAACATAGGCTGGTCATAGGCAAGGGTCAGTAATAACTACTAGATGATGCGTGTTCTCCAGCCCAACTTCCATTCTCAATAAAATTCTTTCAAGTAGTAATTACATTTCTACTTTTGGTGTCCTTGTGGTGTCAAGAGAAAGAAGGTGGAATATAAGTATTTTAAAGTACCTACTATGTGCCAGGCACTGTGCTTTAGAAATATTATTTCAAATCTTTATTTTCAATTAGGCAGGAGTTTAAGAGGTTAAGTGATTTGCCTAGGATCTTACAATTAGCAAGTGTCTGAAGCAGAATTTGAACTCAAGAGACATCAATGAAGAGATGCAGAGGATGGCATGATACT
>NC_058131.1:30697897-30713407 GCF_016433145.1 Gracilinanus agilis
TCTCCTTTTTCTCCTCCTCCTCCTCCTCCTCCTCCTCCTCCTCCTCCTCTCTCTCTCTCTCTCTCTCTCTCCTTTTCAGAAATGAACAAAAGGAGAACAGATTCAATTTGGGGAAACACAAAATTCTTTTAGCAACCATAAGTTTTTCCTTGAAAAAAAAAAAGCAAACCAAATTTCTTCTAGCACTATCTGGTGGTCACAAAACACTATAGTTTCAGAAGAATTGACTCAGAGGCTCCTCAGAGGGCATGGCAGAAGCGCATGGTGGCCAGGGTCAAACTAGAATACACTACAAAGTATAGTGACAGCTATCAAAGAGTTGTAGGGTCTAAAAAAAAAAGAACATAGGCTGGTCATAGGCAAGGGTCAGTAATAACTACTAGATGATGCGTGTTCTCCAGCCCAACTTCCATTCTCAATAAAATTCTTTCAAGTAGTAATTACATTTCTACTTTTGGTGTCCTTGTGGTGTCAAGAGAAAGAAGGTGGAATATAAGTATTTTAAAGTACCTACTATGTGCCAGGCACTGTGCTTTAGAAATATTATTTCAAATCTTTATTTTCAATTAGGCAGGAGTTTAAGAGGTTAAGTGATTTGCCTAGGATCTTACAATTAGCAAGTGTCTGAAGCAGAATTTGAACTCAAGAGACATCAATGAAGAGATGCAGAGGATGGCATGATACTCAAGAGGACAAAACAGTGTCAGAAGGGGGCAGAGGATAATGTAATGACAGTACTAGAAGACACTGCTGTCTCTATTGTGAGTTCTTTGACATGTGCTCTCTAAGAGTGTGTCCCGATGAGTGATCCCAATGAGAGACCCCTCTTCCCACTGATGGTCTGTGTATTTGTGGGACAACATGACTAAGATTAATGGAAGATAGTTCTATTGCTACTTTTCTTACTGATTCGTTTCCTTTGGTTGACTAATGGAAGTAAACACACTGGTGGGGGCTCGTGAGCTTTGGTTTTGAGTGGATGTAATTTCCAGAATATCTTGCACCCGGAATAGCTTTTCTTGGGGAGGATGTCACATGTGGAAAGGGGTACCCCAAAAGTAAGGTGGTACCAGATGGTGGAGGGCTTCAAATTCCAGGGAAGGGGGAACAATATTTCCTTGATAAGTTTTAAGAAAGGGCTCTAAGAACTCAGACTGTCCTTAGATGAAGGCTGCTCCAATCTATTCCTTAGAGCAGAAGAAGGATTCTTCTCAGAATGGTGCCCAGCTCTATTCAGCCTCCACTGAGTCCCTGTCATTTTAGGGATTAAGCCTTTATACACTCTGCACCCAAAGTTAAGTTCTGTGACAGCCATATTAAAGAGAAAGGTTTAGGGGTCAGACCCAGCCTCCTTCCGACCTTCTTACCTGGAGCTTAGTCACCATTTCTTCAAACAGCTTCCGGGCTTCCGGGCTCCCAGGTTCTTTGAAGTAATCCACAATCCCAATCTGTACCACAATGGACTTGAGGTTCCGGCAAACACCTAGGAAGGAGCAAGGAGAGAGGAGATAGAAGTCTTGGCTGGGTGCACGATCCAGACCCTGGGGAATGGGGGAACCTCTCGGATACCAGGGACTACATATACTATGACCCTCATTGCTCAAAACTCAGATGCCAAAGTAAGGATTGAGGATTTTTAACCTGGACTAATGGTGGACTACCAAGTTATGCATGCATTCATTCACTCATTCATCTTTTCCTCTATCTATCCAACCATCCATTCATTAATACGTCCTTCCCTCTTTTCATTCACAAATCTGCCCACCCGTCCATACCACCATTCATTAGTCTATCCATCTTTCCAATCATCAATCCATCGGTCTAGTCATTCATTAATCAGCCTATCCATCCTTCTGCTCATTAAACCAACCATCCATCCAATCCCTCCATCATGACTCCATCCACTCATCTTTCCATTCATTCATGAACCCTCCCATCCCTCCCTCCCTCCCTCCATTGATCGCTCTATCCCTCTATTCATTGAGCCACCCAACCATCCATCCCCCATTAGCCCGCCAAACACTTACAATGCACCCTGAGAGAGCGCTGAAGATAACTAAGAACGCCAGCGTCGACAGTCACTAAGAACCTAATTTCCCATCAGCCCTGCCCCATTGGCTTCCTCCTAGCGTCCGGCCAGCCTCAGGGATTGACTATGTTGGCAGGACAAGACCAGCTTGGCGGGATGGGCTGACCGCGAGGCCCCTGCCGGCTCCAGCCGTACTCACTGTTGAAGTGCAGCAGAGCCTTTGGGGTGACGGGGGTGGCTGTGAGCACCAGCATCTCCAGACCCTTCAGGCCTTCGCGACAGACCTCGGCCGCCACCTCCTGGGTGATCTCTGCCACGTGGTCCAGCTCCAATACCTGAAGCCTCATGCAGTTCCGGGCTGGAGGTGGGGACAGGGAGAGATCAGGGCTGGGCGTAGCGTCCCCCTGAAGGGGAGACCGTCCTCCGATCTCGTGGGATCCCTGGCTAGTTCTCAGCCTCTCAGGAAGAGGATTCCATTCAATACCATCAACCAAATGGACCACTAGAACTAAAGGATTTTTTTTTTGGCTCAATCTCTTTCTTTTTTCTTTTCTTTTCTTTTTTTTTTAAACCCTTAACTTCTGTGTATTGGCTCCTAGGTGGAAGAGTGGTAAGGGTGGGCCATGGGGGTCAAGTGACTTGCTCAGGGTCACACAGCTGGGAAGTGTCTGAGGTCAGATTTGAACCCAGGACCTCCCGTGTCTAGGCCTGGCTCTCCATCCACTGAGCTACCCAGCTGCCCCCTTTTCTTTTCTTTTAAAAACTTCCCCATGGTTACATGATCCTCTCCCTCCCGGAGGTGCCAAGCAATTCCATTGGGTTATGTATACACACATACATGTGCAATTGCTTGAACCCATTTCCATAGTGTTCATTTCTGTAGAAGACTCCTCTCAAGGCTTTCCCTTCGCCTTTGGTGCGGCCGGGCCTCAGCCTTCACACCCTCACGCGCTTCCCTCTAAGGCTATGCCCGGGTCAGTCTGGGCTCAGTTCTGGGTCCTGCTCTTTGCTCCTCACCAGATGCTGCCCCTTCCCCCAGCTGTGTCCGCTCCGCCCCATTCCGGTGGATGGACCATTGGGCTTCCCGAGGGGAACGACTCCGGTAAGAAGGAGCTCTCTGCTGGGCAGGGGACTCACCAAGCGAGGCCAGGCCCTGCACGCCGCAGCCCGCTCCTCCTACGCCCAAGGCCCTCAGGTGAGGCCAGCACCGTCCTATCATTTGCAGGCACCGGTTACTGAAGCGTGTGGGCTGCTGGCTAGAAGACAGGGTGGGGGGAACAAAAGCGGGGAGTGACAAGAGAGGTCAGAGAGGCCACTGGAAGGGCCCAGTGCCTGCCACCCAAACCCCTACACAGTCTGCATCTGGCACCTCCTTCTGTGCCTCCTCTTTCAGGAAGGCTTCCTAGATTCGTCTGTCTCGCCACGAGACTCTGCTGGCTGCTTTCCCCTCAATCTCTGCTCCACAGGACCTCAGGAATGCTGCCCAGGACAGCCCTGAGTCCACTGTCTTTGTCTCTATTAACTCCTCAGCATTCGTGGGATTTAGGGCCTTTGACAGTCTAGAACCTCTACGGAAGTCAGCAACAGGAGGCCAAAAAACCTCACGGCATTGTGGGGCGCATGAAGACGGGGCAAAGCTTCACAGACAGGGAGCCGACGATGCCGCCGGACCGCTCCGGGCAGACTTCATGTGGAGACGGAGGGTGAGGAGGACCCTGGGAAGCCGGTGTCCCAAGGAGGGCGCCCAGGAGGGCGCCGGCTCTTGGACAAGACCTCCCCTCCTCGCCCTGCTGCCTCCCCTTCCGGACTGTGCGCCCCTGGAGGGCGGGTCTTCACCTCCGTCCTCCTTCCTGCTGTCCTGGCCTGGGAGGGTCTTCGTCACCCCCTTAGACATTCGGGCAGGCTCCAAGCACACTCCACGTTCCTCCCCGGACATCTTCCCGGGAGGACCTGCGCCTGTCTCTGCCACCCCGTTCCCTGCCACTTTCTGTTTCCGAAATCACCATCCGGTCACTCCTGCTACTGGAAAGGGTAAACGGAGCTGTTCCCCCCCATCCTACTCGCCATCCCTCCGTGATCGGCACTCGCTGCCCTCTAGAGGCCGTCCCCCCTCCCCCGCTGGAACGAATGCACCCCTTTAGAGGGTCACAGAAACAAGCCGTCGAGGACCTTTGTCGGGATCACCTCCATCTCCCGAAGGTTCCCTTCGCCCTTTTCCTTCCCAGACAGGAGGGAAACGGTGACTCTTGTTACCCTTGTTACAGTGCCCGGCACATAGGAGGGCCCTAATACATGCTTACGGATCGATTGGCATCAAAGAACTGAGAAAACCGTTTAGCAAAATGAACTAATGCATCAAAAAGACCGATTTCTGGAGTCTCCCACCTTTGTGGAGACGCCGCCTCGTGTCCTGTCTTGGGCACCAAGCTTGGTCTTTATATTTTCCTCTACTCTCTGCTAAATGCCATCTACTCTATCTACTGTACACAGAGATTATTTCATTTTTTCCTGGGTTGTTCTTTTTAGCAATAAATTTGTTTGTAAACTGAAGGGAGAGATGCAGTGCTTTATGGTTTGCTTTTTTTAACCCTTGCTTTCTGTCTTAATAAAAACTCTAAGACAGAAGGGGAAGGGCTGGGCAAATGGGGTTAAGTGACATGTCCAGGGTCACACAGCTAGGAAATGCCTGAGGCCAGATTTAAAGCCAGCTCCTCCCAACTCCAGGCCTGCATCTCTGTCCTCTGGGCCTCCCAGCTGCCCCTTGTTTTAAGGTTTACAAAGCATTTTACATGCAAGATTGTTTGGTCCTCTTAGCAACCCTGTCAAGGTGGGAGCATTGAATGATATCGTTTATAGCCATTTTACAGATAATGAAACCAAGGCTCAGGGCTGTGATCTGATGACAGGACTGAGGGAGCTGAGGGGCCATCGAGTCCCAACTTCTCCTTTTACAGAGGGCAGTCCAAGCTCGGCCGCTCCAGACCTCGAGGGCTTAAGTTCTGTGCCTGAACTTCCCGCTCTCTCCCCCACTCGCCGGGGCGGCCTCTGCTTTCCCAGCCCCCCAGCGGCCCCCAGCCCCACTCACCAGGGGTGAAGAGGGGCCACCTGGAGGGAGATGATCTCTCTGCAGCCGGCCCCCAGGGCCCAAATGACTTCGTGGCCCACAGGATCAGTTGCACTCCTGTTGGGAAGAGGAACGGAGTGAGGAGCCACTTCTTCTTCTTCTTCTCCTCTCTTACCCTCCCTCTTAGAGTCAGGACGATCCTAAGGCAGAAGAGTGGTGAGGGCTGGGCCACGGGGCGAAGTGCCTTTTCCAGGGTCACACAGCTGGGAAGTGCCCCGGGTCTCTAAGTCCCAGCATCCCACTTTTGGAGATAACGTTTGTGTGTGACCCTGCCTCACTCTCTTCCCCCGAATGCAGCTGGGAAAACTTCTTTTCTCAGGCTTTTACTTTTGCCCTTTTATTTTTTCTACTTTGTGTGATTATTAATAAATCTTATAAAATATAATACATGGAGTTATTGATATATATATTTTTAACCCTTACCTTCCATCTTGGAGTCAGTACTGTGTGTTGACTCCAAGGCAGAAGAGTGGTAAGGGTAGGCAATGGGGGTCAAGTGACTTGCCCAGGGTCACCCAGCTGGGAAGTGTCTGAGGCTGGATTTGAACCCAGGACCTCCCGTCTCTAGGCCTGGCTCTCCATCCACTGAGCTACCCAGCTGCCCCCCCAAATTATTGGATATTAATTTTAATTTTACAGAACTCAGGACCGGCCGTCTCTGGGCCTGGCTCTCAAACCACCAAGCCACTTGGATGCTCCTGAGGATCTATGGCTGGCCATTCCTGGGTACTCCTGGTGGCTCCATAGCCAAGGGGGCCTTCCCCCAAGACTCCCACCTGCCTCCCTTCTTGGAGGCTGCACAGGAGCATTAGAAAAATGTCCTGTCACAATCCTTTGAAGAAAGCTGTGCAAGTATGAGCATCTCCATTTTACAGACAGAGAAACTGAGGCCCAGAGGGGCTAAACCACCTCCCTAGGATCAGACGGCTGCCAAGCGTCAGTGCCTAAACCTAAAGTGGGACCCTAAGAGCAGAGCTGCCACCTCGGTACCCCTGAGACAGTGAAGGAAAGCGGGTGTCACGTCGGAGCCTTGCCTCAGACTAGGGGTCAGAGATCCGGAGTAACTGAGACACCCCGGGGCAGGGCATCCTCCTTTGCCTCCTGGGATCTCTGGCAGCCCAGGCCATCCCCACCGCGGGCACTCCTGGCCATCCCACCCACCTGTAGGTAACTGCTTGCAGAGCCCGGCAGTAGCAGCTGGCCAGCCAGAGGGAGCGGTCCGTGAGGACGTTGGGGCAGTGGGAGATGCGCAGGATCAGCAGGTTCCCGCCAGCGGCTTTGAGCAGCGACTCCAGCCCCGCTTCCAGGCACCCCCTGGGAACATCACCGGCCGGGTCAGGAGGCCCCCAACAGGCCCTCCACACCACCTCAATCGTCTAGTCCAACAAGCGTCTATTGAGCCCCCAAGCTGTGAGAGGGGCTGGGAATACGAGGATAAAAAAATAAACAGCTCCTGCCCTCAAGGAGCTTCCAGTCGATTGGAAGGAAATTATGGGGTCAGGATTCTGAGCTGCTGGACTCCAGAGGCCAGCTAGTCCAACCGTTTCCTGGAAGAAATGGTGAAACCGAGGCCCAGAGATATGAAGGAGGCAACGTGGAAGGGATGCTGACTCTGGACTCGGGCTCAAATTCATTCTCTGGCAGATGCTGCCTGTGTGACCTTGGGCAAGTCACTATTTCTTTATATATAAGAATACTAGCTACCATTCACACAGGGCTGTGTGCCAGGCACTGGGCTAAGCGCTTTCCTTTTATTTCCTTCTCTGGTCCTCAAAATGGCCCCGGGAGGGAGGGACTGTTATTATCTCCATTGTACAGATGAGGAAACTGAGGCAAACAGAGATTTAAGGAACAAGTCTTCTGCTGGCTTGGGCAAGTCACTTAACCTCTAAGTGCCCTAAGCAGCCCTCTCGGACTCTTAGGTTGCAGGTGGGGTTTCATCCATATTGATGGATGGAGTGCGGGTGCCTGGAGCTCCCATCATCAGTGAAGTCATAGATTTGGCCCCGTAAACCTCCCCCCCCCCAATCTCACATTTCGATGGTGCCCGAAAGTTTCAAAAGCGCCTTCTTCCCAACAGCCCCGAGCAGTAATCGGTAGGAGAAATATTTTTATCTTGGGAAACCGCCTCTGAGAGGTTAGTCATTTTGCTCCTGGTCATCCAGCGTAAGTGAGGATTAATGCCGTGACTTGAATCCAAGTCCGGGTGATAAAAATCTGGGCACCTAAGCCAGCCTTTCCTCTCTCTCTCTTTCCCAGAGCCCGTGCTGGACCCCCTGGACCCCCCTCGCTCCCCTTTCCATTTCTGTTGCCATCGCTTGGATTTCCTGACCGGGAGCCCTGACTGTGCCCTCCGATTTCCTTGGACGGACCCCGGCTCAGCCCAGCCTCCTCGGCCAGCCAGGAGCCCACAGAGACGAGCTCTAGCTCCCGGCTTCTTTCAGAACTCAGAGGCAGACGTGCTGCCTGTCCCAGGAAGCGTCTTCTCTCTTCAGCCCTTAGCCAGCCCTCTCCCCTCGGGAACGATTTTATATTTAATCATGGTACCAGGCAGCGAGGTGGCAGAGTGCAGAGAGTGCTGGAGCTGGAGTCAGGAAGACTTGAGTTCAAATCTAGCCACTACTAGCTGCGTGACCCTGGGCAGGTCACTTCCCCCGTTTGCCTTAGTTTCCTCATCTGTAACATGAGCTGGAGAAGGCTATGGCAAGTCACTTTAGTATCTCTGCCAGGAAAACCCTAAATGGGATCACAGTCGACTCGACTGGAATAGTTGAACAACAAAAAATGGATTTATCTTGTGTTTTAAGCTTTGTAAAGCACTTTACACCTATTTCTTCATTTGATTCTCCCAACAGCCCTTTCAGGGAGATGCCATTATTATTCCCATTTTACAGATGAAGAAAATGAGGCTGAAAGAGAAGTTAAGAAACATATTCAGTCACACAGGTAGCAAGTGTCTAAAGCAGGATTTGAACTTGGATCTTTCTGACTTCCAGAGTTCATCCTCCCAGGAGAATGTCAGACCAGGGCCTCATTTTTGTTTTTGTATACCCGGCACTTAGCATAGTTCCTGGCATACAGTAGGTGCTTAATCAATGCTGTTGGATTAGATCGGGGATGTGGCACTCCCCAGAAGATCCCACCGTCGCTTGACTGGCCAATGCCCTCTGAGCCGGCCCCATCCATGGACTTCACGTGCCTGACCTCTGCCTTCCCACCCCCTGCCCCGGAGCCTGGGACCCTCTTCCCGGCTCTTCCTTCCTCTGGCCGGCCCCGGAGCCCCCCAATCCCCCATGCTCTCCCACCTTGTGCTCCTCAGGTACTCCTCCTTGCCCTCCTTCTTTCCCCGCTGCCTGGGCTTCAGGTTCTGCAGCGTCAATGAATGTGTCTGGGTGCACCACTGGGACAACATGGCCAGGAACTGGGGGAGGAGAAAGGGGGGGTCACCAGAAGGGGGCCCCCGGGCACACGCCCTAGAGACACCCCAGGGAGGTGGGGGGGATGGAGGGAGGCTGAAGGCAGAGGAGGAGGGAGAAGTCAATGTAGCCAGAACACTGATTAAGCGTCTACTATGTAGCGGGCTGTGGAGGTGGAAGGAGGATTCTGACTGCAAGATCTCCCCGGAGTCTAGAGAAGCCTTCCTGCCACGAAGGAGCCGGAGAAGAGGAGAGACGGTGCGAGTAAACTGGGAAACAGACCTGCGTGGAGGCTGGACAAAGGAGACGGAAGGGTGGGCTGGAGCCAGAGGACGAGCAGAAGGAGGGAGCTGTCCTGAGGCTCCAACAAGAGAAGCCTTTCCTCTTCTTTAAAACAAATCTTGGTGACTTGGTTGTCTGGACAACATTTAGATTTCCCAGCGTTTCTTCTTCCCTTCTCCCTCACAGAGGGAAACCCGGAAAAGGCATTTATTAATCCCCTACTGTGTGCCAGGCATTGTGTTTTTTTTTTTTTTTTTTAACAAATAGGATCTTATTTGATCTTTGCAACAACCTTGAGAGGCAGCTGCTGTTATGACCCCCATTCTACAGATAGGGAAACCGAGGCAGACAAGAGCTTAAGAGATTTGCCCAGCGGCACCCAGTGCCTGAGTTCCAATTTAAAATTAGGCCTTCCTGGTCCCAGACTCAGTGACCAGTGATGCCGTCCCACCTACCTGCAGTGATCACCTTTTGTGATAAAGAATTAAAAAAAAAACAACGAAACTGTTTGCTAAATGAAAAACTACCTTCCACGTCTGCAGAGCCCCATCTCTGCAAAGAAGCTAACTTTTCTGCTGTTCTCTAGGGCTGATCTTGGTTATTATTATTATTATTATTATTATTATTATTATTATTTAAAAACAAACAAACATGCCCCTTCTCTCTTCAAATCAAGACTAAGTATCCGTTCCTAGGCAAAAGAATGATAAGGGTTAGATAATTGTGGTTAAGTGACTTGCCCAGGGTCACACAATGTGTTATTTTGGGATTTGGGGGTTCCATTGAGAGGTATTTGGGGCTCATTTGAACCTTAAAATATCTAGATATATGACAAACTTCCTGTGGACGTTTAGGGGACTTGGAAACTACATTTTCCATGATTCGACGGGTTTCCGGTTTTGACATGATGAAGTGTACCAAGGTAAAGCGTAGCTTAAATTGGGAGGTCGGGCTTGAGACTCTCTTTGGTACGTAGGAGACGTGAGAGGGTGTAATGACTAATGGCGGGGGATTTAAAATAGATTTCAGCAGGTGTGTGGCCATTTCTTTATTTTACCAACGTGGCCCTAATTAAAATATTACTTCTCCTTTTAATCTCAGTCTCTATTATTTTTAATTATTACAACAACTAGGATGTGTCTGAGGCCAAATCGGAACCCAGCTCCCTTCCTCTGCCCCAGTAATTAATTATTTGTGACAGGGTAATCGTATTCCCTTACACTCATGGACCATAACTCCATCAGTCCTTTCCCCCCGAGTTAACGGGCATCTGTTTCCACTTCTTTACTACCAAGAAAGCTACGGCTATGACATCCTCTTCTTTGTATCAGTGACCTCCTAGAAGTGTTCTGGCACCTAGTGGCAGCCTCTGGGTCAAAGGACACAGATCTGGAGTTGCTTTTTCAGCTCAGTTCCAAGTTGCTTTCTAGAATGGCTGGACGGATTTATTGCTCCACTCAGGGCCATTTCCAGCCTTTGCCATCTTTACCAGCTGGCTGGGTGGGAGGCGAGACCTCAAAGGTGTTGTAAGCTGTGTTTGTCTCATCATCAGGGACTCTGAGCCTTCTCTGATGCTGTCGGCCATCGCTTACAACTCTTTTTAGGACTGTTTATGTCCTCTGGCCCCTAATCTACTGAGGGATGCCTTTGGAAGTCCTCCATTTCAGGTAGTTGGTCTACGGAATGTTGACATCATACCCTCAGCAGAGACGTGCACTGCAGGTGCTTTTTCCTAGCCAACTTCTTCCTTTCCTTTTTGGCATATATGTTTTTCAACTTCCCGTGCCACAGGGGCCTGGACGATCCCAGCCCTTCTGGAGGATTTGGTGGATGCGATCTCCATGGGAATTTTCGGGCATGCTTAAGTATTGTGATGGCTTTCTGGACCACTAACCACAAGGTGAAGAAAAAACCTTTTGAATAGCTGCTGAAATGGAACTGAGAAGGGGACCGAAATCTCCCAAGAGGGCAACTCTTGGCCTCTTTCCTGCATGGCCGCCATGGATAGAAGATACCTGTGTGTTAAGCCTCTGGCTGGACAGAGAGACTTGAGGCCTTCATCTCCCCACCTGTGTCCACATCCAGCCAGGAACAGGGGCTTCAGTTTTTGGCATTTTGCCTCAGTGTGTTTATTTTTAGGTGAGGGAATATTGGGAATGGGTATGGCATAGTGAGCTTTGAAAGGCTGGCGGAGAGACCCTCTACGGGTCAAAGCAGTAAAGGACAGAACCTGCTACCAGGTGAGAACTCTGAGGAACTCATCCAGTAGTAATGCCAACTTTAGAAATGAGCTGGGTGGGGGCAAGTTAAATAGAGCCCACGCCTCTCAAGGACTGGCACCAGGGAGAAATGCCCTGTAAATTCTCATAAATGATTTCTCATCCTCAAGGGGGTAGCTAGGTGGCTCTGTGGATTGCTAGCCAGGCCCAGAAGGGGAGGTTCTGGGTTCCAATTTGACCTCAGACACTTCCTAGCTGCATGACCCTGGGCAGGTCACTTAACCCCCATTGCCCAGCTCTTACTGCTCTTCTGCCTTGGAACCAATATATAGTATTGATTCCAAAATATAAGGTTGGTTTTTTTTAAGCTATTCAATATTATCGTTATATTTTTTTTTGTATTTTTTTTTAAACCCTCACCTTCAATCTTGGAGTCAATACTGTATATTGGCTCCTGGGTGGAAGAGTGGTTAAGGGTAGGCAATGGGGGGTCAAGTGACTGGCCCAGGGTCACACAGCTGGGAAGTGTCTGAGGCCAGATTTGAACCTAGGACCTCCCATCTCTAGGCCTGGCTCTCCATCCACTGAGCTACCCAGCTGCCCCTAAGCTATTCAATATTAAAATGGTTAAATATTACTGGCTACCACGAATTGATGGTGGTTGACGTTTTGGTGAACACACCAGACTAGGGGTTGAGCTGGTTGCATTATAGAGAGCCACCCCATGGCTCCTCAAGAGTTCCCTTAGAATGCTGAGGAGGAGCTGTAGTCAGCCTTCTTCACGGCGACCCATCTCCTGAGGACAACCGGGAAGGAGGAGGAGGATGCCCGGCCTTCAGAAAGGTTACATATGGGTCGCTTTAATTCTTTAGAGACTGAGGAATTCACGCTACACGTGTGTGACCTTTCTAAATTCCGGGGATCCCTGGGGCCCCATGACTCAGAGCCACGTAGCATCGGCAGGACGCTGACGTTAAAAGTCGGTCCTGAAGTCAGAGCACGTACCGAGTCAGTAACTGGAAACTGGCAGCGGCAATTTGGCCCCCTCAGTGATGGGCCATGTCTACTAAAGTACACGTACCAGTGGGCGAGCTCCCGGCGGACTCGAGAGCTGGACAGGAGATATTCTTTATCCACTTGGCCTGTTCTGTGTGCCGAGCTAGGTCAAAGCCCCAAAGGCGGCTACAGATCTCCTCTTCTGAGGACTGATTCAAGGAGGAAGATTTCAGCCGCAAACAGGAGCTTCTGGAGGACGGCACCCTGCAGAGGGGACCGTCCCTTCCTTTGGGACTTTGTCGCACAACCTCCATGATGGATGGCGGAAATCTGAGTCAAGTTATCTCTGTTGTCAGATCTCTTGAGGAATCTGGTACAATACTGGCCCGCCCATGCAGGACACCTTGTTGGATGCCCTCGAGGGCAAATTTTGTTCTACTGAGTCAGGAGTGTTTGTAGGAACAGTCAAGAAACACTGAGACCCAACAGAGTCTCACTCGTTCTGTAGCTTTCAGGCAACAGTATATAAAAATATGGTCTGCTGGAATTTTGTGTCTTGGCCAAAGCCGCTCCGTTTCTCACCCTTTATATCAAGGATGCTTGAGCTGATTCTCCGTAATATCTTTTACAGCTGTGGGAAACTGGGCCCGAGAGCCCAAGTTGTAGATATTTTTGGAAATATCGTGTAAATGTTGGATATCGTAGTTATCTCCGTCAATGTCTAATCTCCCCCCTGGACGGCCTGACACAGCGCCTTGCCTTTGGTACTAGGTGCTTCATCAACGGGGACTTGAATTGAATCTAAACTTTGTATCTCCTTTTCTCTCTCCACCGGCGCTCAATAACAGCCGAAGGATGGGGAACCACTGAGAGGTCTTAGGGGGGCATCACGCAAGGAAAGAGGCGTTCCCTGAACTAGAAGGAGGTGATGCTGGGAGCAAAGACTAGCTGGGAGGGGTAGGAAGGAGGAGTGAGTGGAAGGATGGAGGGGAGCAGAGGAGGAAGGATGGAGGGGAGCAGAGGAGGAAGGATGGAGGGGAGCAGAGGCCGGGCGGGGTACCTTGGAGCAGACTCGGGCATTCTCTAGCAGCACACGGGTCCAGACGGCGGGATGCCGGGCCACGAACCTCCAGTCCTTGCAGACCTCGGCGGCGTGCAGGAGGGTCCGGGTGTCCAGGTAGGTGAAGATACAGAAGAGGGCCGCCCGCATCTTCAGAATCTCGGGGCTGATGACTTCGTTGGAGCGTGAGGGGCTGCCACCGTCAGCCTGTCGGCCCCGCCCGCTGCCCCCCTCTGAGCGGGCTGAAGGACCTAACACAGTGTCAGCGGGGTGCACGGTGGGGAAACTGAGGCATGGGGTATGGGAGGAGAAGGCAAGGAAGGGAGTGGTGGGGAGCTGGGCAGGAACAGGAGGGGCATGTCAGGTATTGGAGGGAGGAAGGGACTGGGTCATGGACACCCCTGAAGCACATGGAGAGTGCCTGAGGCTAGAAATCCTGCCCTCTAGACCCTTTTTTCTTTAATTAAAAAAAAAAAAGCAAAACAAAAAACTGTCTTACAATTGATACTAAGTATTGCTTTTAGGGCAGAAGGGTGGTAAGGACTAGGCAAGGGGGGGGTTAAGTGACTTGCCCAGGGTCACACAGCTAGGAAGTGGCTGAGGCCAGATCTGACCCCAGGGCCCCCTGTCTCTAGGGCTGGCTCTCCATCCACTGAGCCACCCAGCTGACCTGCAGATACACCTTTAATGGCAGGCAGGGCTGGGGAGAAAGGAAGTGCAAGCCGGTGGCTAAAGAGATTTCCTCATGTTTTTTGCTTCCCTCCTGATTTTGGAACATCGGTGACTTTTGCAGGAACGTCGGTTCTGTTCCTGACTTTCTCTTTGGTCATGAGAAAATGGGCGAATCATCCTACCTTTCTGGGCCTCAGTTTCCCCCTTCTATCAGATGGGGGCACTCGTGTCCCTTCTAGGTGGTGACGAGCTGAGATCTAGGCACATTCCTCTCCGGGAGGTGGGGAGGAGCTAGAAGGGCCCCCCAGGGCCACCCCCTTACTTTATGGATGAGGCTCCGGCAAGGGAAGGGAGTGTGTCAAAGGTAGGATTTGAACTCAGGCCCTCTGCCTCGAGAGCTAGTGTTCTTCCCACTGAGGTAACAGGGAGTGAGACGCCCTCGTTGCTGGAGGGAAGGTGAGATCGAGGGTCGGGGAAGGAAAAGGAATCAGGCTCGGAAGGTGAATCCCGGCCGCCCCCCAAACCCCAGGGCCGAGGGGTGGGCACTCACCGGACAGCCGGCAGCTGCTCAGGGCTCGGGGCGGCGTGGGGCCAGAGGCCAGCGTCTCGGAGGGCCCCTCCGCCTCGGACTCGGTGGTCCGGGAGCCCACATCAGACACGTCGCCCTCCTCCCCCTCCGTGCTGTGCCGGCGGGGTCTCCGCTGCCAGTTCTGGATGGCCTGGCGCCGCAGGCCGGAGCTCCGGGGCACCTGGGGCCTCTCAAAGCCCCCTCCACCCTCAGCCCGGGCCCCGGGCCCTCCAGCCCCGCCGTCCCCGAGGGCTGCCTCCTCCGAGGGGTAGGGGTCTGCTGTGTCACTGTCGTAGCAGCCGGAGCTCTGGGACACGGCCTTGGCACGGCTGGAGGCCCTGGGGGGAGGCAGGAAAGGCCACAGGAGACAGCATGAGGAGCGGCGGGGCCGGAAGCTCGGGAAAGGCTGACCCACTGTTTAAACAAAGTTCCCAAATGCCCCCTCCACCAGGAAGCCTTCCCAGATGGATCAGAGAGGAGCAGACAGATTAGTGTAGGCTCTGCCATGAGGGCTGCAGAAGGGGGAGTGGGAGATGGGGGTCGACAGCTCTTCCCAGGGGGAAAAGCTGGGTGGGGGAGGTAGGACGGGGGAAGGCGCTCAAGGGTTAGGGGCTGCGACCGCAAGAGCTTACCCTGTGCTGGAGGAGGAGCGGTGGTTAGACACGGCGTATGTGTTGTGCATGATGGGACCTGAGTGCCGGTCCCGCTGTGGGGAGGGGGCAGAGGGCAGGATTGGGAGGTGCGGGGACAGGAAGGAGAGGAGGAGAAGGGGGAGTATGGTGGGGACCGGGAAGGAGAGGAACGAGAGAGGAGCAGAGAGGGAAGAGAGGAAGGAGGTTAAAAGGGGGCGAGAGGGAGGGGAATGGGAAGGGAGGAGAGGGAGGAATCAGAGAGGGAGGAAAAGATGGAGAAGAGGGGAGAAACCAGAGAGAGAGAGGGAGGAGAGAGAGGGAGGGAGGAGAGGAGAGGAATCAGAAAGGGAAGGAAGAAGGAGAGGGAAAGGGAGGGAGAAGAGAAGGGAGAAATCAGAGAGGGGGGGAATCAGAGAGGGAGAGAGGAAAAGATGAAGAAGAGGGAAGAAATCAAAGAGGGAGAGAAGAGGGAGAGGGAGGGAGGAGGGAGAGGGGAGGAACCAGAGAGAGAG
>NC_058131.1:30716372-30754746 GCF_016433145.1 Gracilinanus agilis
AGAAGAAGAAGAAGGAGAAGAAGAAGCTAAGTCAGAGCAAGTGTTGTCCCTATTGTCATGGCCCATAGAATGGGCATGGGTTACAAAATAATGTGTGAGAGGAGACAGGAAAGTCTTGCTCACTGGCCCAGTAGTCTTCCTGGTGCCCTGGCCTGCTTGCTTATTTTCAGAGAGAAGGCAGCCAGGCCTAGCAAAGGTAAACACTTAGCAGTCAGGATAGACTGTACCAGAAAGCAAAAGAAGGAGACAGAGAGATCCAGACTACAATGGAGTAATTAGCTAGAGAAAGAATGGGAGAGGGCCTGGCTCAGGGTGGCAGGAGTTTAGCAATGGCATTGAGCCTTTTATCTCTTCGGGCACCCCAGGAAAGATAACAGGGGTCAAGAGAGACTTGAATTCAGCAGAAAGGAGATTCTCTCGTGATGTTCTTAGGAGGTGGTGGTGGATCACCTAGTTATTTACCATTCTAACTCAGCCATCCAGTGAAATATGAAACAGGACTCAATGGACCTGAACCTGGAAGTTGCCTTCTTAAAGGCAGTATGGCATAACAGGGGAAAACCCTGAACTAAAAAAAAAAAGACCTGAGTTTTAATGACAGCCACTTTTACCTTTGTGGTCTTGGTTTTCTCTTCTATAAAATGAATATACTAATATATGCACCCAGCCTCTATTTTATTTTCTTTAATTGAGAATGATTCTATGTCCATTTAGAGGAAAATCTGGATTCAGATACTTCATTATGTATCTCTGATATATATTGGCTCCGGGACCCTAAGTAAGGCTACTTAATGCCCCAGGCAATTGCATGTTCCTTTTCCTCCTGTGTCTTACCTGGATGATGTGTGTCAGAATCGGGACTAAAACCTGGTCTTCCTGATTGCAGGTTCAGCACTCATCTCCCTATATCCTGACTCTTTCTGTCCTGAGCAACTCTGTAAGACTGGAAGTCGCCTCACTGGTTCCCATGTGCTTTGGGAGAGGAAATCTCCTCATTGGAAGTTTGCTACACTAACGAATGCATTCATCTGATCCTCACCTCCACCTGTACTCCTGGAAGTATGCCAAAGCATAGTTAGGGAAATAAATTTCCACCTGAGCTCTATCCAAAAAAATAAAAAAGTCTCATTCTATGTATCTTGAGTTCATTGCTTCTGCCCGGAGGTGGCTAGATAGGTCTGATGACCTTTCCTGCTCTGATCTTATAAACTAGCTTCATGGTTGTAAGTCACTGAGCACTCTTCTGCCTTGGGAACTGATACTTGGTATTGATTCTAAAATAGAAGATAAGTGTAAAAGGAGGAAGGGGGCTGCTGAGCGGCTCAGTGGATAGAAAGGCAGCTTGGAGACTGGCTTCAGACATCTCCTAGTTATGGGACCCTGTGTGAGTCATTTAACCCCCGTAGCATAGCTCTTCTTTCTTGGAATTAATCTTTAGTATTGATTAGAAGAAGATAAGATTTTTTTTTAAGAAAGGAAGGAAGGAAGGGAGGGAGAAGGACTGGGAGAAAGGGAGGGAGGGAAAGAAAAGAAGACAAGAGAAGAGAAAAAAGAAAAGAAAAGAAAGTTATTGAATAGGCTGGCCAACATGGTATAGCATAACATACGGGCATGAAATCACAAACTACAGGCAGAACAGCTCATGAACCATGCTCACCTGTTTTCCATGAATGTTTCTATTTCCTCCTAATTTATTCAGTGAAGCCCACACAACCTCTTGGGTGAAAAGTGATTTCAGTTTACATGTGAAATGTTTTCACCTGCCTCTCATGGTGATTTCAGCCTAACACCTCTCTCTGATCTCTGGGGACTTTCTATCTGATTCAAATTCTATTCAGTAAAAATTCTGAGAGTGTATCTTGTTGGCCCAGACGCTCCTTATTATTATTTTAAAGCTAGAAATGAGCTAGTGATGGCATTTTCTTCTTTGGGAAGCCCAGGGGTCTAATTTAAGGACAGCTGGTCCCCAGTCCCTTGTTCTGAAACTCAGGTCCTATTATACCTTTCTTAGAGATTTTTTTTTCTCCCCAGAGTTGGCCTTCCAAATGGCCAGGTGAGATTGGTATAGGCTACTCTTGCTAACTTAGCCCACACAGAGGGGGGAAAGCACATGGATTTGAATGCTGTTGGGGTACCTGGGTAAAGGGGGTTCTGAGCTGAAAGTTGGTAGACACGTTCCATGAAAATATCCTGAGAAAGAAAGGAAGCGGAGTTAATCAAAGTTAATCAAATAAAGTTCTTTTTACAATTTCCCTGTATAGAGATTATTCCTCAAGAATCAGCTCTATTTCATGAATGTTGACACTTAGAAATAATTAAATTCATCCTTCTGTTATAACCATCTCCCGAGTCTGAGGACCAGCTGGCATGGTTGCGAGGAATTTGGTGCTAATGAGGTCAAGGTCATGAGTCTAATTTTTTTTTTGATCTGGACCAGTTTACTCTATGCCCTTAACCCTAAGACATTGCCTCTCAAATGGGTGTTACTGGTCACCAAAGGATAAGTGGGTAAGAAAGCAAAAATGGTAGGTAGTTATATAATCTTTCCTTTCCTTTTGTTTCTCTTCTTCCTTCCTCTTTTTTTCTCACCTTCTCTATTCTTCCTCTTTCTGTGTAAAATGAAGAATCTTTAGGGCCAAAAAACTTTAGTTTTATACCTGGCCTTCCTAGTAACTTACTGTATGACCTTGGCCAAGTCATATACTGCTGAGTCTTAGTTACTATGGTACTGCAGAGTAGAAAAAAAACAAACAAATAAACATGAATTGGAGTCAGGAATCCTGAATTTGACTCTTTCCCCACTACTTACTAGCTATATATATATGCTTTGGTCAAACCATAATTGAATCCAATTTTAAATTAATGAAAAGAGCTGAGCCTTATAGCTGCAAAATGGGGATGATCTCTCTTTTTTAAAACTTTAAACTCTGTATTTGTCATGTCTATTCACCTGCTTGGATTCCTCTCAGGTTTAGAGAAAGGGAAGCATCACTACT
The DNA here is from genome assembly GCF_016433145.1 of Gracilinanus agilis. NCBI lineage: Eukaryota > Metazoa > Chordata > Mammalia > Didelphimorphia > Didelphidae > Gracilinanus > Gracilinanus agilis. The sequence continues at coordinate 30,719,369 of NC_058131.1, forward strand.
GATTCTATAAGTGATGGGATTAAAAGCAGAAAAGGAAAGGACTAGCTCAGCCAGTCCTGCCTGCCTAATAGCGCCCCTACCTGTGCTTGGAAAGGTCACTATTTAGTTTGCTCCCATGTAATTCAGCCCCATCTGCATGGAAGATGACCAGAGAGCAGATATTTGTAAAAGAAGCTCCATCCACTCTTCATCTAATGAGCTAATCAGGATCTCCAGGAAGGATGACTTGTCATTGTTCAACTCACCATCAACAATGGCCATCCGGCTGTCGGTCCAGCCAAGTGTACCACACTCTGTCTAGAAGCTCACCCCATTCTTTCTGTTGGCCAGTGTCAAAGCAGACACTTTAGGGCTCAGTGATTGCTTGGGAGTCTCATGATTGGAAGAATCTGGGTCTCATTGAGACCTGGGCAAATCTGCTTAACATTTATCCTTTTCCATTAAATTAAGTTCATCCTTTTAAAAATTAAAAATTACTGCAATTAAATATATATTGTTTCCAAATAGAATCACAGTGCTTGGTACTTTGTAAGTGCTTAATAAATGCTTGTTGTTGGGGGCAGCGGGGTTGCTCAGTGGATAGAGTCAGGCCTGGAGAAAGAAGGTCCTGGATTCAAATTCGGACTCAGACACTTCCTAGCTGTATGACCGTAAGCAAGTCACTTAATTACAATTGCTAACCTTACAGCTCTTCTGCCTTAGAACACATCTTTATATCAATTCTAAGACAGAAGGTAAAGGTTTAAAAATATATCTGTTGACATGGCATCATACAAGAAGATTTTACCATTTAAAAAGTATTGGAATACGGGGCAGCTGGGTAGCTCAGTGGAATGAGAGTCAGACCTAGAGATGGGAGGTCCTAGGTTCAAATCTGGCCTCAGACACTTCCCAGCTGTGTGACCCTGGGCAAGTCACTTGACCCCCAATGCCTACCCTCACACTTCCTACTACACTCACACTACTACTACACTCACACTACTACTACACTCACACTACTACTACACTCTTCCACCTATAAGTCAATACACAGAAGTTGAGTTTAAAATAATAAAAAAAAAGTATTGGAATAAAGCCTGAAGGGCAAGGGAAGAAACACTCCCATACTTTTGCACTAGATTTTGAAATCTACATAGTACACAGCAGCTGCCTAAATTTTGAAAATGTTTTGATTACTTTATTGTTGTTGTACTTTAAAAAACTTTATTCTTTAATAGGGAAATATGTTTTGTGTGATAATATATGTATAACCCAGACTGAATTGCTTGCCAGCTCTGGGAAGGGGAAGGGAAGATGGAGGGGAGACTATTTGGACCTTATAACTTTGGAAAACCTATGTGGAAATTTGTTCTTACATGGAGTTTGCAACAAATAAATAAATAATTTAATGAATATGGGTAGGATTAAAAAAACTTTATTCTTTTTAAAAATATATTTTCAATTAACTAGCATTTATTTTCTCTTCTTGCTCCAATCCACCCCCTATCCCCAAAAGAAAAGAAAACTGACCCTTTTGTAGCCAATATACACATAAATTCCCACCTGGGCTGTATTCAAAAATGTGGGTTCCTGTTTGCATCTTGAGTCCATCACCTCCTTCTAAAGAAGTCGGTTGTACCTTCTGGAGTCTGGGTTGGTCACTGATTGGTGTTCTGGGGGATTTTTCTCATGCTAGCATGGATCACAGTTTCCTGGCTCTAAGTAGGAAGGGGAGGAAGATGAAGAAAATTAAAATTTTCCCTCTTAATGCCCTGCAGCCTCAAGAAGAAGCAAATGAAGCTTCTCCCAAGGATCGGGCTCTTTGGAAGCGAGGCCTTGCCTCTTCCATGCTCGGCGGCTGCTTGCCGCCTGCTGAGTGACTGTCTCAGCAGGGGAGACCACGGGAGGGGGAGGAGGTGGCAAGGGCCCCAGTGGGGACGTCTTAAAGAAAATAGTAAAAATATTTTCCCAAGGAAAAGCCAAAACTACTATTTGTTTCCTTTTCTTAAATTATATGTGTTGTTTATTTTTTAAAATTGTCTGTCATTATTGGTGAATGAGGAAGCCACCCTGCCTTACAATGCAACCAAAATTTTTGTTATTGCTATGTGGTTATTAACAAATAAGCTTTTCATCTTTGGGAAGTGTGCTGTGTGTTTGAAGCCCTCGGGGCCGGGTCTCTGTTATCAGATAATTACAGCATATGGAGGAGGAGGAGGAGGAGGAGGGAGAAGGGAGGGTGGCCTGGGCCTCAGTACACACAGAGGCTGGGAAGTTCACTAGGCCCATCCCTTAATTCAGGGCAAAAACAGAAGATCCTGATTGTTGGCGCTTTGGTTGGAAATGACTCCCAGGCTGTGACTCTCCAGAGATTTTGATAGAATCACACAATTTCAGAGTTGGAAGGAGCCTCAGCCATCATCTGGTCCAACCCATACCTGAGCAATTTTTGCCTTTCTTTGAATTTCCAGCACTTCTTAGAAAGTCCCTGGCAAATAGTGGGGGCTAAATAAATGCTTGTCAACTCGATCAATCAGGAATTCCTTCTACAGCATCCTGACAATTTGTCATCCAGTCTCTGTTTGAAAAGGATGAACCAGTGATGGGGAGCTCACTACATCTTTCTACTTTTAGAGAGTTCTAAATGGCTAGAAAGTTTTTCTTCTCTGTGGAGTCAAAACCTACTTCTCTGTACCTTCCTCTTCTTCCCCCTGGGATAAGGCAGAACAGGTCTAATCTCCTTCCACTTGACAAAGCTGATTGAAGAGAGTTCCTACAGGGGCAGCTAGTTGTCTCAGTGGATAGAGCTCCATGCCTAGAGTCAGGAAGACTTGGGTTCAAATATGGCCTCAGACACTTTATAGCTGTGTGATCCTGGGCAAGCCACTTAACCCTCTTTGCTTAACTCTTACCCTTCTGTCCTAGAATTTAGGATAGAAAGTAAGGGTTAAAGAAAAGGGAGAGAGATTTTCTTTGTCCTTTTGATAGAAAGTCTTCTCTAAGCTAAACAACTCCAGTGTCATCAAATGATCCTCATAGAGGATGGTCTTTAACGTGCCAGACCCCAGAGCTGTGCCTGGGACTTTTTGTACTGGGGGCAAATTCAGGAGGTTAGACCAGGATCCCTGAGAATTGAGGAGCTCACAGATATGGGAGGATGGAGAGTTTGAAAAAGATGAGGGTTGGGATTAAGATGACTGAGCCAGGCACCAGACTTATTGGAACATGACCTGGCAATCCATAGGTAACAGAATCTAGACATAAAGGAGTGAAGTGATATGGCTGCCATGATGGAAGGTTACAGTGACTGTGAGGGCACAAGAAAGCATGCCAGCACCTCCTTCTGGCTTAGCAGTTGTGGAAGAAGGGGCAGACATCCAATCTTGGCAAGGGTACCCAGTGATGTGGTGTCTATGAGAGAAAGTAAGAATTCTCCAGAGAAGGAAGAAGAGATATTGGAAAAAGAGAATTTGGTTAACAATAGAGATGAATTAAAGAGGGCACAGGGGAAAGGGAGGGTAAGAGGGGCATGGAGATAGGACTGGGTTGGATAGCAGCAATGAGCGCTGGGAGAGGTAGTCTGGGGAAAGAGTATCCACCTCTGCATAAGCCTGAATTATGGAGATTAGAATAATAGGAGGATAGGAATTTGCTAGCCAAAGTACACAGGGAATCTTAAATATAGAAAAGAAAAATCACTCCTAGGATCTAATTAGAATGGATTAAGTAATCCATTATATATTAAACAAAGTACTTATAGCAAGGAGTTGGAAGGAGGTGGCAGATTACCTGACAGGAAACATAATCACCAAAAGACCGAGTGTTGTTGAATGCTTATTTATACAAGATGCCATGTTTGGATGCTAGTGAGATAAAAGGACAGTTCTGAAGCATGGTGTGTGACCTCAAAAAAGTCTATATTATGAGGGGGATGGGGACTGAGGTCACTTAAATGTATAGTCTTCCCTACAACTGATGCCCCCAATGACTCCAGGTATCCTATATGGCACATCTATCTGTCTGTCTATCTATCTGCCCATCTATCAATCTCTCTCTCTCTCTCTCTCTCTCTCTCTCTCTCTCTCTCTCTCTCTCTCTCTCTCTGTCCCTCCCTCTCCCCCTCTCTTTCTCTCTCCTCCATCTCTCCCTCTCTCTTCCTTCCTTTCTCTCTCTCTCCTCTTCACTCTGTTTCTGTCCCTCCCTTTCCCCCTCTCTTTCTCTTTCCTCCATCTCTCCCTCCTCCTCACTCTGTCTGTCCCTCCCTCTCCCCCCTCTCTCTTTTCTCTTTCTTCCTTTCTCTCTCTTTCTCTGTCTCTGCTTCTCCCTTACTTTCTGTCATAAAATTGCTGCTAAGTGTGATTTCCAAGACCCAAGAGCAGTGAGTTAGGCAGTTGGGGTTCAGTGCCTTTTCCAGGGTCACAAAGCTAGGAAGTGTTTGAAGTCAAATTTGAACCCAGGACTTCCCATCTCCAGACTGGCTCGCTATCCATTGAGCCACCTAGCTGCTCCTACCTTCTCTCTTAGCAGCAATTCTCAGCCTGAAGAGCAGCAAGGGCTAGGCAATTGTGATTAAGTGACTTGCCCAGGATCACATAGTTAGGAAGAGTCCAAGGCCAGATTCTCCCAACTCCAGGGCTGGTGCTCTATCCACTGTGCTACCTAGCTGCCTGATATAACATTTTAATTAGGAGCAGAAGCCCTGAATGTCAAAGCTGTCAGAGATTGCAATGGTCACACAGTTCAACCCAAACCAGAAAAGAATTCCTTCCAAGATCTTTGCAGCAAGGGGTTTTCCAGCCTCTGCTAGAAGACCTCCAGGTATGACAGGGCATCCAGGGAGTCTTAGCTTGGAACTGATAGACAGTTCTAGGAAGTGAGGGAGAGGGAAGAATTGAGTTCCATTTTGGGGTGCAAGCCTGGCGACCGGGATGGTGGTGTCCTTCATGGAAATAGGGAAGTTTGAAAGAGGGATGGGTTTAAGGAGGAAAAGAATGAATTCTGTTTGGGATATGTTGAGTTTGAGATGCTGTTGGAACTTCCAAATGGAGATATCAATGGAAATCTGACATCTCAAGGATGAGAATAGGATTAGGTTTGGCCATAGCGTTTCTTCTGACCCTCAGATCATCTTCTGGCTGCCTTACTCCAAATGTTCTCTAACTTGTCAACAACCTTCCTAAAATGGGGTGCGAAGACCTCAGCAGAATATTCTAGATGCAATCTGACCAGGGCACAGCAGAGACTTTCATCTCCCTAATTCTGGAGGGGACAAGTATTTATGAAGTGCCTACTGTGTGCCAAGCACTGCACTATGTGCTTTACCGATATTTCCTCTTCTGATCATACCAGGCATCTGTGAATATAGCTGAAGAGGTCATTAGCAATTCTGGCTGCCAGGATCTACCAAGAGGGAGGCGGCATTGTGCTTGGAAAATCCCTAAATTTGTAGCCAATGAACCCGAGTTCAAATTCCTGCTCCTGTGAGGACGTGCATGACTTGGTGGGTTTGTGGAACTTAAGGGCCCTGGATTCCTCTTGTGTAAAATGAGGAGACTAGCCTGGACAGCCTCTAAAGTCACTCCCCTTCCCAACCCAGCTATAAATCTGGGATCCTGTGAAACTGACTTTCCACTGAGCTTTATTCAATCGAGTCCCATCGCTCAAGCCCAAGTGATAAGACAGATGAGACTTCTTTGAATCCTTCCTTCTCACTTTTGAACCATTTTTTTTGTCAATGTGCCCACTATATCTTTACTTGGCAGCTCCGGAAGCGGGGAGGGAGACAATATGGATCATATAACTTTGGAAAACTTAGGTGGGAAATTGTTATTCAAATAAAAAATTCTAGGGGGCAGCTGGTTGGCTCAGTGGATTGAGAGCCAGACTGAGAGATGGAAAGTCCTAGGTTTGAATTTGGCCCCAGATACTTCCTGACTGTGTGACCCTGGGCAAGTCACTTAACCCTTATTGCCTAGCCCTGATCTTCTGCCTTGGAACCAATTTGGTGCTAAGATGGAAGGGAAGGGTTAAAAAAAATTCTATCTTGATTTAAGTTTTTGATAACCAACTAAAAGGATGCTTCCTGGCTGTGTGACCCTGGGCAAGTCACTTAACCCACTGCCTAGTCCTTACTGATCTTCTGCCTTGGAACCAATTTGGTGCTAAGATGGAAGGGAAGGTTTTAAAAAAATTCTATCCTGATTTAAGTTTTTGATAACCAACTAAAAGGCTAGAACTCTAGGCCATCTTGTATTCCTTGGGTATTCCACTAAAGAGCTCCCTCCAAATGGACTCCAATGGATCTTACTCCCTCTATGCCTCTCCATCCGGGGCAACTCTCCTCCCCCTCACCCCCCAAGTTCCTCACAGGTGGTCCACCCAAGATGCTGATGACCTTCCTTGATTTCCCTTGAAATCACAAGATATCAGTGGAGAAAGCTGTCTGTCCAGGCTCGCCAATGACTATATCTTAGTCCTTTATTCTCTTGCTAGCCAGCATGTATAGCTCTTTCAGGTATAATAGCTGCCCCCACCACCTCTCAGGCTTCTTGTGAGGGCCAAATGAGAAAACAGCTTTGGCAACCTTAAAACACTATAGAAATGCCAGCTATCATTAGTTCAGGTTGGCAAAACTCTAATTTACGTGTTCCCTACCTCACTGGGTTTTTGTAACTACTCCACAAGGTCGGGGACACTGTTTTCCCATTTTATGGAAGAGGAAACTGAGGCCGAGAGAGATAAATGTAAGCACTTGAGGCAGGACTAAACTCGGGTCTTCCTGTCTCCAGGTATATCATCCTTTCCACCTAGCTGCCTCACCCTTCGACATGATACCTCTCTGGGTCCCCTGAATGTCATAGGCTTGCCTCCATGAATGTGGGTTTAATTCATATGGTCATTAGTCACATTTGGGTCCATTCCCTCTTCCTAGATTATAATGCCCACAAGGCCAAAGGTCTTCCCATCGCTCTGGCTCCCCTACTAGATAGCTCAGGACCTCAGACACAGAAGGTGCCTAACAAATGTGAAAATGTGGATCGAAGATGATAGATTCGGAGACCGAGGCCCTTCGAGGGGTGCTGCCACCCCCTAGATTCAACCCCCTTTGGTCCTCCCAATTTCTGATAGAAATTAAATTCAATGTATTTTTTTTACACCCTTACCTTTCCATCTTAGAATCCCTACTCTGTATTAGTTCTAAGGCAGAAGAGTGGTAAAGATCAGGCAATGGGGGTTAAGTGACTTGCCCAGGGTCATATAGCTAGGAAGTAGCTAAGGCCAGATTTGAACCCAGGACCTGCTATCTCTAGGCCGGGCTCTCAATCCATTCTAAACTTAGCAGTCTGCCTTCCCACCGACCTCATCATTCAACGGTAAAAACAGCTCTTTCCAAAGCTATTAAGGATTTTTTATTTGCCAAATCGAATGGCCTTTTCTCGATCCTCTTTCTTCTTGACCTCTCGGCTCCTGTTGAGGTTTCCCTCCTCAGTCTTCCTCGGGCCACGGCCACCCAGCAGGGGCATCCCCCAAAGGTTCGGTCCTGGGGGATCTTTTTTCTGAACATTCTCCCACCGAGGGATCTCATTCACTCCAATGGGTTCAATGATCAGCTCTGCAGATAATCGCTGGATCTGTATAGCCAGCCCTTAACTCTCACCTATGTGCCAGGCTCACATCAAGCACTGGCTGGCTTTGGATGTCAAGCTGGCCAAGAGGCATCTCCACCACAGCCAGGTGAAAACAGAGCTTCTCCCTCTAGTCATTCCCTCCCCCCTTCCCCCCTTATTTGAGGGGTCTTTCACTATACAAACAGATACTTAGTATTGGTCTTCTATAATATACTATATGAACAAACTACAACGCAAAGTATATTTTAAGCTCTTTCCTTCTATCTTAGAATCGATACTGTGTATTTGTTCCAAGGTAGTCTTCTTTGGGGTTAAGTGACTTGTCCAGGGTCACACAGCCAGGACTTGTCTGAGGCCACATTTGAATTCAGGTCTTTCCAACTCCAGGCCCAATGCTCTATCTTTATAAATAAAAGGTTTACCATGTGCCAAGCACTGTGCTGAACATTTGCAATGACTATCTCATGGGAGTAGGAAATGATGAGGCAAGAGGTGATGACGATCTACAGGGGTTCCCAAACTTTCTTGGCCTGCTGCCCCCTTTCCAGAAAAATATTATTTAGCCCCCTGGAAATTAATTTAAAAAATTTTTAATAGCAATTAATAGGAAAGATAAATGCACCTGTGGCCATCACTGCCCCTCTCTGGATGGCTGCAGCGCCCACCAGAGGGCAGTGGCGCCCACTTTGGGAATCACTGGTCTACACCAAACTGATGCCTGTGTCATTTGAAAAGAGGGGAAAGATACAAGAGATGTCATGAAGGCAAAAATGAGATTTGGCAACAGGTTGGATTTATATATAGGGTGAATCTCCTGTGAGGAGTCAAAGTGTGACCCTGGGCAAGTCCCTTCAACTCGTTCTCAGTTTCCTTATCTATAAAATGAGGGGAAGAAGGACACAGCCCACTCTTTGACAAGAAAACTAAATAGTTGGCTCAGTGGATTGAGAGCCAGGCTCAGAGATAAGAGGTCCTGGGTTCAAATCTGACCTCAGACACTTCCTAGCTGTGTGACCCTGGGCAAGTCACTTAACCCCCATTGCCTAGCCCTTACCTACCTTTGGTTCTAAGATGGAAGGTAAGGGTTTTAAAAAGAAAAAAGAAAACCCTAAATGGGGTAAGGAAGAGTTGGACCTGACTGAAATGACTGAACAATCCCAACTAGAATGATGGTCACTCGGCTCTCTCCTCGGTTCCCCCCATTCGCCCCAGCCTGGCTTAATGAGTTTTAGGAGCTTCCTCTTTCCTCCAGGATCAGCTAGAAAATCTAAAGCCCCTCCGAGCCTGGTTCCTGCTCCCCCCACCCAACCTTTCAGCCTCTTCCAGTCTGGGAAGGGCGCCTTCATCCACCCAGTGACCAGGTTACAGTAGTTATTCCTTAAACGATCCATTGGGCCTCCCTGCTGGAATGCCTGGAATGCTCTCTCCCTCTCACCTGCTCTGGGTTTCCATGGCTCCCTTCCACCCTTCAAGTCCAAACCTTCTCCCCAGCTCCCCCGGGGGATTGCCAACCATTTACATTTGAATATAGCCCTGGGACGGTTGGAGCAATTGTCATTAGATGGGCAGCCCCTGGAGGACAAAGGCTCGGATTTCTCTGAATTGCTTCTCTCAGGGAGAGAAAACAGTTGGCACTACATAAATGCTCTTTGGCTGCCGGGCTGGATCCACTGGAATTTTGCCCCATTCTTCTCACTCTACTTTTCAGAGAGCACCCGAGGCCTCGCGGGTATCCCCGGGGTCTCCTGGCGACCTCTGGGAAGCCCCTTTCCCTCCCTGCGCCAAGCTGCAAGGCTTCTGGGTCAACTCATCCAGCCCCCTGCCTCCAGGAAGCCCTTCCCCCACTTTCCAAAGGCGGGGGCGTGTGTGGGCTGCACCTACTGTGTACACACACGGTGCCTCCGGATTGTAGCCACAGACCCAGCTTTCAGTCCGCCCACAGGCACACACACATTCAAGCCCGCATCCCACGCTGGCTCCCGTAACCCCAAGTGCCATCAAGTCTCATTGCAGCTGGGGCGGAGAGCAGGCTCCATGACACTCCGAAGGAGGACCAGCGCCGGGCCGGTCCCCAGATGTGCACCCACCCGCACCCCGGGGGGACCCGTGGCCGCGGCCGCCCGGGGCCCCACACGTGCGCCCATGCATCCACCTATATGCGAGCTAGGGGAGAAGCTGACTCCCGTTCACACACGCACGCATGTCCCCACACTCACACACACACACAGGTGCCAAGCCTGGCCTCAGCCCCTCCCCCTCTGTTCTAGAAGCAGGTTGGGGTGGGGGAAGATCTGGAGGACTGCGGGGTGGGGAGGGAGGGACAGGAGCTGACCTCTGCCACGCGGCCTCAACCTGTCCCTCTCCATTCGCGTGGCTTCAGGGCCCTGGGCTGGGCCCAGCTCTGCCCCTCCTCCATCCCCAAATGTCGCCCCCCTCCCCAATCCCGTCCTATGCTCCCCCTCCCCCATCTGTCCCCAACCCAGGGGCCGAGGGGGAGGGGAGGCCCAGCCTCCCGAGCCCCGATCGTTCTCTTTTTAATCCTCCCCCGCCCAGGGAGCATTAACCCCTTCCCTCCCGCGCTGGCAGGCCCGCCCCCAGCCTCCGGGGAGCGGCAGGTCGCGCCAGGCCCGGTGGCTGCGGAGCTGGGGGATCCTGGGGATGGAGGAAGGGGTGCGGGGGGTGGGGGGGAATCCGGGCCCCACTCCTCCCTCTTCGCAGCCGCCCGCTCTCCCTGCCTTACCTCTTCCTCCGCGGCCGGCCGGGTGGGCCCCCAGGCGTAGGGTCCGAGGGTCCGCGCTGGGGGCCGCTACCTGCGCCCTGCCCTGCCCTCCCCAGGTCCCCGGCCGCCGCTCCTGCCTCTACCTCCCTTCTCTTCTGGAGAGGGGGCAGCCAAGCCTGCCTTCCCACCGAGCCGAGCCGCAGCGGACAGCGCCGCCGCCGCCACCGGGGGCTGCACCGGGGGAGGGAGGGAGGGACGCCCAGACAGATGAGCTGCTGCCGCCACCGCCGCCGCCGCCGCCGCCGGGGAGGAGGAGGGAGAAGGATGGAGGAGGGAGGAGGGATGGAGACGACGAGGATGGGGAGAGAGGAGGGTGCAAAGAGTAGGGGGGAAAGGGGCGGAGCTAGGGCTGTGGGGGGCTGGGCGCTCCAAGCCCCCTCCCCCTCCTTAGCCCCGCCCGCCCTGCAGCAGCCCGGGCCGCCGCCGCCGACCTTTGAGCGCAGCTCCGCCCAGCCCGCCCGCCTGGCCCGGCTCGGCTCCGCGCCTCCATCGCCCACAGCCTCTTCCCAGGTGGGCCGAGCGGGAGGGCTAGGCCGCTCGAAGGGGTGGTGGTGTCTGGCGTGATGGGGGTGCAGGGCAGGTGGGAGGGGGCTCCCCCACCCCTACCCTGGGGCCTTTCTCGGAACGCTCTAGTCCAGATGTGGCCCAGCTGCTCGCCTTTAGAGACGCAGCCCGAGGTCCAGACCATCTTAGCTCCCTGTGGGGGTCTCCAACCCTCCAGCGCCCGCCACTCGGCCCAGGCCGGCCTGGGGAGGTCTGATTGGGCTCTGCGGGCCCCGGGAACCTCCCCGTCTGGGAATGAGATTGTGGGCGGCCAGGGTAGCTGAGCCGGCTCGGGGTCGGAGGCCGGAGCTCTGGGGCCGCCTGGGAAGAAGGGAAGGGCCGGGGACCCTCCTCCTAGCGGTGTGCAGCTGTGCCTAACACCTGGAGCGCGGGAAGGCCGAGGAGGGAGAGCCCGCCCGGGGCTCTGGCTCCCTCAGCCCAGTCCTGGTCCATCCTGGTCTTTGCTGGGACGGCCTCGGAGGCAGCGGGCAGGGAGATGCCCCCGGGAGCACCGGCCCGGCGTGAAGGAGGACCGCCCCGCCCGCCGCCGTTCGGCCTCTGCCTCCCTGCTGGCCAGCAGAGGGCGCCCGGCACCAAGGCTTGGCGCAGAACGCGCTGTCCAGGAACTCTGGCCCTTTAGAGGACCAGCCCTTAGCACAGCGCCTGGCACATGGCAGGCATGAACTGAATGGAGAGGATGGCACCGGCCTCCTCTCTGTTCCCGGGGCATGGTTAGCTGGGGGTGGGGGTGGGCTGCGGCAGCGGGAAGGTCTTTCCCCTTGGCACCTCTGGCACCTTCCTGGAGCTGAGCTCATTGAAGGGGAAAGAGTGCCCCAACGGGTAATTGGGGGCAGCCCTTGTGCTGTGATTAGCTGTGACCTAGGAGCTTCCATCCTCTCAGTTTTAATAACAACGCCTAGCCAGTGGCTTAGATTTGGAATGTCAAATTCTGGCTCGCTGTGCCATTTCTCCTGGTGTGACCTTAGGTAAGTCACTCATCTCTGTGTGCCTTTTATTTCCTTATCCCTAGAATGAGGGGATTGGACTGGGGGAGGGCGTGACCTTTTGTCATCCTGGCCCTCTTGGGCAGCCTGGTAAAGCCGGAGGACCTCTTTTGGGAATGATACTTCAAAGAATCAAAGGCATGGCATTACGAAGAAAATCAATTATTAAAATATCAATGCCAATAAAATATTAAAGAGCTATTATGGTTATATTACATGTTCGATACTATTAAATAATTAATATAAACATATTGTGTCAAATAATATTAAATCTAAGCCCGCAGAGTCTAGGTTAAGAAGCCCTGGATAGATAAACAAAATCTATGACTGCTCTAAATTTAAGGCACGGGCCTTGGAGGTGGGAAGTTGAATATTTCCTGGCCAAGATGATTTAATGGGGAACACACTTCCTAGGATTTACAGCTATTAAGGACCTTAGAGATGATCCATTTTGAAGATGAGGAAACTGAGGGAAGTATGTTGTCCATGGTTTCACATCAAATAAGGAGCAAAGAGAGATTTTTTTTTTAATCCTTATCTTCTGTCTTAGGACTAATACTGCAAATTGGTTCCAAGGCAGAAGAGTGGTAAGGGTAGGCAATGGGGGTTAAGTGACTTGCCCAGGGTCACACAGCTGGGATGTATCTGAGGTCAGATTTGAACCCAGGGCCTTCTATCTCTAGGCTTGACTCTCAATTGCCTGAGAGCTGCCCCCAGCAAAGAGAGATTCTAACCAGGATCCCAGACCTCCACCCTATTTAACTCAACACTTATTGAGTTCATGCTATGTGCAGGAGGCTAGGGATACAAAGATAGAATGAATAAAAAAGGAGACTGTTTTTGCCTTTAATTTTTATTTTATCATTTTTGGTCATGTCCAACTCTTCATGACCCTATTTGGGGTTTTCTTGGCAAAGACACTGAAGTGATTTGCCCTTTCCTTTTCTAGTCCATTTTACAACTGAAGAAACTGAGACAAACAGGGTTCACCTATTTATTTATTTATTTAATCAATCATTTATTTATTTGTTCATTCATTCATTCATTCATTTATTTCTTTATCTAGTTATTTATTTCTTTAAAGCCCTTACCTTCCCTCTTGGAGTCACTATTGTGTATTGGCTCCAAGGCAGAAGAGTGGTAAGGGTAGGCAATGGGGGTCAAGTGACTTGCCCAGGGTCACACAGCTGGGAAGTGTCTGAGGTTGGATTTGAACCTAGGACCTTCCGTCTCTAGGCCTGGCTCTCAATCCACTGAGCTACCCAGTTGCCCCCAAAACAGGGTTAATTTAAATGATTTGTCCAGGGTCACATACCTCTGGACCAATACTCTTATCCACTGCTTCACCTTCTTGCCTCTAGACTGTTTTCAAATTTATGAATAATTTTCGATTGTTTCATTGAATCTATCCAACAATCCTATAAATATAGACAGCTAGATGGCCAAGTGAACAGAGACAGGAAGACCTGAGTTCAAATCTGGCCTCAGATGCTTACTTTTTGTGTGACCCTAGATAAGTCACTTAACTTCTATTTGTCTCAGTTTTCTCATCTACTCACTGAGGGTAATAATAGCTCTGACTTGCCAGGATCAAGTGAGTTCATATATGCAAAGCACTTAGGAAACTTTAAAGTGCTCTATAATAAATGCTGGCTATGATTAGCCCTTTAGCTGCTATTATATGCTCTTTGCATAGCCAAATTTGCTATAAGCGGACGGAGGCTCAAAGAAACTTTAGTGACATCCTAGTATTCCTGCTCCTGCCCCCCTTATACAGCTCCCTTTTCCTGAATTATTTTAATGGGTTTCCCTGCTTCCTCTCTACATCACATCTTTTTATTATGGTCCAAATTTGTGAGTTTTGGGGAAAAAATCTCTTCCCTTGTGTGGATCAGTTTCTTCCCCTGTAAATTGAGATGTTGACAGAATCGAGGTGGAAGGAACCGCCCAGGCCATCTAGTTTGACTTGTACCTGACCCAGAATTCTCTCTGCATGCTCAAAGGCCTCTGTTGAGGAGGTACTTCCCAAAGCAAGCCATTGCACTGTTGGACCATTCTAATTGTTAGGAGGTTTTTTGTGACATGGTGCCTAAATTGATCTCTTTGGTTTACAAAGGTTACAGTGACTTCCACCCACTGCTACAAGTCCTGGCCTCTGGGGCCAAGCAGTGACAGTCCTTCACAAGCGTTAAGGCTCCCTAAGTCTTCTCTTTCTTTCTCTTCCTCAAACTAAACATCTCTAGTTATTTTGATTGTTTCTTTTATGGTTTGGACTTGAAGCTCTTTACCAAATTGGGCTCTCTCCTCTGGATGATGTCCGGCTTGACAGTGTCCTTTTAGTTTCCAGACTTGAACCTTATGCCCTCGATGTGGTCTAACCAGGGTGTACCACCTCGGGATCGTATTCCACATTCTGGAAACTCAATTCAGCTGCCTACATTGGCTGCCTTATGAAATACCTCCTTCCTGTGGAGACCGCAGTCCATTAAACCCTAAGACCTTTTTTCAACAAACTGCCATTGGTCGTGCCGTCTTGTACTTGTGAGGTTGATTTTTTGAGCCATTCACCAGACTTTTCATTTGTCTTCATTAAGTTGAATTTATTAGAATTGAGTCATCATTCTAGCTTATCGTCATCTTTGGGAATGTTGATTTGGTCATTCGTTATGTCAGCTCTCTCTCCTAGCCCTCTGACACCTGAACATTTGATCAGTGTGCCAATTATGCTTTTACCCAAGTCAATGAGAAAAAATGGTAAACCTTGCAGGGTCAAGCACAGACCTAAGGGGACTCCTATACACATTTCCCTCCAAGGTGACATAGACTCATTAATGACTAGTGTTTCAGTCTGATCATCTGACTGGTTCTCTTGTCTAGCCCACATCTTGCCATCTTTTCTAAAAGGGCAACAGAAATGCTATTAGGTTTTTGTTTTCTTTTTTCTTCAGTGAAAAGGAGAGAAAACACATTTTTATTCATTGAAAAAATAATGTTAAAATTTTTTAAAGATCGGTGGATCGATTTAAAAGGCTAAGAATTTGTTAAATACTTTCCTAAATACTATATTCGTAGCACACTTCTGATCTACCAGTCCTGGTTTGCCATTTCTTTCTACAAGCTCATTTTGCAGATGGGGAAACTGAGGGAAACAGGGTAAAGTGACTTGCCCAGGGTCACATAGTAGGGGTCTGAGACTGGCTTTGAAGTCAAGAGGATGAATCTTCCTGATTCCAGACCCAACCCTCTATCTGCTGTGCCATCTAACTGCTCACACCCGTCTAATTACCCTATCAGAAAAGGAAGAGCATGATCCGCTCTTCATTTTAGCCTCACTGGCTCTTTGTCATCCCTGTTTCTAGATGCTTGCAACTCTTCTGTTTTATGATCCATTGGGGAATTTTGCCAGGAATCAAAGTCAAGTTCACCGGCCTCTAGTTTGCAGGTGCCACTTCTCTTTGGAAGCTGGAGATATTTGCCCTTCTCCAGCTCTCCCCCAATCTCTATATGCTTTTGGGGCACACTGACAGTGTGACTCAGCAATGACACTTGTCCCCAACTCCTTCACCAAGGCAGCCTTGTGCAGTGAATAAGTCTCTTTACTTTCCAGATTCTCTTCCCCCCACCTGTATCAGAATAATAATCCTTGTCCTACTCAACGTGTTGTATTTTGAGAAGTCTTTCTTTTTGGTTGAAAACTTATTTAATTAATTTAGAATATTTTTCCATGGTTATGTGCTTCATGTTCTTTCCCTCCCCTCCTTCCACCCCCCTCCCATAGCCAAGGAGCAATTCCACTGGGTTTTATGTGTGTCATTGATCAAGATCTATTTCTATATTATTAATATTTGCATTAGGGTGATCGCTTAAAGAGACGTGTTTTTCAAAGCTTAAAATGTAATGGAGGCCTAGAAACGGGAAGTCCTGGGTTCAAATCTGGCCTCAGACACTTCCCAGCTGTGTGACCCTGGGCAAGTCACTTGACCCTCATTGCCTTAAGAAAAATAATAAAATTAAAAAAAAACATAATGGAAACTTGAGTTATTTTATTATTATTATACTTTCAAATCAGTCAGAATCTTGAGTTCCTACTATGTGCTAGCCATGGTGCCAGGTGCTGAGGATACAAAGACAGAACCATAGTGACCCCTATCTGCAAGAAGCTTGTATTCTAAATGGGAACACAGAGGAATAAATATGAGGTAATTTGGAAAGGGGCAGGTAGGCTAGACCTGTGTTAGAAGTCGTATTAGAGCAGAGCCACGGAGGGAATGGGGGATTCTAAGAAGCACAGATGGGGAGAGGTCTGGGTGATGTCAACCTGAGAATAGGCATGAAGACTAGAGATGAAATATGTATAGAAGGAGATTTTGAACCTTGGACTTCATCCCCCAGAAGTCCCTTAGTATTTCCCAAAATTCCCTTTAATCTCTCCTGCACCTCCATGTCTGCGTGGTCACGTTATTGTTTTATGAGTGCTGTAGCTCCTCTCCCTTCCTCTCTTCTTCATGAGTGCGGCTGAAGTTAGGTTAGCACCGTTTCACTCTAGTTTTTTATGTTAGTTTATTATCAATAAAACATAACATATAATATTTATTGAATATTAATTTTCATTCTTTATAAATATTTGCTAGAAGCACAAAGAGGCCAGTTTGCATAGAGCATGGTGAAAATATAGTGGTCTGGAGTCCGATTTTTGATGGGTTTCAAGTGCCAAACAAAGGAGCTTGGTTTATTAACTATTTAATTCATTAATTTAATCGTTTATTTATTTAGCTGTCAATTTAGTTGTTCGCTTATTTAGCTATTCATTCATCTGTTTATGGATTCATCTATTTAATCATTCACTTAATTTATTTGTTCATGTAATCATTCATCTGTTCTATTTATTTATGTATTCATTCATTTATTTATTTATAATATATTTATTCATTCATCCATTCACCTCTCTCATCTATCTTAGAGGCAATTGGGAGCCACTGGAGCTTCCCAAGTAAGAAAGGCCACATTTGGATCTGAGGAGCAAATCAAAATGCAAGTAAAGGCCCTTTCTCACCTCAAATGTGCAAAGTCGTCAGCTTTCATTACTATCCGAGCTCCATGGGGGTCAGAGATCATGTACTCTCTACATGCCTTTTCTCGCCAATGCCAAGCATAATATTCGGCACCCAGTGGGCCCTTTTGTTCAGCAAACATTCATGAATGATGAAGAAGACTTTTATCCTGGGTTATACTTTATCTTGAACAAATGATTTGATTTTGTCAGGGACAGTGAGATGCTCTCTTTCTCCTGCCCTTCTTATCTTGGATTTTGCCTTCCCATCTGCCATCTTTGTTCTGTCCTTTCCAGGCCAAAGACCATTCTCTTTGGAAGAGAAAGTGAAGGAAATAAGAATCCGGCAATTTTCTCTTATTTCCATCATCCGTTATCATCTTCCTTTCCCCTTGGGCAAAGGTCCTATCTGTTTTTCTCAATCCAATCAAAGTGATCTCCAGTTTTGTTTTATCCTTAAGATTCCTTGCCAGCCTCAGCTCATTTATAACTTTAGCATTCCTGATGCTGTCCTTATGGTCTAAAGGCAAACATTTTTTCTCTTTAGAGCAGGGGTCCTTGACCTGGGATCCACCCAGGAACATGGTTTTTTATTTTTATTTTAATTTTTAATTTTAATTTTGAATATTTTCCCCTAGTTACATGTTTCACATTCTTTCCCTCTCCCACAAACCCTCCTAACCCCGCCCCCTTAGCTGACACACAATTCCACTGGGTTTTACATATATCAATGATTAAGACCTAATTCCATATTATTGATAGTTGGACTAGAGTTATCGTTTAGCATCTACATCCCCAATAATATCCCCATCAGCCCATGTGTTGAAGCAATTGTTTTTCTTCTGTGTTTCCGCTCCCACAGTTCTTCCTCTGAATGTGGCGTTTTCTTTCTCATAAGTCCCTCAGCCTTGCTCTGGATCATTGCATTGCTGTTAGTAGAGAAGTCTGTTATGTTTGATTGTACCACAGTGTATCAGTCTCTGTGTACAATGTTCTTCTGGTTCTGCTCCTTTTGCTCTGCATCACTTCCTGGAGGTCTTTCCAGTTCACATGGAATTCCTCCAGTTCTTTATTCCTTCGAGCACAATAGTATTCCATCCCCATCAGATACCACAATGTGTTTAGCCATTCCCCTATTGAAGGACATTCTCTCATTTTCCAATTTTTTTGCCACCACAAAGAGCGCAGCTATAAAGATTTTTGTACAAGTCTTTTCCCTTATTATCTCTTTGAGGTATAAACCCAGCAGTGCTATGGCTGGATCAAAAGGCAGGCAGTCTTTTAAAGCCCTTTGAGCATAGTTCCAAATGGCCATCCAGAATGGTTGGATCAGAGGAACGTGGTTTTTAAAAGAAAATGATAACTATTTCAGGTGGTTTTCATGGTAATCCTAGGTAGTTTATTTTGTGCTTTCAAAGCATGATTCTGAGAAGGGGTTCATAGACTTCACCAGGCACTGCCAAAGGCAGGTTTTTTTTTTTTTTATATATAACCCTTTCCTTCTGTCTTGGAGTTGATTCTAAGTATTGATTCTAAGGCAAAAGAGGGATAAGGGCTGGGCAATTGGAGTCAAATGACTTGCCTAGTCACACAGAGAGGAAGTACCTGAGGATAGATTTGAACCCAGGAGCTCCCATCTCTAGGCCTGGTTCTTTATGCACTGAGCCACCTGGCCGCCTCTTACTGAAGGATGTTTAAGTAACTCTGCTTTCCAGGATCACCGATTTAGAGCTAGAAGCAACCTTTGAGGATATCTAGTCTAACGCCCTCATTTTACAGCTAAATAACTTGTCCAAGGTCACACAGTCAGTAAATAGAAGAGCGAGGACTTGAGCACAGAGTCACAGATTCTTTCCATCATCCTGCAATACTTGCCAGCCAGTTTGGCTTTACCCGGGCTCACAAGCATCTGCCTCTTTCTGCCAGTGACTTTAAGTTCGTCCAGAGTGGGCACATTGGTTTTTCCCTCAGTGCTCTCTTCCCACTTGGAGACTCCTGGGGCAACAGCCAGTTGGCCAAAGCTCTTTCCTTACTGGTTCTCCCGATGCTGATGTCATCCAGTGGGATTTGGCTTTGGCAGTCTTGGCTTCTGTTAACCTCTCCAGCGTAGGAGGGGGTTGCCTGCTCCTGCCTGACCCTGCTATCTGACCCCCAGTGGGCTCTAAGGAGCCACACACACACACACACACACACACACACACACACACACACACACACACACACACGCTGTGAACGAGGAGGAGGCCCTCCTCTCCCCAGGGTTCTGCCTTGGCTTTACTCATGGCTCACACGTGCCGCCTCCTGCTTTCTTCAGTCATTCAGTGAACACTTCTCCCTCCGCACAAGTACCCCCAAGGCTCAGATCTTACCAGCATCTGGAGACAGGCTCACCTGGGCCACCATCTGATATCATGTGATTCTCTCTGGCCCATTGGGACACTAATTCTCCCAGCTTTTTCCATCTAGGTCCCAGGGCCGGTGCAAGAAGTTTGGAGCAGGATGGAGCTGAGGCCAGTGACTCCTTCCCCCTCCTCTCAAGCTGCTCTCATTGCCTTCCTCCAAGAAGGGTCTTTGGGCTGGTCAAAGAAGAAACGACTTCTTTCCTTTCCTTTCCTTTCCTTTCCTTTCCTTTCCTTTCCTTTCCTTTCCTTTTTTCTATTCTTTCTTGTCCTTTTCTCTTTTCCTTTCCTTTCCTTTCCTTTCCTTTCCTTTCCTTTCCTTTCTTTTCTTTTCTTTTCTTTGCCTCTTTCTTCTCCTCTCCCCTCCCCTCCCCTCTCCTCTCCTCTCCTCCCCTCTCCTCTTCTCTTTTCTCCCTGTAAAATCTGTGAGTCACTGTGTTTCTCTGGGTCTGTGTGCATCTCTTGGGTGTGTCAGAGTATCTCTGGGTGCCTCTGTTGTATACAGTTGTGTTTTTGTGTGTCTGGATTTCTCTGTATGTATATGCCTGCATGCCTTTGTGTCTCTGGGGGTTGCGTGTACCTCTGTATTATGTCTTTTTTTTTATAGATTTTTTTTAAACCCTTAACTTCTGTGTATTGACTCATAGGCGGAAGAGTGGTAAGGGTGGGCAATGGGGGTCAAGTGACTTGCCCAGGGTCACCCAGCTGGGAAGTGTCTGAGGCCAGATTTGAACCTAGGACTTCCCATCTCTAGGCCTGACTCTCAATCCACTGAGCTACCCAGCTGCCCCCCTCTGTATTATGTCTTAGTAACAACTCTTAAGACACAAGAGTGGTAAGGGCTAGGCAAATGGGGTTAAATGACTTGCCCAGGGTCACGCAGCTAGGACGTGTTGGAGGCCAGATTTGAACCCAAGTTATCCCGACTTCAAGCCTGATGCTCTATCCGCTATGCCACCTCTCTACCCGCAAGAATCGGCTTCTTCCACGGCCCCGTGTTTCCCAAAGTGAAAGTTAGAGTCTCCCATCTAAATCTGGTTTGCCCCGACATATTTACCCTCTCCTTGGTGGCAACATAAGGACCAGTTCTGATTGGCCGAATCAATCCAGTGGTATACCACTGACTGATCTCTTGGTTAAGTGTTTGTGGACCAAGTGTTGCGCTGGTTCTTGGTTCGTGATCCCGCCTGTTTGCCCCCCTCTCCCTTTCTCTCCTCCCCCATATCTGCGGGCTCTGTGTATCTCTGTGTGCCTATGTGTGTGCGATGGTGCTTTGGGGCGTCTGCGGACTGCTCTGTGTGCTTGCCTGTGAGCCTCCGTGTCTCTGCTGATTGCGGGCGCCCCCAGGGATCTGGCTGCACTCGGGCGGTTTCTCCCTTTTTGCATTTCCGCTTCTCTGCATCCGGCCTGTGTTCGCCCCTCGCGGTGTTCTTGGGCTCGGTGGCTGGGCGAGTCTCTGGGTGTGTTTGTGGGAGTCGGGGTGTCCGTGTTTGCACACGGCTCGGTTTCCACGGGGTTCCTGGATGTCTGCTTATGTGTATCTCCGTGTGTGAATCCACGCGTGCCCGTATTTGTGTGCATTCGTGTGTGTGCGTGTGTGCGTGGGTGTGCCCACGCCACATCTCACAGACAAGCAGCTCCCACTTGGTTGTTATGGGAACTCTGGCTCTAAAAATGTTTTCCTTAAAAGCTACCTAGTGTGTGCCAGAGAGCCAGAGACAGGAAGAGGGAGCTGCAGAGACAGAGAGATACAAAGCCAGAGACAAAGAGAGGCAGAGATAGGAAGAGAGATATGCAGAGACAGAGAGAGACAGAGACAGGAAGAGGGAGATACAAAGACGAAGAGAGACAGAGATGGGAAGAGGGAGATACAGAGACAAAGAGAGACAGAGATGGGAAGAGGGAGATACAGAGACAAAGAGAGACAGAGATGGGAAGAGGGAGATACAGAGAAGAAGAGAGACAGAGATAGGAAGAGGGAGATACAGAGACGAAGAGAGGCAGAGAAGGGAAGAGGGAACTGCAGAGACAGAGAGATACAAAGCCAGAGACAAAGAGAGGCAGCAGCCAGCTTGGCAAAGAGAGACCCAGCCTTCCTGAGCCATGCTCTTCACCAGCCTTAGCAGCTGTCTCTTGCCTTCTAGGCTCTCAGCTGCTGCTGCCGCTGCCCCTGGCCCTTCTCTTCCTCTGGAATCCCTCCTTTTCCCTCTTTTACTTTTTCCTCTTCTGCTTTGGTTGGCCCACCCCACTACCATCCCTGCTCTCACATTTACCTTCCCCTCATCCTTTTCTTCCCATTCCTGTCCCTCCTCCCCACCTTCTCCAGCTCCTCTTCCTTCTTCCCAACTCCCCCCCCCCCATGAATCCTCCTCTTTCTCCGACCCTCCATCCTCTCTCTTCTGACCATCCTCAGTTCAGTTCAGTTGGACATAGAGCTATTAAGTGCCTTCCCACATTGTAGACTTCCAACAAAGGCCAGCTTGCTGGCCCTGCCCTGTTCAGGGCTCCACCAGTTGACCATGAGCTCCAGCAGTTTCTTTGGAGCTAGGAGAGCTTCGCTTCTTCCCAGGAGGCTGCTGCTGGGAGCTCTTTCAGTTAAGGACTAATTTATTTAATTATTTAACTGATAACTGGATAACTAATGATTTAGATATATAAACATGTCTCTAAAGATAACAAATTATGTATTATTAATTTATTATTAATAAGGACAAAATTCTGAGAGAATCATTGAAAAAATAATCTCGCCTTCTATCTTAGAATCAATATTGTGTATTGGTTCCAAGACAAAAGAGCGATTAGGGCTAAGCGATGGGGGTGAGTGACTTGCTCAAGGTCACACAACTAAAAAGTGTCTTAGGTCAAATTTGAACCCAGGACCCCCCTTCTCTAGGCCTGGCTCTCAATCCACTGAGACACCTAGTTGCGCCCCACCCCCTCAAGCTCACTATCAGGTTGCTCATAAGATGAGCATTATGGTACAGTGCAGTGATGGGCAAACTTTTTAAAGAGGGGGCCAATCATCAGATCAGGAATAATGTCGCGCAGCCAGATAGAACATTTCAGGGGGCCCCATCTGGCCTGTGGGCCGTAGTTTGCCCATCACTGGTACAGTGGAAAAAACCATTTCCTGACTCTGGATTTAAAGAACCTGGATTCAAACTCAATGTCCTCTGAGGCCCCTCCTAGCTCTATGATGAACTTATTGCCCTGAGAAACTGAGGCCATGCAGGCTAACAAAATCATAAATCCTGGAAGTCTTGAAGGTCGTGTGTGCTAGGCTTGAGCCCTTTCCCTCAAGAAGCCTACAGACTAGTGGGGCAGACAATGCCTACATGCAGCCACATCCACATAGCTGCTTTACACGCAGGGATTATATTGTTAGAGTGATCTCCCAGGGAGAAAACCGTCTCCACTGATGCAGATTGCGACTTTCCCTGCAACTTCTAGCCTTAGAGATCGCCTGCATACATCGAGAAGTTAAATGATCTGTCCAGAATCACAGAGCGGGTGTCAGAGGCTCTCTTCTTCTCTGGACCTGCCTTTCTATCACTGATGCTATATTTTTATGTTAACATAGAATTAGGCAGTGCAGTGGCTAGAGAACTGGAGTCAGGAAGACCTGAGTTCAAATCCAGTCTCTCTCACTTCCTAACTGTGTGACCCTAGGTAAGTCACTTCATTCTATTGGCCTCAGTTTTCTCATCTGTAAAGTGAGCTCAGTCTCCTCATCTCTAAAACAAGCATGGCAAAGCACTCCAATATCTTTGCCAAGAAAACCCCCACGAAGCGTCAGACCCAAGTGGACAAGGATGGAGTTCTGCAAGAGGAGAGAAATGGGCATGCCACAAAAACACTAGAAACAGACCAAGCTGAAATGAGAGAATTGGGCTAACGCCTATTAAAGGTCTCTTCTAGTATTAAATCTAATGAGCTATGAATATGTGAAGTCAGTGGGATGTCTTCAGGGACTTTGGAGTTGCATCCTAAGGAGAAGAAAAGGGATGGGACTTGTCCAGGAGTCTCAAAGATGGGGTCAGAGTTACAATTCAAACTTATACCTTCCTGAGCCAAAGCACAGAGCTCTGTCACAGCCTAATTCCTCTATTAGCCTGTAAAAAATGGACATTTTTCATATACAATAACAATACATTTAGAAATACATACATATTGGCAGGTATGTGAATTCACATGAGAGGGATGGAGAATGAGGCTCTCAGATCTGTGGAATCCCCTGTTCAGGTCCTGTCACTGACACATATGAGCTATCTGACCCAGTGGGCATACCACTGAACTTATATCTCAGCACCCCAGGCTCTCCCTCTCCCTCTCTCCCTCTCTCCCTCCTTCCCTCCCTCCTTCTCTCCCTCTCTCTCCTCTCTTTCTTTCCTCTCTCCTCTCTTTCCCTCTTTCTCTTTTCTCTCTCTCCCTCCTTTCCCTCCTTCTCTCTCTTTCTTCCTCTCTCTCTTCCTCTCTCTGTCTCTCTGTCTCTCTCTCTCTCTCTCTCTCCTCTTTAAATCTCCACCTTTTTTGTCTTAGTAACAACTCTAAGGCAGAAGGATAAGGGCTAGGCAATTGGGATTATTAGGATGTGTCTGAGGGCAGATTTGAACCCAGGTCCTCCCAATTCCAGGCCTGGCACCCTATTCACTGAGCCACCTAGCTGCCCTTCCAGGCAGTTCTTTTAAGTAAACTATAGAGCAGTGCCACACAGTGAATTCCTAATTCCAGTGTGGAAAAGTAACACGTGTTACATGCATGTCCATAAGCCAACAAAAATGTGTATGTAGGTGTTAGGTTTGCATAAAATCCTGCCATTAAAAAGAACCAAGTGAGCATCCTTGACAGAAATAGAAAACTGGCACGATGGGGTTGGGACTCTGGAATGAAATATTATCTTTAAGAATGTGAAACCAGGAGGCAACTAGGTGGCTCAGTGGTGATGGGAGGCCCTGAGTTCAGATTTGGCTTCAGAAACTTCCTAGCTGTGTGACCCTGGACAAGTCACTTAAGCCCCATGACCCAGCCCTTACCTGCTCCTCTGCCTTAGAAGAGATACACAGTATTGGCTCAACAAAAGGTAAGGTTAAAAAAAAATGATGTGCTTGCCCCATTACCTCTAGGTGGCGCTCGAGTCTGTTTGCATCTTGCCTCCGCCCTTGGCTGATGATGCCCTGGGCAGTTTCCTCATCTATAAAATAGGAATAATGACAGAATCCAACTCATAGGCTTGTTGTGGAAACCAAAGGAGATCATCCATGCAAAGCGCTTTGAAGAATTTAATTCTATATAGCCGTTAGCCATCGTTATTCTTATGGAGAGGAATGAAACCAGTTCTGTTGGACCCCAAGCAGCCCTGGACAAAAGCCCAAGTGGTCCGGATTTGGGCCCCAAAGCAGCATTCTCTTAGAGCTCCCTGCAAGTGGGGTGCCTAAACCTTACTGGGCAGTGGCTTCCTGCCAACGGAAGGCTTTAAATCAAAGTTTTGTGTTTGTGAACTTTTACCTTCTGTGTTAGAGCCAGTTCCAAGGCAGAAGTAAAATAGTAACGGCTAGGCAATTGGGGTTAAATGACTTGGCCAGGGTCACATCGCTAGGAAGTATCCAGGGCTAGTTTTGAACCCAGGACCTCCCATCTTCAATTCTGGTTTTCTAGCCCCTGAGTCACTTAATTGCCCCTAAGTCAAAGCCTGCTGACCCTTTCTCAGGGAGGGCTTTTGCAAGAGGACTTTTTGGTCAGGTACGTTTTGACCTAGAGGGAGGGGGAGGTCGGAAGTTTCTTTACATTCTGAGGTTCTAAGATTTCATTTAATTCAGCAAACACGAATTAGGTACCTTCTCTGGGGGGAGCCCAGTGTTAGGTGGGGGTGTGTGTGAAGGGGGTGTATGTTGTGATGGTTAGACAAAGCTGATTAGATATGGAGCTCATAGTAGGGGGCTAACAGAGTAGATTACTATAATGTGAAAGAATCCAGGATAAGGAGCAGCTGGGTAGCACAGTGGATACAGTGCCAGGCCTGGAGGTGGGAGGACCTGGGTTCGAATGTGACCCGAGACACTTTCTAGTTGTGTGACCCTGGACAAGTCACTCAACCCACATTGCCTATCCCTTACCCCCTCCTCTATCTTAGAATCGACACTACAACAAAAGGTTTTAAAAAAAGAAAGAATACCTGGTGTCTGGGTGGGAGGGACAAAACAAGGTGCTGTATCAGACTTTTGGGGAGATCATGCCAGTCAAAGGAACTGGGGAAGGCTTGAGAGAGGAGAGGGCATTCGAATTAGGCTTTGCAGAATGGCTATGATTTCCACAACGGATGAAGGGAGGCCTGGCTATTCTAGCACAGGGAACAGCATGCTCAAAGGTGGGAGGGAGAAGGAACACATATATTTATATTTAGAGGGCTGGGAAGTTTGGCTGAACCTTAAGAATAGAATACAATAAGATGGTTTAGAAATGATTTTTCTCGAACTCGGGCTCATCTTGTCCTCAGCTCAGAGTAAAACCTACTCTGGGGGAAACCTCTTCATTAAAATGAAAGTGTGGTTCATGTCTAGAGTATCTTCTAAAAAAGTATTAATAGGGGCAGCTAGGTGACTCCATAGATAGAGAGCTAGGTCTGGAGATGGGAGGTCCTGAGTTCAAATTTGGCCTCAGACACTTCCTAGCTGTGTCACCCTGGGCAAGTCACTTAACTCCCATTGCCTAACCCTGAGTGCTCTTCTGTTTTAGAACCAATACATTGTAGGGCAGTTACTGATTTCTTCTAAAACAAAAGGGCTGCTTAAAATAGAGGACTCAAAAGTATTCATTAACAAATAGCCAAAGCACAGAACTACTTTTCTATTCCCTTGGGAGGCAAAGACTTTTGGGACTGCTGAACCTTCACCTTGGATATAGACCGTCTAAGTACACATTCAAGACTCTTATTTACTGCCCAGCCAGGAATGCCCGACTCATTCTCTTGGGGGCGGGATAGTGATGATCTTTTCCTTTAAGATCAAAGTGTAGGCAGCACTTTCCATGGGACAATCCACTGGTCCTTGGCTTGGACTTCTCAGTGCCTTTAGACCTCTCTACCTGATGAGGCAGCTTAGACCCTCGGCTAGGAACGTTCATCTTGGGATGGTGCTGGGTTACCTGTGCTGTGGAAAAATACCCAGAACAGAAGAAGCAACCAGGAACTTGAAATCAGCCTCAGATTCAACCTAGGAAAACATTCCCTCACTATCATATCGTACATGGCCCCCTTTGCTGTTCCTGGGGGGGGGGAGAAAAGGGAAGAAAACCCTCTTGTCCTCTTCCTAGAAGTCCTGGGGAGGGCCGATGGAGTCTGGAGGAGAGAGAATAGAGAGCAAGAGTGGTAGGCGTTTCCTCTTTTAAGCCTCGAATAGGTGGCTTCTTAGCGGGGCGTCCAATCCTCTTTGGCCCGGTCCCTTGGTCATGGTGACTAGGGGACCAACCAGGAACCTCTTCAGACTCTGCTTGCTAGTGCCCTTTATTTAGCAAACACGTATCACGAGAAGTGACAGAACATGGGGTACATCAGAAGAAGGGGCCAAGCAGCCGGTTGGTTCATTGAATTTTAGGAGTTTGTACTTTATCATAGGAATTAGCCTCTGATGACAGATGCTATCTGTACCTGTAAAATTCACCAGGATAGGGGGATGGCTAGGTGCCTTGGTGGATAGAGAGCCAGGTCTGGAGATAGGAAGTTCTAGGTTCAAATGTGACCTAAGGTACTTCCTAGCTGTGTGACCTTGAGCAAGTCACTTAACCCCCATTGCCTAGCCCTCACCCCCTTCTGCCTTGGAACCAGTACTAGTATCAATTCTAAGACAGAAGTAAAGGTTTAGAAAAAAAATTACTAGGCCAGAGGCAGACTGTTAAAGAGGAAGGAGTCCCAACTACATTGATTTATTTATTTTAAACTCTTACTCTTAAAATATTTTTTTAAACCCTTAACTTCTGTGTATTGGCTCCAAGGCGGAAGAGTGGTAAGGGTGGGCAATGGGGGTCAAGTGACTTGCCCAGGGTCACACAGCTGAGAAGTGCCTGAGGCCGGATTTGAACCTAGGACCTCCCGTCTCTAGGCCTGTCTTACTCTTAAAATCTTAAATTCAATACCATGTATTGGTTCCAAGACAGAAAGAAGAGCAATAAGGGCTAGGCAATGGGGGTTAAGTGACTTGTCCAGGGTCACACAGCCAGGAGGTGTTTGAGGCCAGATTTGAACCCAGGCCCTCCTGTCTCTAGACCTGGCTCTCCATCCACTGAGTCACCCAGCTGCTTCCCCCCTCCCCATTCCCTATTCTTAAAAAGCACACATACTGATTTATCTAACATTTTTGGCTTCAAAAGCATTTTTCTCCAACTCTCTGTGAAACAGGCAATGCAGGGATTGTAATCTCCATTTTGCAGATGAGGAAGCCAAAGTGACCCTAAGGAATATATTGCGGATCTGAGATTTGAGCCTTATTTGATTCCAAGTTCAGCACCTATTCCACTATACCATACCTCTTCTGCTTTGAAAATCTTCAAAGCACTAAATAGATTGTCAGCTGTCATCATTACCATGATGCCCCTGGCTGAAAAGGTCTCAGGAATGTGGAGCCAAACTTATCGGCAATTTCCCTGGGCTCTCATAATGATAAGTAACTAGATCGATCTGAATCATCTTTTTATGTATGTACTACACACACACACACACACACACACACACACACACACACACACATCATAGTGGATAGAGTCTCAGACTTGGAGTCAGGGAGGCCTGAGTTCAAATCTAGCCTCAGGCACTTACTAGCTGTGTGTCCCTGGGTAAGTCACTTCACCTCATTTGTCCAGTTGTCTCATCTGTCAAATGAGCTGGAGAAGGGAATGGCAAACCAGTCCAGTATCTCTGCCAAGAAAACCCCAAATGGGCTCGTGAAGTCAGTCACAACCAACAATAACAACATATATTATAAAGTAACCATGTATGTTATATGTGTATGTGATATGTCATATATAGCATGCATATGTGTGATATATCCCAAACATATTTTCTCCTGTAAAATGGGAATAATGCTATGTTATGATGCCCATTGGAATTGGCTATGAAGGTACTTTGTTAATGGTCAGGTGCTACATAAATGAATTCTTTTGATGATCATTATTATGTGTAAGAGAGAGGTATGTGCTTATCTGTGAAATGAGAGATTTCGTCTACAGCATTTCAAGAGCCTGTGAGTCTTTGACATTCACAGCAAAGCTGTGTTAGAGACTAAATTGAATGTTTCTCATCGTGTCCAGTTGCCCTGGCACGGCTCTGAAAAGCAGCTTTCCTTGTTTCTCTGCTGCCAAATCTTGTCTCTGGATTCTTTCCAAACTCAACTCCGCCACTCACCTCCTTTTGGAAAGCTTCCCAGACTAACTCCACCCTATGATGTCATGTTGCTCCAATCTCTCCCAGAGTACTCTTTCTTCTACCACCCTGACTGGAGGAGATATTATATAACAGTAACAATGGCTGACAATCTCTAGCTCGAGTTGAGGTTTGCAAATGGCTTTATGTACAATATAATACCCTGTGTCTCATTTAATCTTCACACCACCTGTGTGAGTAGATGCTATTACTATTCTCATCTTGCTGGTAGGGAAACTGAGGTTCAGAGAAATTAAGTGACTTGCCCAGGGCCACACAGCTAATTCCAGGATAAGACAGGTCCTGCCTTCCAAACCCAGAAAGCTAGCCTCTAGAACATATTGTTCCCTGCATGTCATTCTGATATATGTAAAGGGGTAAATGATGTAAGACTTGCATCCCATTCCTCCAGGAGCAGGCCCTCCCCATTTCCCAACAGGTTGGTCCTCAGGAAGGTACAGAATGGTATTTTTATTACAGGAACATTTTCATCTGATCCTCACAACGGTCCTGTGAGCTACTATGGCACGTACCTGATTCTTTTTCTCTGGGTGCCCCACCATCCCCATCAGGTGAGTTCTTAGAGAGGGGGAGGGACCTCTTCAAGACCCTGCTCACACCAGGATCCCTAAGCGCCAGGGCGGAGTCTCCTCCCTTCAGACCAGCTTCTCCTTAAGGGATAGTTTCCCTATCAGACCAAGGACTCTCTTCTAGCGGGCAGACAAGCCCGTGGCCTCGTAGAACTGAGTTGGGGAGGGCAGCAGGTTGCAGCAAGTGGAAGGAAGTCAGCAATATGGTTGCACAAACGCTTTAATTGCAAAAATAAACACAGCTTTATCACCTGCCTGAGAGCAGCATCTGCTTTACAAAATCAATAAATAAATAATAACCAGAAAAGCGAACGCTGGACCCGATGGTCACTCAGACAGATCTGTACAAAGAAACATTCTTCACCCCGCCCCTACCCCATCCTGTGGGCTGGGTCGAGAGTTCCACCTCCGCCAGCCCCCGGCATCCGGTTGGTGGGGGAGGAGGGAAGGTGAGGGGCTTCGGGGCCCAGAGTAGAAAAGACAATCGTCTGTGTCCTGAGTCTGTGTAAAGAAAGTGCCTGGTAGGAGGAGGGAGAGCTCCCGGGGCCAGGAGCTTCGGGGGAGCTGTCCGCCGTCGTGGTGCTG
The DNA here is from genome assembly GCF_016433145.1 of Gracilinanus agilis. NCBI lineage: Eukaryota > Metazoa > Chordata > Mammalia > Didelphimorphia > Didelphidae > Gracilinanus > Gracilinanus agilis. Next base: position 30,749,335 of record NC_058131.1, read on the forward strand.
AACAGCCAACCATCCCGGCTTGGCTGGGCACACTCGCTAAAACCAACCTGCGGACGACCCTCGGGCAAAGCCGAGCCAAACCAAGATCGCCCTCTGGCGTTGGTCCGGAGTGACAGTAGGGAGAGGGGATCTGGGGCGGAAAGGGAAGAGGGCATGGCGGGGCCCAGTAGAGGAATGGGATTGGAGAACTCTTGGGTTTCTGGTCCCCAGCACGAAGGGGACCCAAGCAGTTGAGGGTTGACCCCCCGACATCAGCGCCCACAGTAGGCTGTGTGTGTCCGAGGCGCAGAGCCTTCGTGGCGATCCCCTAACGCTGCAGGGAGAACTGAGCGAGGGCCTCCTACAAGGCTGCGAAGGAGAGGCCCAGCGCGTAAAAGCCGAGCCCCTTGAGTCTCTCCTCGGCCCGAGCCTTCTGCTTCAGATGCACCTTGCCGTGTCGTTTCTTCTCGTCGCTGCGCGCAAAGCGACGGCCACACACATCGCAGGCGAAGGGCTTCTCTCCCGTGTGGGTGCGCACGTGCGTGGTGAGGTGGTCGCTGCGGCTGAAGTTGCGCAGGCAGATTCGGCACTGGAAGGGCTTGTGGCCGGTGTGGATGCGCAGGTGGCGGTTCAGCTCGTCCGAGCGAGCAAAGCTGCGGACACAACTCTCCACGGGGCAGGCGAAGGCCTTGGCGTGGGGCCGAGGACAGAAGCAGCGAGGACTGCACTTGCCGCCCCGCCGCCCTTTGCGCCGAGGCTCGGCTTGGGCAGGCTGCGATTGCGACTGCGGCGGTTGCGATTGCTGCGGGGCTGCCGTCGGGGGCGGGAGCTGCGCAGCCCCGGGGAATTCGGTCGTCGTGGGTGGCACCGCGGGGAAGTCTGAGGATGGGCCGGGGAGAGTGAGGCTAAGTGGAGACGGTTGCGCCCGGGCTAGGAGGTCCCCACCGCCGCCTCCCTCCCCGGGGGGACTCAGGCTGAGCCCTGGCTGGAGGGCCTCCCCCCCTTCCCCAAAGTCTCCCGAGGGCAGCTGACTGGAGCTGGACAGGGAGAAGGCATCATAGGTGCCTGCGTAGATTCTGTTGGCTGGACCTGGCAGGTCCGCGGGACAGCTGATTTGCAGTAGGTCTTCGATCTTGGAGCCAAGTGGGGGGAAGCCAGCCTCGGGACTAGGCTGGTAGCTTCCCTGGGGCAAATAACTCGGGGCGCCAGCCGACAAGAGGTCCCAAGGCCCGTAAGGGGCTTTGAAGGCCGGGGCGGCGTCCAGGTCAGGCGACACGGGAGGGGCTCGGAGGCTTGGCTTGACGTCGGGTGGGGACGGCTGGGGTTCGTAGAGACACTGCGGGGAGGTGCCCGCAGTCGGCGAGGTCTCCCAGGGTGTCTCCGGAAAGGAGGTGGTGGAGCCCAGGTCAGCAGGGAAAAGGTCCAAGGGCCCAGGCAGTGAGGTGTCAGGACTGGTAGCATACAGGGTGTCCAGCGGGGCCCGAGGGACCGCCCCGTCGGGTCCAGGGAAAGGAGCCAGGCCAAGGATTCCCGACATGAGATTGAACAGGGCCTCCTGGTCGTGTGGGTGCTCCGGGATGGCCTGGATGAAGAAGCTGCCAGTGTAGCTGAGGCCCGGTTGGGGTGAGGAAGAGGGACCCTCTAGAAAGAAATAATCTGAGGTATCGCAGGCGCCACTCAGAGCAGAGCTCAGGAAATCACCTGCAGGAAGAAAACAGCAGAGACCTAGGGTATTAGAGGCTAAGATGGGGAAGGGAAGGGGCAGCAACGCAGATTCCTAAACTCTCAAGACCTGACTCTGCTTTGACAGTCCCTTCAGGCTACGCCGCTGCGTTGCTCCCTCGAACACTCGTGCGCAAGGTTTCCTTCCTCCCCCCTCCCCCACTTGTGCACAAATGCCTCTGCACCAGGCTTGTGCCCTCAGGCGGTCACACGAAGGTTCGCGGAGCCCCAAGGCGTGTTTGCAGCCCTATAGCGGTGTGGGAGCGAGCCACAGGGGCACGGCCAGGGGTGCATGCACACGCTGACCACGCACACACACAAGCAATCACTCACCTATACACGTAAATGCCCATGCAGATGGACCTTGATAAGCGCAAGGGCTCAACCTGAGATAGCTCAGCTCATCTGAGGACTTGGGGGAAGAGGGATCATCCCCAACTCGTACCTACTGGCCTCGACCTTCCCTCCCCCTCTTTTCCACACCATTGTGCATAGCGATGCATCAGTTCCCTGACTGCCAAAGCATACGCACAATTATCCATCCATCCATCCTTCCATCCTTCCATCCATCCATCCATCCATCCATCCATCCATCCATCCATCCCCACCACCGCCACCTGCGGGACCTGGCTCTCCCCCATCCTGCCCCATTCTGAGAAAAGAGGGGCTTCTGTTCTTTCTTTAGCTTGTGTATCTGCGTTGGGGGGGGGCGCCTTACCTCCCGGAAAGCCAGCGAGGGAGGGGTCTCTCCCTGGTCGCAAAGTCTCCTGGCTGGTCTCAATACATCCCTCAGGGTACTTGGCGAAAAGCGCTTCTGGGCAGAATTCGCTCATGTTCAGCATGGCGGAATAGGGCTCCCGCTTCAGAAACGGGGAAGCTCACACAAGGGGCCCTCGGGATCCTGCCTCTGGGGGATAGGGGAATGGCGATCCAGGCTCTCCCCACAGGTGCTCTGCAGACAGAGGGCTCCTGCCTCCCAGCCTTGGGCAATAGAGATCTGTAGGCTGTTGGGCTTGGGGAGCTGGGGATCCCCCCCCTGGAGCGGCTGCTAGGGGTCCAGACTCCGGCTTCTCGCGTTTAGTAAGGTGCAGCCCGCTCCCCAGCCCGCAGCCCCCACTTATATACTGGCTGCTGGGCTGGCGCGGGTCTTCCGCCTCCCGGGGCCGCTTCCATTTCTGGAGTCCCCGGCCCGGTCGCTGTGACGTAAATGCCCAAATATGGACACAGGATGTGGGCCAGGGAGTCCCGATAAGGAAAGCTCGCTGCGTGACGTAGCCAGCCCGGAGCTGGCGCTGTGTGTGTGTGTGTGTGTGTGTGTGTGTGTGTGTGTGTGCAAACCTTTACATTTGCGCTTTTGGGGGGAAGGGGATGAGAGAAGGAGAAAAGGGGGTGAGGAGTCTGCCTAGGCGAGTCTGATTTCGCGCAGGAAACCATCGCTGTGTGTTTGCCTGGGCGTGCACCTGTGTGCGCATCTCTGAGTGTCTGTGGCACCTTGAGGGCTCCCCCAGCCATCCCCTTGTGCAGCTAGCTGGCTTTTCTGTCGGAGTCCAAGTGTGTCGCTTGGCGCCGATGGCCCCGGAGTGTGTGTGTTCGAGTTTGTTCACACCCCGAAGTGGCGGGTCTGCCTCTCGGCTCGGGGATTTCCAAACGATTTCGTCTTTTCCTAATTCTCACCCCACCCTCTCTTCCCCGCCCCCTCCCCTGGGAGAGGGGCCAGGAAGTTCCCGGAGGAAATGATCAGCCATGGTGAAAAGTTGGGAGTTTCAGAGACTTTGGTGCCTGGGGAGGGGGAGGGGCCCAGGAGAGATGCAGCCAAGAGCGGGGACCCAGCTCTTGCCCAGCCTGGAAAAGTAGAGAGTGATATTAGCCTGAGTGGAGGGACTGGACTATGGCTGGCAGCCATCACTCTCTCCCTCAGGCCCCTGAGACTTCTCCCTTCTGCTGTGGCCTCGCTTCCTCTCACTCCAGAAGGGAATGCCAAGATCTCTTCCTGCCTCTGGTACGTTTGGGCCACCATTCAAGGCTTTAGAGGTCAGGCTTGGGCCACCTTGTCCCACCAGCACCCTGGAATGCCCTGCCCCAGCCTCTGCTCAGGGAATGCTATGAGGAGCTATTGGTTGATCTGCTGGGTGCTAGGCACTTGAGGCACAAAGGCTACAATGAAATGGTGGCCACCCTCAGGGATGTTACATTCCCGGAGGACCCGGGAAGGATGGGAAATGGCATACACGCAGAGGATAAAGAGAGACAGAAATCTGGGGGGCAGAGGCAGAAGCAAAGGGGAGGCTTCATGCAGAAGGGGGAGTCTGAGCTGAGCTTTAAAGTCAGCTTGGTGTCCTGAGAGTCAAGGTGAGGATGGAACACATTCCAGGCATGGGGAACAGCTCGTGCAAAGGTGCAGACAGGAGATGGGATGACACGTGAGCAGAACACCAAGAAGGCCAGTCTGGCCTGACCAAGGATCATATGAAGGGAATTCATGCATAATAAGCTTGGAAAGGTAGGTTGGAGGGGCCACTAGGCAGCACAGTGGATACTGTGCCAGGCCTGAAGTAGGGAGGACCTGGGTTCAAATCTGGCCTCAGACACTTCCTAGCAGTGTGACCCTGGGCAAGTCACTTAGCCTTATATTAAAAAACAAAAAAAAAAAACAAAAAAGAAAGGTAAGTGGTCAAAGGGCTTTAAATGCCAAGCAGAGAAATTTGCATTTGAGAAATCTGGCTCTGAAGTCAAAGGACATGAATTCAAATCTGGCCTCTGATGCTTTCTATCTTTCTGCGTGGACCATTCACTTAATTTCTCTAGACCTGGGTTTCCTCATCCATGCAATGAGAGGATAGGACTAGATAGGACTCCCAGGTCCATTCTAGTTCCAACTTTAGGATACTATCATCTTAGAGGCAATAGGGAGCCATTGACTTTTATAGAGCAGAGAAGTCGCATGGTTAAATCTTGGCTTAAGATATGTCACTTTGGCAGCTATGCAAGGGATGGGCTACAGAAAGGACATAGGAAGTGACTGCAACAGTTCAGGTAAGAAGTGATGAGGATTAGACTAGACCCATGGTAGAGGCTGGCTGAGTGGAGAGAGGGATATAGGTGAGGCCCAACCCCATCCACTGCACCACCTAGCTGCTTATACTGCCTTTTATCAGCCTACACACAGCTGGCACTTAGTACTTCCTTCCTGAATTGAAATGAATTTTGGGCTCCCAGAGCCTGTGTCCAGAGGAGATCTCCATAATTTTTATATTCAATCTGTCAACAAATTCCTATGATCTAATAGAAGGGACAGAACATATATAAAAACAGATACAGACTCAATACAAAGAGAATAGTGATCAACAAGCTTGGATCGGGTGAAGGGTATATCATGAGGCAGCCGGTGGTCCAGTGGATAGCTCAAATCTGGTCTCAGACACTGAGAAGCTGTGTGACCCTGGGCAAGTCACTTCAATGCTGTTTCCTCATCTTTAAAAGGGATAATAATAGCATCTGTCTCTCAGGGCTGTGGTGAGGATCAAATGAGCTAATCAAATGAGGGTGCTTTGCCACCCTTCAAGGGCTATATAGATGTTGACTATTATAATTAATTGCCTTCTATGTGCCAGGCCTTAAACTAGTTCCTTCCTTCCTTCCTTCCTTCCTTCCTTCCTTCCTTCCTTCCTTCCTTCCTTCCTTCCTTCCTTCCTTCCTTCCTTCCTTCCTTCC
>NC_058131.1:30755048-30781141 GCF_016433145.1 Gracilinanus agilis
TCTCTCTCTCTCTCTCTCTCTCTCTCTCTCTCTCTCTCTCTCTCTCTCTCTCTCCTTCTCTCTTACAAACTACAAATAGTTCAATTTGAATTCAACAAATATATACTCTTTGGGTCCAATAAACAAGAACAAGTACCATGGACAAGGGTCAGTCTTGACCCTGGGATGCAAAGATAGTAAGAAAAACAACAGATGCTGAGATTTGATGTTTTTTCTTGAATTTTTAATTCAGAAATTATTACCCCCTAGTAAACATTATGTTTTAGGGAAGAATAAATGCCTCCACAGCTACCCTCACCCACTAGTGTGAACCTAAGTATGCATCACCCCTGTGCTTGGGTCTGGGAGCCCAGATCCCTCTCCCTGCATTCCTGCAAACATGCAAACGTTCCTGCACAGCCTGTGTAAAATGCAGACTTCAATCACAGGTGGGCTCTGCCACAGGACTCGAGCCAGGGATTATACAAACTTTGTGTCTGTTTCAGACACATGGGCTTCTGTTCTAATCCCTATTCTGGGCCCATGGCCAGGCCACTCCTCCCAGGCCCTGAATGCAAGTGGACAAAAGATATGTCCCCTTGGCCCTAAGCCCATCGAAGCCCACCCTTGCTTTAATGGTTACCTAGGGATTTTTTTGTAGCCTGGGTCCCTCAGGCCTCTAGAGCTCTAACTTTCGTACCCCCTCCACCATCAGGTTTTCCTCCTGCTCTGCAGGGTTGCCCTCCACCCTGCACTGACATGCCAGATTGACCATCCCCAGGCCGTCTGCTATTTTTTCTTCTCCTGTGGTTTTTTTCAGCCTCTCCTCTTTATGTACGCCCCATTCCTTTCTTTTAAAAAATTGTTAAGGCTGCAGCTTTGTAGGCTGAGTTATTTCTCAGTAAAGGATGTTCTTCTCTACTGTTCCTGAGGATTGGGAACTTGGGCAGTTGGGTTTAAGTTCTGGCCTTGAGTCCCTGGGAAGTCACTGCATGTCCATGAATGAAGCAAGAAATTTCCCTTCCCCATGCCTTCGTTTTCTTATCTGTAAAATGGGGATATTACCACAATACTCCCATGATCTACCTCATAGGGCTGTCAGAATCATAAAACAAAATGTGTCCAGTAGAGCACTATTATTGTTGTCATTATTATTATTATTCTGATAGGCAGGATTGAGGGTTAGGACTTTGTAGTAACAAAATCAAGGTTCATTCTCCAAGTTGTCTTGACCAAGAGAAAGCATCTGTTCTAGGCCTTAAATGTTTGTTGAATAAACAAATACAAATTGACTACCAACCCTGACTACTGACTGACTCTAACACTACCTATAGACTGATCCCTAAGCACTTTCATAGACTTATCCTACCTAAGGATCAATCTCGTCCTCTGCCTAACCACAGATTTATCCCTAACCAAGAAAACTTGATTTGGAAACAGGCAACAACTTAGTTTCTAGACTTGGCTCTGACATCTGGGTGGCCTTGGGCAAGTTTTCCCTTCTTTCTGGGTCTCAGTTTACTTTTCTCTAAGAAGGGATAAGACAGATGATTTTTAAGATCTCTTCTAAATCTATGATCTAATCCTAGCCCTATCTCCAAAGTTATCTTCCCAACTCCTACTTACCTTGGCCATGACCCTACCAAGATATTGAAATGGGGTGAGAGGAAGATGATGGCAGAAGCATCGATGAAACAAAGATCAAGAGAGCTGAATTACAAGATGATGAAGTTTTGATGGTCTGTGTAGGCCAGTGATTCCCAAAGTGGGCGCCACCGCCCCCTGGTGGGTGCTGTTGCGATCCAGGGAGGCAGTGATAGCCACAGGTGCATTTATCTTTCCTATTAATTGCTATTAAAATTTAAAAAAAATTAATTTTTTTTCTGGAAAGGGGGCGGTAGGCCAAAAAAGTTTGGGAAACACTGGTGTAGGCTAAGGGAAGAATAAAGGGGAGAAGAGGCATCGTATAGGAGAATGAATTGGTGTTTGGATGGGGAGGACTAGGAACATTTGCCCTTCACTTCTAGGGAGCTAGAAATATTTCTTGGATGAATAAATGGGCGATGAAAACATCCTTTCTTATTTCCTCCCTTCCCTTCCCTCTTCTAGAAAGAGTCCAAGAAGGAGAGACAAATGGATACAATAGAAAGAGCAAAGGTTCTGGAGATAGTGAACTTGGGTGACTATAGGCAAGTTGCCTAACATTTCTGGACTTCATTTTCTTCATCTGTTAATTGGGTAGAGGGTAGTGGACTAGAAAGCCTCTAAAGACCCTTCCAATTCTAAATCTATGATCCTATGACCATAGAATGTCAGAATTTGAAAAGGACCTTGGGATTGCTAAATCCAATTATTTCTCTACACAGACAATGAAACAGGCTTGGGAAGAGAAATGCCCTTGAGCACATTGGTCCTCCATGGCAGGAATGGGATTAGAACAGGAAAATGGGATGTGTGCTTTGGGGGTAGGCAGGGAAGGAGAAGATATAAAAAGAATGTCCTGGCTTATTGGAGAAGGTGATGGATATGATATTCTCTGCTTAGTACAAGAACTGAATGACCATTAAAAATGTAGTGTCCACACTTTGCAGCCTTGCAATGGATAGTCTTATATTATATAGTCTTGACAATGAAACATCTCCTAATTGACCAGAGCCAGAAGAGGTTTCTGAGTCAGAATTCAATGTACATATATAAAAAGGATCTCCAGAGGTCATTCTGTCTGTCTGTCTTGGACTCTGTCTTTGTCTTGTCTTTGTCTTCTATTTCTCTCTGTGTTTCTGTCTGTCTTTGTGCCTCTATTTCTCTGTCTGTCTCTTTCTCTGCCTCTGCCTGGCTCTTTGACTCTCTCTCTCTGGCTCTTTCTATCTCTGTCTATATGTCTCTGTCTATTGTTTTTGAAATGGCAAGGCTGCTTTGAGTAGATGCCCTACTTCCTACTCAGTCATGGCCACCATGAGCACCATTTCTTGTATTGGTTTTTTCTTGTACTGAGCAAGACGCTTTCAGGATAGAAGTGTCCAGGTAACCTGGTACATTTAGGAGATTTTAAGAGCTGAATAATGGCAGTAGTCAATGGAGCAGGTGTAGACTATGACATTGGAAGGTTGCGATGGATATATAAAGACAATTCCTGTGGTCAAGAATAGTGAGGTTGGGGGGCAGCTGAATGGCTCATTGGATTGAGAGCCAGGCTTGAAGATGGGAGGTCCTAGGTACAAATCTAAGCTCAGACACTTCCCAGCTGTGTGACCCTGGGCAAGTCACTTAACCCCCACTGCCTAGCCCTTACCACTCTTCTGCCTTAAAAGCAATACATAGTATTGATTCAAAGATGGAAGGTAAGAGTTTAAAAAAAAAACCAATGAGGTTGGGTCACTGGAGGACAGATAATCAGCCCTTTCCCAGACTTTGATTCACATAATTTTCACCTCAAATTGGACCTGTCATAGGTCATGATCTTGTGGCAGGGCCTCTGAGACCCCAGAGTCACCGATACACTACAATTAGGCAGGGCACGAGAAAATGGTAACGGAGACAATAATAATAATACAATTTTTAAAAAGCCCTAAAAAGATAACTGTCAGGAAGAATTAATCACCCTCGAGGACAGCTTTTGGTCTCCATAGTTACGCCTGACAATGAGATCTGACGATCTGTTAGTGCTTCCCACTTCCTGGGGCAGACTCCAGGGCTGGGGGGTGGGAATGGGAGAGTAAGGCGGTATGGATGAGAGAAATAGGCCCCAGGCTTTCTCTTTCTCAGTTTTCCTTCCTCTTCCCCCCTTCCCCTTCCTTCTTCTTTCCTTTTTCTAATTGTCTAGCAGATAGGGAAAAAATGTCGCTAATAATAACGTGGAATGGAGACTAGCAAAATCATGAAGTGAAGTTTGTCTCTGATGGCTCTGTCTCTTCCCCCCATGCTTCTCCTGCCCTCTAATTGCTAGGGACCTCTAGTCAGAGTTACTTCAAGGCTTTCCTGATTCAAAGTACTGGATGATCTCTTTCAATGAAACTTGGTATTTGAGCAAAGGAGCCTGAAGGAAGCAGTGTTGAGCATAGGGAAATGAAGAGCTAAAGGCAACTTTGAGACCGGTGATAGGCATGGTGGTGGGGCCCTGGGAGTAGTGGGGTCTTTCCTAGTTATAATGCTTCATAGAGCTCACTGATTCTTTGGGGCCTCCTTCCCCCCTCATTTCTTCTCATCTCTTCCCATTAGTAAAACAAAGGTAGGAGATGGAAGATGCCAGGTATATAGGGTTGCTCTGCTTGATCGAGAAGGGATAACTTGGAGCAATAGGAAATAACTGCAAAGAGGCAAATTCAGGTTCAGGAAAAGAAACTGAATTGAAGGTGGAAGAAGTAGCTTTCCAAGGCGATGAATTTCTTGCCCCTCTTTGGACATCTTTGAGCAGAGGATGAAAAACCACTTCTCATGGATGTTGTAGGGACAAGGCCCGCAAGGGTATATTTGGACTAGATTGCCTCAGAGGTTGCAATTTGAGAATTTGATCTCAAATCTATGATTTGAGAATGCAGAAGACCCAGGTGGGAGTCCCAACTCTTCCATTTACTATGGGACTTTGGGTATGCCTCTGCTTTTTTTCAGCCTCATTTCTTCATCTGAAAGACAGGAAAGCTGAACTGGAAAAATTTGTAAAGTCCCTTCCTGGTCTAACATTTAGTGGTTCTGAAGTAGCTTTGAGACCTCTCCCCCACTATCTCTACAATCCAGACACCTACTCAGATCTCAGCCTGATATATTTGATAGCTCAGGCCAAGAGGGGAATGATGAAGGAGCTATATCAACCATACAATATCAACATGCTCAAAAGGAAGGTTATGGAAAGGAGACAGATAAATAGGTAGGTAGGTAGGTAGATAGCTAGATGGATGGATAGATGGATAGATGGATGGATGAAGTAGATGGATGGAAAGGTACATTGATAGGTCAATGGATAGAAAGATAGATGGAAAGATGGGTAGATGACTGTAGACACAAATAGATTAATGGATGGACAGATAGATGGATAGATAGATAGATAGATAGATAGATGGATGATAGATTAGGTATTTGTTAAATGCTTACTAAGTAATGGGCATTCAAATACAACCAAATAATATAGTCACTTGAGGAGTTTATGTATTCTAATAGAAAGAAGATAACAAATAAAGGTATAATAGAAAGGGGGCAGTGCTATATCATGGCCTAGAAATGGTAACTGGGATGTGGAGGCCTTGTTCTGAGCACCATAAACTCACAGCCCAGGGTGGTCCCAAGGGCAGAGTCTAAGGTCCAAAGTTCTAAGGGAGAGAGGGGAAGGAAGAAAAAGGCAAGCCTGCTTGTTAAGGTTCCATCTGACCTAGAGATAGGAGAATGGGTACAATGAACCCTCTCCCCCTCAATGCCTACCATATTATAGGTATTTAATAATTATCCATTTATTGATTGGTTAATAGTAATGAAGAGTACCTCAGAGCATTATTATAAGGTAAAAAGTTGCTCAGATTTATTCCTATTCTACAGACAGGGGAAGTTGAGGTTGAGGTGGGGTCAACTGAGTGATTCTTATTCACACAGTGTGAAGATGGGATTGACTCTCCCTTTGCCTATTTTTAATTAATCAACCAAAGCTTGAACACCCCTACTTGGCACTAGGTAGAAGGGTTTGCAAGCCACTTAGAGAGCTCCACTCTTTCAACTCAATCAGTCAGAATCTTGTGAACCCTTTGATAAGAGTTTATACCCTCAAAGGAGGAGAGACAGAACCTACAAATACTGCCCCCACCCTGGGCAGTGCTAAGCAAATTTAAAGACTGCAATTGGTCCCTGTAAAGTGGAGGAAGAGAAGGAAGTGACATAAAAAGGGCTATAAAAGATGATGAACTTCCTGTGCAAGAAGTCTTTGTCCTGAATTTTTGGGTTGGAGGATCTTCTCCTTTGGAACTTCACCTTTCAACTTTGGTCTTTGGCTTCACTTGGACCTGAGTCTATGGATCTTGGACTGCTTCTGGTAAGACTGGCCCTGGATCTTTTCCTTTGGAGCTTCCACCAGGGAGAGTTAGAAGCTGACTCTCTTTTCCTGGCTTCTGGAGAGATTAGTTCCGGAGAGGCCTCCCCTTCCTGGAGGAGGTTGAACCCTTGCTTAATTTACCACCAAGTCCTCCAGCTGAGGGGCTAACGAGCCCTGCATGGCTTGAGCCAGGGACTGGAGCAACATTTAGGGTGATAAGCTAGACTTCTTACTCTACCCTCTTTTACATTTCTCTACTTTCACTCTTTCCACCTCTTTGTAAATAAAAGCTTCTAAAAGTCATTTTGACTTGGGCTGTGTTAATTTTAAAATCAGCCATCACAGTATTATCTTAAAATTCTCATATATTTAGTCAAATCCCTTAATTTAATTCCTTACACAGTGGAAGTGGAAGCAAGTTTTTCTAGGCTAAGAAGACACATTCCCCTTCTAAGTCTCTTCTGGTGTTATGTTATGTCCTACCCCCACTGCTGCTCATTCTTCATGGTCTACTCTCAGGAAAAGCAAGTCCTAAGCCTCAGAGGGCTCTGCAATTGGCTGTCATCTTACACTCAGGGCTATGAATTGGGATCTCTGCCAGAGGCTGCCATCTTTTCTTAAGAGACAAGAAAATCAAACCCAGTTCCCAGCTCTGTTGTTGGGATCCTAGCATATATCCTTATGGCACCAGACTCACCTCTTCTAGGAAGCTTTCCTGGGCTAATTCCACCCAAATGGAGGAATTTCCTTCCCTAATCCTCATCATTATACATTTGATTACAATGGGATTCTTTATGTTTGTTTGCCAGTTGTGTTTCTGTGCTAGTATCAAAGTCATTCTCCAAGATGCTCTCATTTCAGTTAAAAACTGATCATACTGTGTTCAGGAAGGTTTTTCATATTTTCTCTATGTGCGTCCTATCTGCCATCATTCACTCAATTGACAAACACCTTTAAAGCACCTACTATGTGCCAGGCACTGTAGTAAACACTGAAGTCGCTGACCTCAAGGAACTTATAGTTTGATGGTGAAGAGAAGATGTAAATGAATAGGTGCATGTAGGATATATGTAAAGTAAAGTAATCTCTGAAGGGAGGGTGCTTGGAGAGGGTGCTGGAAAAACCATTTGCAGAAGGAACGTAAGCTTCCCAGGACAGAGTAGAATGTCTCTCCTGCTATAGTTGGGGCTCCCTGAGGGCAGAAATTGTCTCCCCCATCTTAGTTAGCCAGCATTTATATGGACTTTAAGATTTGTAAAGCATAGTATCTATATCTTGTCTTATCCTCACAATAACCCAGTGAGGTAGAGCATGTTAGTATTTTCATTTTATGTGTGGGGAAACTGAGGATGAGAGAGTGGCTTTCCCCAGATGACATGCTAGTAGTGATTTTTCTGAGGTGGGATGTGAACTTTGTTCTTCCTGACCAAAAGTCAAATGCACTCATTAGACCGGGACTTCTAGAGGGCAGGAATGTTTTCTCTCCTGGGATTCCCTAAGAATAGTACTAATTTTTTTCTCTTTCAACCCAGAGACTGCTTCAGGCTGGAGAATGACATCTCTCCCAGAGATTGGGGGCCCTAAGGGAATGGACACTTCCATCAAAAAAAGTGTCCCTTCCATCAAACAGGAAGGAGGGAATGACTGAATCCAAGATACCATCTGGGATCTTTCAACCATGGTGGCTCCGACTAGGGCCCAAGGTGCCAGGCTCTCCTCGCCAGGGATGGGAATGTATAGCTCCCATCAGCTAACAATACCTCCCAGAATGCTGGTGCCTACTCCATCTGTCTGACAGCTCCAAGGAACACCGCCCAAAATAAAAATCGCTAATTAGCAACTCCGGAAAACCGGAGCAAAACAACTTGTTTGTTTCCTAGAATAATCTGGAGCTGAGTTCTGCTTGCCACTCTCCCCACCTTCCAGCCCCTCACCCCATCCTTTGAAGCCATGAGCTGCTGGAAAATGATTCTGCGAATGTGAAGATCTGCCCTGGAAAGAAAGTAAGGACAGGACCTCTGATGAACCCAGGATATTCAGTAGGAAGTTTTGTTCATTCTTGAATAAAAGTCCTCATTTATGTAATGCTTGCAAGTTTACAAATCCTTTTCTCAAAAACCTCATGAGAGGGAGAGAGAAAGAGGGAGAGATAGATAGGGATAGATAGATAGATAGATAGATAGATAGATAGAGAGAGAGAGAGAGAGAGAGAGAGAGAGAGATGGTAGGTATCAATACACCCATATTATAGATGTGGAAAATGACACTCCGAGAGGTGGACTGACTTTGTTAAGGATCATATAGCCAAATAGTGTCAGAGCCAGGATTTGAACCCTCAATTCCAAGTATAGCATTTTTCCTACTGCACCTCAGTAATAAACCTACATAGTTTTAATGCAAGAAAATTGGTGTGGGGAGGGGGAAGAAGGGATAGAAAGAGTTAAATTGTCATTGATGACTCTGTTACCTGTGTGATTCTGGGGTGTAGTCAAGTCCCTTGGCCTTTCTGGGCTTTGAATTCTTTCATCTGTAAAATAAGGCAGGGTGGATCTGGGATGAGTATTAAAGGAAGGGCTGTTCTCCCAAGCAGGGCAGCTGGTCTGTCTTGCAATACTATCTTAAGACTCTCTAATGTCATCTTTAAGGTTGCTTCTAACTTTATTGTGAATTAAGAGCTTTTCTAACCCAACCATCTTGGCTTCTATAGCTGGTTGTTATTTCTTCCCTTTATTATCAAGTGATAGTTGCTATTTTAAAAGCATATCTGAGTCAGTTTAAGGGAAGAAAACTTTTGATTCTCACCAACCCATGAAAGCCAGTAAATTTAGGTATTGCGGGGGGACTGGTGGCAATTACAACAGAATGGCCTCCTTGTTAGGATTAGTAATAGTAGTAATATTATATATACTATAATATACCATGCCATAGTATAATATAATATATACTATAATAATATAATAGCAGGAATAGTAGTAGTCATAAGGGTAGTAATAATAGTAGTAACAGTGGTAATAGTAATAATAGCAGTAATAGTATAATAATAATAGTGAGAATAGTAATGGTAGTAATAATAGTAGTAATAGTAGTAATAATGTAATAGCAGTTATAGTAATAGTAGTAGTAGTAATAAGAGTAGAAATGGTAACAGCAGTAGCAGTAGTCATGGTGGTAGTGGTAGTATTACTGGTAGTGGTAGTAATACTAGTTGAGTGGAGTGGAGAGATGGGGAGAGGAAGGCAGGCAGAGAGAGAGAGTCTGATATTAATCTCTTAATTTTTAAAATTTCATTTGGCTTTGCTACTGTTGAAGAGCTGCAGGATTGCCCTTATTATCTTTTTTTAAAGCCACTTATATTTCTAGGACCTCAGAAATGGAGGGACTTCAGAAATCACTTAATCTAAACCCCTGCTTGCTATTTCAAGATCCTTCCACCCCCATAGTATCCCTGACAAGCAGTCATCCACCTTTGCTTGAATAGTTTACATTTGGGAGGAACTGCAGAGATCAGCCCCATCTGCTAGCTACCTCAATAGACTGAGAATACTAAGGGCCTGGGCTATGTCACCTCATCTGGTAGAGAGTTCCATCCAAAGAGGGAGCCTGTTTCCTTTAAACCTCCTCTGATTGGGAGCTGTTCCCCTACTGCCTGGAGGCTGCTTGAGGGAGGGTATGTCTCTTGCTCCAATGTGGTTCTTCTTTTTTAAAAGCGCTTTATTGTTATCTTTTGCCTCTACATCATTTCCATGTCTTAAAATAGCTTTCCATCTTCCGTAGAGCCATTCCTTACAACAAAGAATTAAAAAGTAGAAAAACCCCTATCAGTGGTTCCCAAACTTTTTTGGCCTGCCGCCCCCTTTCCAGAAAAAAATATTACTTAGCCCCCTGGAAATTAATTTTCTTTTTAAAATTTTAATAGCAATTAATATGAAAGATAAATGCACCTGTGGCCATCACTGCCTCCCTGGATCGCTGCAGCACCCACCATGGAGCAGTAGCACCCACTTTGGGAATCACTGCCGTAGATGAACAAAAGTAACCGACACAGTGAAAAAGTCAGTTTTTCATACCCACAGTCCCTCACATCTGCTAAGAAACAAGGAAAACCTGGTCAGTCTCCCATCTCTTCTTTTGGGTCACATTCAATCATGATAACCTCACATTCAATTTAATGTATGTCATTGTGGAGCTTCCCAATTATATCCCTTATAGTCTTTGTGTATGCCGTTTTCCTGGTTCTGGCTGCTTCACTTTGTATCAGTTCAGGTTAGTCCCAGAGGCCTTTTTCAGCTTGAATTCCAATGACCTCATAAGCCTAAGGATTAGCCCCCTTTCTTCTCTGAATCTCTACTCTTATGATCCTATTTCTGTGAATCCTCATGCAAAACTCACCTCCAGGAAATCTTCCTTTCCTAATCCATCCCGATTGTGATCCGTTGGGTGAAAAACACAGATCGATTGCCCAATATGGAATGGAGACACATACCTAGAGGTGTTTAGACTTTCTGTAAAAAACACTGGGTTTTTTTGTGTGTGTATTCATTCCAACATGAGTCAATGATGTCACATCGAAACAAAAAAAAATTATGGGAACTCAGGCAGAGTCAACAGGAATATGGAATGTCCAGAGTGGGGCAGGTCATAGCCCATCTGGATTCTGCCCAGAGCAGGCCATGCTTGCAAGACCGCGTCCGTTTCTAGGAGTCACTTTTGAGAAGGGACATGGATGAGTTAGAGGTCACTCTGAGGAAGGCGATCCATCAAGATGGTAAAGGGACTGAAATCATGACATACAAGGATCTGGAACTTGGAGTATCTAGTTTAGAGAAGTAAAGACTGAGGGGAGACATGACAGTCATCTTAAAGTCATTGAAGAGTTTTCTGTAGATGAGGTTTAGCTCAGAAAGGTGAAACTAAGACATGTATATAGAAGTAACAGGGAAGCAGATTTTGGATCAAGATAAGAATGAATTTCCTAACCTTGAAAAGTAATGATTTCCCTGTCAATGATGGTATGCAGGTAGAGGCTGTATAACAAGTGGTTGAGGATATTTTTAAATGGAGTAAAACAGAACCATGGATCTATCTGAGAGGGAGAGAGGGGACAAGAGAAGAGAAGAAGGAAAGAGCATGTACACATTCATCAAGCAAGAGGTTAGAAGGGACAACAGTTAGGGTCCCAACTCAAGGATTCTCAGATCAGTTTTTCATCTTTGTGACCCCCCAACATTTCTGGACTTCTTTTTTTATACCTGGGGACATGTTTCAAGGTGGGGAGGGCTTTTAGTTTTAATACCTATCAGTTACTCCCTCAAGTGATTTGTAAGTGTCTTGAAGGTAGGGAATATTCCTCACCCTGTTACTCTGAGTAGTTGGCTGTGTGTGGTGAATTCACACACTAATTCACTAGGCTAAATCCCTTTGTAGTTTCATTGGGGCAGGTGTTGCAGGGTCTCTGGAGCAAAAGAGGCAAGAGAAATATAGGGAGATGCTCCAGAAGCCTGTCCCCCCTCCCCCCAGTACATCAACCTGCATGACTGGGAAACTCCTTATGGAATATAGAGGAGGGTGAATGAGGAGGACTCAATCTAGGGGACCCAAGGAGTCAGATGACTGAGGGTTCATAACTCAGAATTTGATTGCAGCCAAGTTTAGGGTGAATGTCCTTTAAGTTTGGAGGAATTAGGGGACACAAGGGTTTGGACACATTTCCAACTGTAGCCAGAGGGAAAGAGTAGTGACATTTAGACCATCTTTAGTGAAACACGGCTATGGTGTTAATATTCACCTTGGTGTGAACCTCCCATCGTACTTCAATTCAGGAGGTCCATTATGTGTGGCCTCTTGGGGTTACTGCAGCTGAAGTTATCTCTTGACTTAAAAAATCAACACCAAGGCAGAGGTTTGTGTCACAAAGCTACTGCCTTCTAAACTAGATATGTTTCATTGTCTTCTTCCTCTTTTTCCCATCTCTCCTTTTCCCTTCATACTTCTCTTCTTCCTTCTTTAGACTAATAATAGCTAACATGTATTCAGGCACACCTTGGAGATGTTGCAGATTTGGTTCCAGACTACTGCAATAAATCAAATATCTCAACAAAGTGAGTCATACAAATCTTTTGGCTTCCCAGTACATATAAAAAGTTATGTTTACCCTATACTGTGTGGTCTATTAAGTGTGCAATAGCATTATGTCTAAAAATATTGTACATACATTAATTAAAAATACTTTGTAGCTAAAAAATGCTAACCATCACCTGAGCCTTAAGTGAATCATAATCTTTTTGTTGTTGTTGTTGGTAGAGGTCTTGCCTCTATGCTGATGACTGATGACTGCTCACAGGATATTGGTTGCTAAAAGGCTGGGGTATTTGTGGCAATTTGTTAAAGTAAGACAGCAATGAAACTTGTTGCATTGATCGACTCTTCCTTTCACCAGAACGCTTGGAAATCATTGTGGAGTTATTAACTGGCCTAATTTCAATAATGTTGTTTATCAGGGAATAAGAAGATCCTAGAAGAGAGTTGGGGGAACATCCAGTCAGTGAAAAAGTCAACACACATACAACAGTTATTAATTAAGTGGCCATCTTATATGAGTATAGTTTGTGGTGCCCCAAAATAGTTACAATAATAACAACAAAGATCACTGATCATTGGCCACCCTGAAAGATACAATAATAATGAAAAAAAACTTGAAATATTGAGAACTTCCACAGAGAGATGATGGGAGAACATGTGAATTTTTGGAAAATGGTAGATTTGCTCAACACAAGGTTGCCACAAACTAGTTGTAAAAATTAAATGTCTGTGAAATATAATGAAGTGAGACTCCATAAAAATGGCACACCTGTATAGTGCTTTAAAGTCTATGAAGTGCTTTACATGTATTTCATTTTATTTCCATTCCTTCCTCCTTCCTTCTCCCTTGGGCACATCTTCCTTTCTCTCCCTCCTTTACTCTACACATCTTTTTCTACTTCGATCTATCAATTTCTTTTCTTAACTTCTTCCCTCCTTCTCATCTTTTCTTCCTTTGCCCTTTCTCCCTCTTTTCCATTCAATTCAACAAACTTTTATTAGTGCTACCTAGGCACTGGGCCCTCTTTATTTCTTTCCCCCCTCTTTCTTTTCCTCTATTCCTTTTCCTCTCCTTACCTTCATTTCCCAACTTCTTCCTCCATTTTTTGCTTCTTTCCTGTTTTCTTCTTTCTTCTCTTTTCTTCTTTTCCTCCTCTTCCCCTCTCAGATACACAGGGCTTAGTTGTCCAGGTTTTGATCTATTTTTCTTGCCTTGCAAAGATACACAGGGGCAGGAAGAATGCATCTTTGCAAGCAAAGAAGAGAAACCAACCAACCATGGCTGTTTGCACAGCTCCTCTGCTGCAGGAGCCCAGATGAGGAAGAATTATAGAAGAAACTGATCCAGAAAGGAGAAATGACACAAGAATTGTCATGCGAGATCTGTCCAAGGTTCTGAAACCACCTTGAGGAAGTCTATAGAGAAGTAACTCCAAGTTCTTTGGATGAGGTCCCCTGGCTTGTTCTCCCCAGGCATTCATCTCCTGTTTTCAGAAAAGCCTGCTATAAAGGCATAGAGAAACAAATAAGACACTGAACTTCTTCCCCAATATCCTCTAGTACCTTTCTGTTTCCTTTGATCTAAATTGGGAGCAGCTGCTCAAGCTGTATGCTCATTCTTTTCCCTTCTCCTGTCCCTTCAGTGGGTCAGAGGATGAGATTTCGTAAAATTGGAGCTCTTGTTCATCAGAAAGGAAAAAAGATTTTATTTGGTTCATTGAATTCAAAGTAAATGATGAAGTGGAAAGGAGGGAGGGAGGGATGAAAGGAGAGAGAGAGAGAGAGAGAGAGAGAGAGAGAGAGAGAGAGNTTGAAGAGTTTTCTGTAGATGAGGTTTAGCTCAGAAAGGTGAAACTAAGACATGTATATAGAAGTAACAGGGAAGCAGATTTTGGATCAAGATAAGAATGAATTTCCTAACCTTGAAAAGTAATGATTTCCCTGTCAATGATGGTATGCAGGTAGAGGCTGTATAACAAGTGGTTGAGGATATTTTTAAATGGAGTAAAACAGAACCATGGATCTATCTGAGAGGGAGAGAGGGGACAAGAGAAGAGAAGAAGGAAAGAGCATGTACACATTCATCAAGCAAGAGGTTAGAAGGGACAACAGTTAGGGTCCCAACTCAAGGATTCTCAGATCAGTTTTTCATCTTTGTGACCCCCCAACATTTCTGGACTTCTTTTTTTATACCTGGGGACATGTTTCAAGGTGGGGAGGGCTTTTAGTTTTAATACCTATCAGTTACTCCCTCAAGTGATTTGTAAGTGTCTTGAAGGTAGGGAATATTCCTCACCCTGTTACTCTGAGTAGTTGGCTGTGTGTGGTGAATTCACACACTAATTCACTAGGCTAAATCCCTTTGTAGTTTCATTGGGGCAGGTGTTGCAGGGTCTCTGGAGCAAAAGAGGCAAGAGAAATATAGGGAGATGCTCCAGAAGCCTGTCCCCCCTCCCCCCAGTACATCAACCTGCATGACTGGGAAACTCCTTATGGAATATAGAGGAGGGTGAATGAGGAGGACTCAATCTAGGGGACCCAAGGAGTCAGATGACTGAGGGTTCATAACTCAGAATTTGATTGCAGCCAAGTTTAGGGTGAATGTCCTTTAAGTTTGGAGGAATTAGGGGACACAAGGGTTTGGACACATTTCCAACTGTAGCCAGAGGGAAAGAGTAGTGACATTTAGACCATCTTTAGTGAAACACGGCTATGGTGTTAATATTCACCTTGGTGTGAACCTCCCATCGTACTTCAATTCAGGAGGTCCATTATGTGTGGCCTCTTGGGGTTACTGCAGCTGAAGTTATCTCTTGACTTAAAAAATCAACACCAAGGCAGAGGTTTGTGTCACAAAGCTACTGCCTTCTAAACTAGATATGTTTCATTGTCTTCTTCCTCTTTTTCCCATCTCTCCTTTTCCCTTCATACTTCTCTTCTTCCTTCTTTAGACTAATAATAGCTAACATGTATTCAGGCACACCTTGGAGATGTTGCAGATTTGGTTCCAGACTACTGCAATAAATCAAATATCTCAACAAAGTGAGTCATACAAATCTTTTGGCTTCCCAGTACATATAAAAAGTTATGTTTACCCTATACTGTGTGGTCTATTAAGTGTGCAATAGCATTATGTCTAAAAATATTGTACATACATTAATTAAAAATACTTTGTAGCTAAAAAATGCTAACCATCACCTGAGCCTTAAGTGAATCATAATCTTTTTGTTGTTGTTGTTGGTAGAGGTCTTGCCTCTATGCTGATGACTGATGACTGCTCACAGGATATTGGTTGCTAAAAGGCTGGGGTATTTGTGGCAATTTGTTAAAGTAAGACAGCAATGAAACTTGTTGCATTGATCGACTCTTCCTTTCACCAGAACGCTTGGAAATCATTGTGGAGTTATTAACTGGCCTAATTTCAATAATGTTGTTTATCAGGGAATAAGAAGATCCTAGAAGAGAGTTGGGGGAACATCCAGTCAGTGAAAAAGTCAACACACATACAACAGTTATTAATTAAGTGGCCATCTTATATGAGTATAGTTTGTGGTGCCCCAAAATAGTTACAATAATAACAACAAAGATCACTGATCATTGGCCACCCTGAAAGATACAATAATAATGAAAAAAAACTTGAAATATTGAGAACTTCCACAGAGAGATGATGGGAGAACATGTGAATTTTTGGAAAATGGTAGATTTGCTCAACACAAGGTTGCCACAAACTAGTTGTAAAAATTAAATGTCTGTGAAATATAATGAAGTGAGACTCCATAAAAATGGCACACCTGTATAGTGCTTTAAAGTCTATGAAGTGCTTTACATGTATTTCATTTTATTTCCATTCCTTCCTCCTTCCTTCTCCCTTGGGCACATCTTCCTTTCTCTCCCTCCTTTACTCTACACATCTTTTTCTACTTCGATCTATCAATTTCTTTTCTTAACTTCTTCCCTCCTTCTCATCTTTTCTTCCTTTGCCCTTTCTCCCTCTTTTCCATTCAATTCAACAAACTTTTATTAGTGCTACCTAGGCACTGGGCCCTCTTTATTTCTTTCCCCCCTCTTTCTTTTCCTCTATTCCTTTTCCTCTCCTTACCTTCATTTCCCAACTTCTTCCTCCATTTTTTGCTTCTTTCCTGTTTTCTTCTTTCTTCTCTTTTCTTCTTTTCCTCCTCTTCCCCTCTCAGATACACAGGGCTTAGTTGTCCAGGTTTTGATCTATTTTTCTTGCCTTGCAAAGATACACAGGGGCAGGAAGAATGCATCTTTGCAAGCAAAGAAGAGAAACCAACCAACCATGGCTGTTTGCACAGCTCCTCTGCTGCAGGAGCCCAGATGAGGAAGAATTATAGAAGAAACTGATCCAGAAAGGAGAAATGACACAAGAATTGTCATGCGAGATCTGTCCAAGGTTCTGAAACCACCTTGAGGAAGTCTATAGAGAAGTAACTCCAAGTTCTTTGGATGAGGTCCCCTGGCTTGTTCTCCCCAGGCATTCATCTCCTGTTTTCAGAAAAGCCTGCTATAAAGGCATAGAGAAACAAATAAGACACTGAACTTCTTCCCCAATATCCTCTAGTACCTTTCTGTTTCCTTTGATCTAAATTGGGAGCAGCTGCTCAAGCTGTATGCTCATTCTTTTCCCTTCTCCTGTCCCTTCAGTGGGTCAGAGGATGAGATTTCGTAAAATTGGAGCTCTTGTTCATCAGAAAGGAAAAAAGATTTTATTTGGTTCATTGAATTCAAAGTAAATGATGAAGTGGAAAGGAGGGAGGGAGGGATGAAAGGAGAGAGAGAGAGAGAGAGAGAGAGAGAGAGAGAGAGAGAGAGAGAGAGAGAGAGAGAGAGAGAGAACTTTCTAAACTGAATCAGAGCAGCTGCCAAAAGGAGCCAGATTTGTGACATGGAAAGAAGAACCAAGAAGAGAGTTGATGCTGGAAATATTGCTGGCACACAAAGAAGTAGAGAATGCCCGGACAAGGGAGGGACAGCTGTCACTGGGATCAGCAATGGTTTGGGGCGGGGAAGTAGGAAGGCACTTAGAGGAATGGTTGTATCCAAAAGAATGTTGCCAAAGTAATTCACCTCTGACAAGTATATCATTTACAAGTTTTCTCTCTATTTTCTGCTTTAGATGTGTTTACACATGTTGTCTGCCTTAGATAGCAAAAAGGTCAAGGAATATTTCCTCCTCTTTTTCCTTGTATAGAACCCATTACATTGCCATTGAAGTATAGCTATAGACACTAACATCTGGACATAACATAAATATTATTTTATTCATTGATCTTTTTTAAAGACCACTTCTCCAAATCTTTACTCATTCTGGAAGTACAGGGGCCACTCATGGATCTAGTCCCACTCTAGTTGACTTAGGGGCTTTGACTTGCTCTTTTTCAAACTGCATCAACTGGCCACTCCTTAAGCAGCCTGGTCTCTCTCCACCAGGAGATCATCATATTGGTTCTAGATCTAGAGTGGATACCCTATTGGCTTATACCTACTGCATCTCAGAACTAGCTCGAGAGATCCACTAGTTTCAGCCTCCTCAGTAGATTGCAGACTGGCACCACTATGCCTGACTAATCTGTTTATTTGCAAGGAAATTTCCTTTAACTTTTCAACCCCAGATTATATTTAGGAATTTTTTTTGGTGGCAACACATCTATTTTGCTTTTTTTTTGGGGTCAAGAATAAAGATAATAATAAAGACCTGAAGATAGAAATGAAATGTAAACAATTCTTTGGATGGAGAAGCATGACTAGTGGAGTTTTCATGGGTAAATAATAACTTAATAAATGATCTGAAAGAGGGAAAGCATTGTGAGGCTTGCCATGGCCATAAGCTCTCCTGGATAGTGACAAGTTAATTATAGAACTGGGAGTGGGAAAAGAAGCTGGTTTTGAAGTGGTCAAATCTGACCACCAACAACTTGCCATGGGAAGCCCAAAAATATTTGCCATATTTGTTCCTTGCTGTGACTTTCCTAGCTTGGCTTCTGTGTTGTCCCAGAACTAGTATATTCATGTTATATTGTCCAGTAATGATGTAGGACCCCTCCCCCCAACACACTCTTCCCTGTGTGATTTGGTAAAATAAATTACCCTTTCTAGGCCTCAGTTTTCTCCTCTGTCAAACGGGGATTAGTCTGGTTCTTTTCAGTTCTAAATTTATGATCTTACCTGTGTGACCAAGGGTGATTCACTTCTCTGAAAAAATGATGGAGGTCTTGAAGCTTTCTTTCACCTCTAAATGTCTTATCTTATATTCCTACCTAGCAAGCTTACACCATCTTCTTCATGACCTTAAAACATCTTCAAAATTCAATTCAATTCAGAAATCCTTGATTATATGTTTTCTATATTCAAGGCTCTGTAATAGGCACTTGGATTTATAATAGTGAGAACTGGCACTTCCCCTACCCTAGAGTTATATACTAAGAAGGGGAATGGGCTAAAAAGACACATGCACCTATCTGTGTGGTGTGTGTCCCAGAATATATTATAAGGGAAACTAGAGAGTCAAAGTGTTCTAGAAAGACTAGAGAAGCCCAAGATTGCTTTCCATTGGTGGGATTAGGGCAACCTTTATGGAGAAAGTAAGACTAGGAAGAAATGAAAGATTTCAAGAGACAGGGATGGGAGAGAGGGTATTTAGACCTGGGGTATGGTCTGCCCAAATTTAGGGAAGTGGGAGAGGGCAGGAGGAGTTTGGGAAAAAGTAGTTAGGCTTGTCTAGAACACAGAAGGTGAGAATACAGAGTAATGTGAGTTTAAACTAAAAAAAAAAACGCCTACACTAAGGAGTTGGTGTTTTATCTTAGAAGCAATAGGGAGCCACTTATGGGTTTTGAACAACAGTTACTCAGTAAGGTCTTTCCATTAGGAAGAGGTTTTTGTGACTATGTGAATTGGAGAGGGGAGGGACTGGAAAGAGGCAAAAAGTACAGGCAAGGGAAGACAAATGCCTAGACTATAATGGTGGCCATTTGAGTGGAGATGAGGGAGCAGACATGAGAGATGTTGGAAGGCTTGATCACTGCTTGGATGTAGGGAGTGAGGGAAAAAGCCCAAGAGAAGTGGAGGGTTTTAGGACTTCTAGACCCATCTCGACTAGATTCTAGATGATCTTCCTCTAAGTTTGGAGACTTATCTACTAACCAGGACAGAAGCTTTCTACCTGCTGTTTCCTGGAGTGCCCTCCCTCCTCACCACCACTTCTGTGGCTCCCTAGTTTTCTCCAGAGTTCCTCTCAGATACCACCTCCTACATCAGGTCTCTCCTGACCTGACCGGCTGTTAACGTCTTCCAGGTGTCATGCTGATGTTGTGACGTTCCGTTGTTTCAGTTGTCTGACTCTCTATGACTCCTTTTGGGGATTTCTTGGCAGAGACATTGGAGTGGCTTCCCATTTCCTTCTCCAGCTCATTTTGTGGATGTAGATACTAAGTCAACCAGGATGAAATGACTTGTCCAGTCAACCAGTAAGTGTCTGGACTGGATTTGAACTCAAGAAGATGAGTCTTCCTGACTCCAGACCCAGCACTGCATACCTTTTGCCACCTGGCTTCTCCTATCGACACAACGCTACTTGCTTTTATTTTGTGTATTCTTCTATGTGTACAGGCTCTCTCCCAAGCCTTGGAGACACACACAGAATAAAGACAAAAGCAGAGGTAACAATTATGATCTCAGACTGTAATGAAATACTATCGTGCCATAAGAAATGGCAAACAAGATGATCACAAAAAAACCTGGAATGACTTTTATGACCTGATGCAAAGTTAAGTGAGCAGAACCAGGAGAATATTGTACAGAGCTATAGCAATAATGTACGTTGGTCAGCTGTGAATGGCTTAACTGCGATCAGCAATGGAAGGATCCAGAACAATTCCAAGGGACTCGGCTATCCATCACCACACAAGGAACTGACTTAGTTTGAATGCAGATTGAAGGATGCTGTTCTTCACTTTATTTCCTCCATTAATTTTGTCTTGTGTAAGTAATATGTATCTTCTTTCACAACATGATGAATGTGGAAATATATATTTTATGACAACACATGTATAGCCTCTGCCATATTGCCTGCCATCTTGGGGAAAGGGGAGGGTTGAGAGGGAGGGAGAGAACAGGGTTTTAAAAATATCAGAAAATGACTATTGAAAATTATGCTGACATGTAATCTGGAATAAAAAAAACTTTAAAAGAATGGAAGTCTCCTGAGGGCAAGGATTGCTTCGCTTTTTGTCTTTGTCCTCAAAGGGCATAGCACAAAGTTGACATTTAACAAATGCTTGTGGATTGATTGATCTTCTGTCTTCTGGAATGCCCTGGGTATCATGAGAGTCCAAATGTCCTCCCAGCCCAGTTTTAACCCTTTCATTTCCCATGTGTGACTTTGGAGCTCTGTGGACATAAAAAAGAACAACCACAATAACAATGATAACAAGTATTATTATTCATATAAATCAACATTAGAATGATTCATTTTAAAATTAAATTTGACATTTATAAATATTAAGGTGTTTATAAAGCACTTTAAATATTTCAAAGCACTTTATAAATGTCCTATTTTATCCTCACAATAATCCTGGGAGGTAGATGCTATTATTATCTCCATTTTACAGATGAGGAAAATAAGGTGGTTATAGGCAAAATGATTTGCCTGGAGTTACACAGATGGTGAATATCTGGGGATGGATTTGAACTCAGGTCTTCCTTCCTTTAGATTCACTTACCTAAACGGGTAATAATGCTAACTTGTCCTTCTAAAGGGTTTTTAAATTTCTACAGCATTTTTTCCAGTAGCAATCCTATGATATTTACCACTACTGCCATCTCTTACAGGCGGGAAAACTGAGGCTCAGAGAGTAGACGTGACTTCCCCAAAGTCTCACAGAAAGATATATCCCACAATAATGGAATGTGCTTTTTTTTAACCCTTTACCTTCCGTCTTGGAGTCAATACTGTGTATTGGCTCCAAGGCAGAAGAGTGGTAAGGGTGGGCAATGGGGGTCAAGTGACTTGCCCAGGGTCACACAGCTGGGAAGTGTTTGAAGTTAGATTTGAACCTAGGACCTCCTGTCTCTAGGCCTGGCTCTCCATCCACTGAGCTACCCAGCTGCCCTCCCTTTTTTCCCACAATGATGGAATTTGAATTGTGGTTCCATGACTCTACCTCTGGTCCTCTGTTCCTGACTCTTCAGTGCCTATTCTCCTGCTTCCAGTGGCATTTCCCTTTGAGACTCTGGTCAAGGCAGAGTCTGGAAATCAATGGACAGGGAGGGTTATGTGCTGGTGCTGAAGAGGAAGGATCCCTGGGCCAGTAAAGTACTGGGGGGTCTCCACAAGGCCAAGTTGTGTCTTAGTTGGGATAGTCCTTTCCACTGGACTTATTTCCCTTAGGCTAGATGACCTCGAAGAAGGTCCAATTCTGTTTTAAAACCTGATGATTTATTTCTTTTAGGTGCCAAGAGCTAAAATTTCTCTAATGATTCAGACTATTTTTTCTTTAAAAAAAGTAAGATCTGAGAACCAGCAGATTATATATATTTGGCAAAGCACCCAAATTAGCTGACGGGGGGAGGCCTGTATTTTAAGAAAGCAATAATCTTTTAAATTAACTTGAGAACATGCCATGGAAAGGGATGAATCAAAGCAATACCGAATCCTGCTTCCCGGGGAAGGGGGTGGGGACGGTGGGGATGGGGGGAGCTTCAGGACTCTGGCCTCTGCGTGGGCACATGGAGAAGGAACAGGGAACGACTCTCTTACCTTGGAAAGACGGTTCACGAATCCCTCATCTGCAGAGACGTGCTTTGACTCAGTCAGTGTCCATTAGGCGTGACCAAAGCCCGCTGAATACCCACTGTGAGCTGAACCTGCTGAGCACAGGGGGAAGAAGAAGGAGCCAGCAGCTTCCTTCTAGAGAGAGACCTGCAGAGGGCTGGAGATGGAGATCCTGCTCCTGCTCTGAACAGCGGGCAGTGGTCTTTGCCCTCTGGGGCACCTCCTGGAAGGACCATCGCCCACTTTTTCAGGGAACCCCTGGCCTTCCGGAATTGCTGAGGGAACTCCAGGGCTGAAAGGGCATCAGAATTCCTGGTCCGGAAACATTCGAGCTTGTGGAGAAAACACAACCTCTACTATAGTGGCGGCTACATAAAGCCCCTGACCTGGGGGAATCCCTGGTCTGATGGGAGAGACAAAGCCCCTGCCTCCAGGAAGCCCCTTCTTGGACATCAAGGACATAGTCCTTGGGACATGGCCCTCTACCAAGGGACCTTTTCTGTTTAATAGGAAAGACAAGAAGATGCGAAGGAAGCATGGGAAGAACCTTTAAAACCCAACTAGGAAAGTATGTGTTAAATATTATATATAGCTATATACCCACAAAACCAAGCAAAATTGTACACACACATACCTAGGTGGTACAGTAGACAGGTCGCTGGGTCTAGAGTCAGGAAGACTCATTTCCCTGAATTAAAATCTGGTTTCAGATATGTACTAGCTGTGTGACCCTGGCCAAGTCACTTAGCCCTTTTTGCCTCAGTTTCCTCATCTGTCAAATGAGCTAGAGAAGGAAATGGCAAACCATTTTAGTATCCCTGCCAAGGAAACTCCAAAAAGGGTCATGAAGAGTCAGACATGACTGAAATGACTGCATAGCAAAATACATATCTATATATACACATCCATGCATATATGTACATATATAATATGTCCATATCCACAAAGCAGATGGTCCAGAAGGTCAAGGTCCAAATATTAAGATCATCACTTTCCAGAGACGAGAGGTTCTGGTTTCAAATCTGGCCTCAGACACTTCCTAGTGGTGTGACCCTGGGCAAGTCACTTAACCTCTGTTGCCTAGCTCTTACTGCTTTTCTGTCTTGGAACCAATATATAGTATTGATTCTAAGACAGAAGGTAAGAGTTTAAAAAAATTGGCACTTTCCCATATGTCCTTCAGAAAAGGAGGCCTTCAATCATGGCATCAGAGATGTAGAGTTTGTAAAGGTCTAGAGCTGTAAAGGAATTTTTTGTACAAATAGGTACTTTTCCCCACTTTTAACAATCTCTTTGGAATATTGGATTGATGGGTCAAAGGGTATGCACGGTTTTAGAGTCCTGTGAGCATTGTTCCAAATTGCTCTCTTGAATGGTTGGATCAGATCCCAACTCCACCAAGACTTTATTAATGTCCCAAATTTCCTGCATCTCCTCCAACATCTATCATGTTCCTTTTCTGTCATATTAGCCAATCTAACAGGTGTGAAGTCATACCTCAGAGTTGTTTTAATTTGCATTAAATTTTGCATTAAATTTGCATTTAAGTTGCATTTCTCTAATCAAGAGTGATTTAGAGCATTTATGAAAAGACATCTAATGGATCCTAGAGCAAGGTTATGCACTGATTGCCTGATGGGACCAGAGGCTGAAAAGATGACTGGGATAAGCCATTGGTCCAACTGTCTAGACAGAAGCAGGTCACTGAGGAATCCAGGTGACACAATGAATAGAATTCTGGACTTGAAATGGAAAGACTTTAGTTCAGATCTTGCCTCTGTCACTTGTGTGACCATAGACAAGTCAAGTTAGCCTCTGTGTCCCCTGTTTCCTCACCAATAAAATGGGTACAGTAACAGCACCTACCTCTCAGGGTTGTTGTTAGGATTAAGAAATAACATCTGTAAAAATAATTGTAAACTTTAAAATGATACTTAAATGCTAGTTATTATCAGGGCAGGACCATCGCTTTTGATATTAGGTGGTACCATACCCCTGCTAACTTCTGTGACCCAGAACTCATGTAAATTAATCTTATTTGAGCCGTCCAAAGCCTTCCAAAGACCACAATTCCTGCAAGGGATTGTGATACTAGTAATTGAATGCCACCTGTATGAACCTAGGCAAATCAGGCCAACTCTTGCTCTCAGTTTGCTCATCTCAAAATGGAGATAGTAATAGCTTCTATCTCAGAAGATTTTTGTGAAAACAAAAAGATGGATAAAGTGTATATTAAATGCTTACTACAGGACAGGAACTATACTAAGCACTGGGGATATAAATGTAAGTAAGAAAGATAATCTCTGGGGGGCAGCTGGGTAGCTTAGTGGATTAAGAGTCAGGTTTAGAGACAGGAGGTCCTGGGTTCAAATCTGGCCTCAGACAGTTCCTAGCTGTGTGACCCTGGGCAAGTCACTTAACCCCCATTGCCTAGCCCTTATTGCTCTTCTGCCTTGGAACCAATACACAGTATTGATTCTAAGATGGAAGGTGAAGGCTTATTTAGAAGAAAAGTAAGAGTGGGACAGCCAGGTGGCACAGTAGACAGAGCGCCAGGCTATCAGGAAGACCCAAGTTCAAATCTAGTCTCAGACATTTCTTAGCTATGTGACCCTGGACAAGTTATTTAATCTCTCTTGCCTAGTCCTTGCTACTCTTCTTTCTTAGAATTTAAGAAAAAGATAGTCTACTTTCAAAGAGCTCAGAATCTAATGGGGGAAGATAACACATTGAGGAGTGATAGCTGGCTGGGAAAAAACATCAATGGGAAGATCACTGGGAAATTGCATGGAGACCTCTACCTCAACAAGAAAAGGCAAAATATCACTTATCAGTTAGATAACAAGCATATTCTAGACACTTATTATGTTCCAGGTATTGTGCTTAGTGTTGGGGATACAAAGAAATAGAAAATATGGTCCTTGCCTCCAAGGACATGACACGAGAGAGATTTATGAGGGCTGATTAGGAGCGGGGATGGAGGAGCAGAATTCAGGTTACTGGAGGGAAGGGATGAGGCTAGGGATAATGACTAGAGAGCAAACACCATAGTGATAATAACAGAGATAATATAAATAAAGCATTTACAATCTTTAAAGTGTTCTATAAATGTTAGCTATTGTCATTACTCTCAGACTCCAACTATTCTCTTGGATGGTTTTTTTATTCCCACTAGCAGCTCTCTATCCACTTAAAAAAACCAACCATTGCTTACAAATCATTTAGACCTCATGTTATATAATTAAAAGTGAAAAAGTTAAATTAGGAAAAACGCAATCATGTCAAGAAAACACATCATTAGAAAGCATTCTAACACTTATGGCCAAACAAAGCTCTCATCTCCTTCCAATCACAAAGACATAGTAGGCTGTAAATTCAGGCAAAATGGCTTTGTGCCCTTGGCCCTGAACTCCATCTAAAGATACTGGCAACACTGGGAGATGCTGAATACCACAAGAACAGTGCATTTTCAGGATTGGGAAGCCATGACTGCTGACCCAGAAACTCTCCTCTTCTGCAGAAATGAAGACCTTTGAGACTCTAGAAGAGAACAAATGGAAACAGCAAGCGTCAGCAAGCGAGTTCTCTCAGGATTTCAGCAGTATGCTAGATAGATAGATGGATGCATAGATGGATGGATGGATGGATGGATGGATGGATGGATGGATGGATGGATAGATAGATATATAGATAGACAGACAGATAGATAGATGGATAGATAGATGGATGGTGGATGAATGGAGAGAGAGAGAGGAGAGAAAACTAGATAAATAGATGGATAGAGATAGAATGAACTCCTATTAAGTACTTACAAGGTGCATGCAAGCATTATGCTAAGTACTGGAAATACATTTTCTTCCTTTAAGAAACTTAAATTCGACTTGGGAAGAAACAATAGATAAGGGAAACCTGGAAAGAAGGATGTAGGATATGTGTAAAGCGGAATGGAATGAATCCCCAATAAGATGAAGCAAAAACTCACCCATGAGATCTGAGGGATTGGAGGCAGAGTCCAGATTATTGGTGAGGAGAAGCTGGAATTGATAGAGAAACAATTATATCTATACCAAATATTTGTATTTGACATGGCAGGAAGAGAGAAGCCTGATAATCTCTAAAAGCTTTGGGAGGACAGAATGTGTATGGCCATAGCTATTTTAATCTCCTCTCTCTCTCTCTCTCTCTCTCTCTCTCTCTCTCTCTCTCTCTCTCTCTCTCTCTCTCTCTCTC